>NW_022900929.1:24415579-24417767 GCF_012274545.1 Fukomys damarensis
TTTTTTTTTTTTTTTTAATGACGGTGTTTCCATTATTGCCCAGGATAGCCTCAGACTTGTGATGTTCCTTCCTCAGGCTCCTGAATAGCTGTGATTACATGCGTGGGCCAACACACCTGGACAGAAGTCTTCTCATTAAGTCTTATTAGGCAAACCAGCACTTTGTGTTGGGAATGATTCACTTGAAACTCTTTAGTTTATTCAAAGTATTGCGGTTATAATACCCACCTCCATTTTGTACACCTGCATTCAAGAACATGTAAAATCATGTCTTTAAATTATTTTTAAAATTTTAATAAGACCATATGCTAGGTTTCTTCAAACCCATTTAAGAAGCATTTGCTCTAGACAGTGTTAGTGGAGTTTGTATGTAATCACAGCTTCTGAGGAGACTGAGCAGAATAAATCGAAACCATCCTGGGCAGATCAGTGAGACTCTATCTGAAAATCAAAAAATTAAAAAGGACTAGCAATGGTGCTCAGCGCTAAGGCCTTGGGTCCATTCCCAGTGGCTACAAAATAATAAAAATTAAAAATTAAAAGATTTTTTAAAAAAAAGCTGGGGATAGAGATTAAGAGTAGAACCCTTGGCAGCATGAACCATGCACTGGGCTCAATCCCTAGTAAGAGAAAGAAAAAAATGTTTGTTCTCGCTCATTAACTCGCGGACCTTCGAGGGACTATATTAATTAGCTGAAATGCTGCCCTGGTGAACATACTGAACTAAAACACGAGAGTCATAGGGAGGTGTGCTCTGTAATCCCCGTTCCACTTTACATCCCAGTGTTTGATCATTATTTGCTCCGACTCCCAGGTGCCATTCATCCATCTAACTAAAAAATCTTTGGAGGACCTTTTTTTGTTTATTAATTCCATGAGATAAACTTTCTCTCTGTCTTTTCCTCCCTCATTTCTGTAACAGACTAAACAAGAAATTCTGCACAAGGATTCTCAAAGCAACCGGTACCACTACGGTTCTGCTTCCGTTAAGTCCTCCCTTCAGTTATCTAGGCTGATGTGGGCTTGAGGTTAAGGTGGGCAGTGCGGTGGAAGGGGTTGATTGCCGGGCTAGGTGTTGATAGCAGGTGGAAGTGGCTTAGCTCTTGGCCAAGACCTATGCTGGATTTCTCTTTTCCTGTGGGGATCATGAGTATCGGTTGTAAGTACTGTTAACTCTAGTAACTCCATGTGTGTTAAGTTTCTCCAGTTTAGCAGGTAGAGTGTTTCCTTTGTGGAATTCCTGAAAGTTACAGTTTCTTGTCTCTGACCTTTAGATGTGTGGTTGTCCGGGTTACTACTACTCACGGTGGGTTGTTTTGGTGAACCTGTTTGCTCTTTTCCTGTGTGACCTTTCAGTTACTGTGGTAAACCCATCCCATAATAGTTTGTGGTTGTTTGCTTTAAAAGGCCGGTGCTTGCCGGCAATAAGCGCCGCCTTGATCAGACTCTTGTCTTGGTGTCCTTCTTTTCTCTCTGCCCCATCTCCACCCCGCTGCTCTTTCAGGTTTGAGGCACTGCTGGACAGTGCTCTGCGTCGCCGGCTCGCGACATTTTCCTAATACTGTATGTGCCCTCCATTGTACAAAGACCTGTGACTTCTCTGATTCTGTACTGTAACTGCCTCACAATGAGTGTATTCAGCAGATCCATGAACTCTGCCTTGATCTTCCCTGAGCCCTCTGGCTTCTGACTTTGGAATCCATTATTTTCCTCCAACCATTGTAGCTCAGGTCTTTTGTGGATAGAGGTTTGCCTAGCATGTACAAGGGCCTAAATTCAATCCCCAGCACTGAAAAACAAATTCTATTTTATGGAATGAAGCATTGCCTGATGTTAAAATAAAAAACAAAGCCATTTAAGACCTGAAAAATAAAAATTTGTAGTATAGAACACTCAGCTGGTGTTGATACAGGAGAAATATAACTCCTGACCTGTTAGACATCAAATCTGCCAAGTTCATGGTTCCACAACATTGAGGAATAAAGTCACTAACCAAAGGAGGAAATCAGGAGACTTTTATTGGAAATAAGAATAGCTCCTGAGGGGAAGGGAGGAGAAAAAAGAAGACACAAGATATATCATGTAGGGTTGGGGATTTAGCTCAGTAGTTCTGCCACCTGCCTTCCAAACTCAAGGTCCTGAGTTTGATCCCAGGTACAAAAAAAAAAAAAAAAAAAAAAAAAAAAAA
>NW_022900929.1:24418224-24419378 GCF_012274545.1 Fukomys damarensis
AGCACACGCCCCTCCATCCGGGCCACAAGCCTATTGGCTGGTGCAGCCACGTCCGGGGCGGGTCCTTGAACCTCAGTTTGCTGGCCCACACGTCAGTCATAGACACACCCAGAGCCGTGCTTTACTAATCGGCTAGTTGTCTATGATCCATTCAAATTCATGGGTTGCCAGGAAGGATCACAGACTGTTCCTCCCCTCGTCTCAAAGACGGGCAAACTGATGTCACACAGGTAAGAACAAGCTCGCTCAGGGGCAGAGCTGCCAGGCGAACTCGGCGCAAGCCCCCAGTTACCGTAGTCCGCAGACCCCCGGCTCTGCCACGTGGACCTCGCCAGTCGACCGTCTGCCTCGCAGCTTTGGAAGCCACGCTCTGGACACCCGGAGCACGAGCCGCCCCTGAGCCAGCAGTCAGGAAAGCACAGCCGACTCTCCCCTCCCAGCACGGGGCTCGCGCCGCCTCCTAGGCCCGCTCGGGTCGGCCCTCAACTGTGCACCGAGGTCCCGCCGCCCACACCCTCCTGCGTTTTCACTGCCGCCAAACGCGGGACCTTTGTTTCACTCCCCAGGATTCAGATTTCTCTCTTCCTCCCACCCACCTTCGGAGCGTCAGAACGCAAGCCCTCAGCTATAAAACAGCTGTGGGCCGGAGCAAGACCTGGAACTTCCTTTAGGAAGATGCAGTTATAGGCGGGACTGCATAATCCCAGGAGAAAGCAGAAACGGCGTTCTAGTTCTGTGTGACGTCATTGAGAGGTTAGACTGCATTTCCCACAATCCTCTGCGCGGTGCCTCAAAAACAAAGGTGGTGGGCTCCGGGGATTTAGCTCAGCGTCCCCGCGCCTGCCTCGCAAGCGCAAGACCCTGAGGTTGATTCCCGGTGCCTGAAAAAAACAAATAAAGATGGTTGGTGATTCAATAGGGACTCGGGGTTCTGATGGTTTAAAACGGCTCCCTAACCATGTGGCAGCGACTTGGAAAACTGCTTGTCTACCTAACCCAAGCCCTTCCAGTCTTGACCTATTGCTCCATACTAGTTCTTCACATCCCCAGTTCTTCTCCTTCTCCTCGTCTTCTTCCTCCTCCTCCCTCTCGTTCTCTCCCTCTTCCCCGCTTCTCCTTCTCTCTGTCCTTCTTCCGCCTTTTTTTTTTTTTTT
>NW_022900929.1:24421267-24423333 GCF_012274545.1 Fukomys damarensis
AAAAAAAAAAAAGTTTTTTTTTAAAGAATATCTCCTGAATTTCTAGGAGGGGGTCTGAAACAGGGTGGCCACTGAGACCCTTTGTCAGGGGTAATTTGTACAGCAAAATAACTGTGAGTACAAGGTGGGTCAAATTACAATCAACCTATGGGATTCTAAGTATAGCCGCTTAGCTAATGTTGATCCAATAGGGAAAGGAGTCACATAGCAAGGGTACATGGAAAGAACAAAGACATTTTGGGGAAGAGATGGGTCCAGAGCTCTGGTCACCCACATGGACAATTGATGTCTAGCTGGACTTTCTGGACTACGTAGTGCTAATTACAGTATAATAATTCTAAATTCCTATTTAAGCCTGGCCTTCTTCAGATTCCCTTCCAGCCACAATTTTGGCATCTTTATTTGCTGACTTCCTTAAGGACCCAGCCCCTCTCTGTATATTGATTTCTGTCTAATTTAGCTTCCTGTAATACTATCAGCTACAAATTTATTATTCACTTGGTATATGGGGAAAAATTCTACAAATCTAGTGTCAAAAGTGATCTGTACTATGAGTAGGAAAAATTGAATTTGAGTTGAAATCCATAGATGTAGAATCCTCAGATACACAGGGCAGATTATATAATTTTTAAAAGTACCACTGACAGTTTATACTACAAAATGTCTTATTAAGCAGTAATTTTCATTTTCACTTTTATTGGTATATGTTTGTAGTACATAATGATCATATTCCTTGTGGAGATACTATGTTCCAAAAAAAACATTCTATCCTTCTATACATATGATAGCTTACCAACACACTCATGTATTCTTCCAAGAATGGAATGTAACTATTTTAGTATGGAGTTTCCCAAGATGCAATCATAGCCACCCTTGAAAAAAAGTTATGAAAAGGAGTAATTCTACCCTATATGTGCAACAGGCCATATTTTCAAGGTAAATGAATGTTAGAAAGTCAGTCTCTAACAATTAAGATGCCTTATGATTTAAGAAACAGAAACCCACCACTTCACTATTTGTTCTAAAAACAAACAATATTCTCTACCTGCCTTGATATGACCTCTAATGATATACACCCTCAAAGTAAGGCTCTGCTGTGCAGTGGTAGTGGACATTGAGATTTGACTCTAACCTGTAGAATATGGGGAAGGTGCAAGGATTTGACTCCCAGGACTGCATAATTATTTAAGACAATCCTAGCATGCTCCAGTGGGAACCCTATCCCACCAGTCATGAAGAAGCAAGCAGTCCCACGGGCCCTGTTTAGAGAAAGAACTGTGGGCAGTTTCCAGTAAACAGCCAGTAACTTATGAATTTAGGCCCTCAGTCACATCTCCAGGAAACAAACCCTGCCGAAACCTGAATGTGTGTGGACATGGTATTCCCCAGTTGAGCCTCCAGATGAGAATGCAGCCTGGCTGACATCTTGATCGCAGCCTTCTGAGATCCTGAGCAGAAGATCTGGCTAAGCCATCCCCACAATCATGAGCACTGGAAACAGAGAGTAAATGCTTGCTCTCCCCTAGCTGGTAAGTTGTGACCATTTCTTACACAAGAGCAGTAACCTAATGAGAACCTAAATACATCAAAACACAGCAACTCTGAGGTTGAGTCTTTCAGTTGCCCTTGACATCATCATTCACACTGGCTCTAGTGTTCTGCCCTGCTTCCGTGAGGCCCACAACTGAGGGGCACAATATGTGACCATGGGTTGTGTCAATGAAAAAATGCCTTCCAACCAAACCATCATCTTTCATGAGAACTGTCCCAAGCATGCCACAGACTTCTCTCACATACCCAAAGAGACACATAATCAGCCCAGAGGGATCACCAAAGAAAATGTTAGTCTCCTCCTAATTAAAAAAAAAAAATCAACCAGGAGAAATCCCTGAACAACACTGTGTGAAAGTGGATAAAAAACAAATCATGACTTTTGTGAAAATGACTGTTGTAGCATCAAACAAATCCGTTGAAGATTGCTGCCAATCAGCACTGGGGATTTAGCTCAGTGGTTCTGCCACTTGCCTCATAAGCTCAAGGTCCTGAGTTTGATTCTGAGTACCAAA
>NW_022900929.1:24423367-24434116 GCF_012274545.1 Fukomys damarensis
AAAAAAAAAAAAAAAAAAAAAAAAAGATTGCTGCCAATAGTGTTTTTGTAAATTACAATAATCACTCTTCCCCACATGGGTACAATCTATATGCTAATTATCAGATGTCAAGAAATATTCAAAGAATTGTACTTATCTAATTTACTCCTCACAATGACTTCTTAAGGTAGGTTCTAGTATGACTTTTTTTTTTTTTTAACACGAAGAGACAGAAGCCCAGAGATGTTAAGGTGAAAAGTCAAACATGTAAGTGGAGAAGTGAGGATGTATCACATGGCCCGTTAGACAGCATGACCACCATTGTCACAGAAAATACAGACTGCTCAGCACACACACCTATGCCAGTACCCATGCAAACACTAGGAGTTAAGAATGAGGGGCAAATTGTGCTTGCAGAGATTGCATTTTACTAAATGGGATGAAGCAAGTACCACTGATCAGAGCTGTTTAAGCTAATCTAGACTTAAACTGATAATTATGTACCTGATTTGTATAGTTCTATGAGTCTTTCTTTTAGAACCACTATCTGGCACTGTTTGCTGCAGACTTCAGGAAAACATTTACTTAAGAGTTTGGTTATTATTGTACAGATCTATGTACACTATGAATAGGAACATGAATGTAGTAAGGCACTGTATACTTAATCCATTAAACAGGACACAGAGGCTAGTATGGCCCAGGACATGGAAATTCCTAACTGCTATGCTTTGGCTGTGGTTTGTCCCTAAGGGCTCATGTACAGAGTTGAAGCTTAGGGTGGTTGTGAAATGAAATGCTAAAAGTCAGGGCCTTGCTGGGCCCACTGGGGCATACCTGTATTCTCAGTGATTTGGGAGGCAGATGCAGGAAGATTCCAAGTTCAAACCCATTCTGAGCAATACATTGCAAATAAGTGACATCATACCTCAAAATAATAGGGAAAAAGGGCCAAGAATGTAGCTTAATGTGCAGACTCTGGTTTCGTAGTGTCACATGCAGACGTGCCCACACATTAGCTGGAGATAGGAGCTCCTGGGTTCAATCCCCAGTACCAGAAAAGAACATGGTGGAGCCTAGCAGGAGGAATTGGGTCACTACTGGCAGTGCCACAAAAGGAACAAATGCTTGTACAGAGTTGTTGCAGAGGGGGCTGGGGATTTAGCTCAGTGGTTCTGTTGCCTGCCTTGCAAGCATTAAGGACCTGAGTTCAACCCCCCCACCACCACCAAACAGAGTTGTCGCAGAAATGGTTATTATAAAGCAGGGCCACTCCACACATGTGGCCTCTTCCGCACACAGTGAGCTTCCTTTCCATGTCTCCAATATGATGTGACCCAGCCAAGCAAGACAGCATGGAGGCTGAAGTACTGTAACCACCCAATCTTCTACTGCCAGCCTCCCAAACTGCAAGCAAAGTAAACCTTTTAATAAAGTGCCGGGCCTCAAGTGCTTTGTCATAGCAACAGAAAATGGATTAATACACCAATCAAAGCCATATTTATTACGCCAGTGGCATTTATCATCTGGTCTCATGAAGGAGCATTTCTAACATATAATACTCTTTATGCACAAACCCTGTGTACTTCAGAGTCTATGCTGTGTTTCACAGGCGGTGTAGCTGTACCAGATCTCTACCCACTAGATGGCACTAGCAGGAGCTCCCAATCTCCAGATGTGATAACCAAAAATGACTGCACACTCTCAAATGCAGGTAATAGCACCACTCATATTTTATTACTGCTACTCAAATATTTTATATTTTGAATATATCTTCAAAATTCCCATTTGTTCCCATTACACTGAGTATACATCTGATGCATAAATGAGGTAAAAAATTTTTTTGATACCAGGGATCAAACTCAGGACCTCATGCTTGCCAGGTAGGCACTATGCCACTGAGCTAAATCCCCTGTCCAACAAGGTAAAATCTTAAAGTTCTGACTCATTATAATAATAGAGTTATATTATTCTCAGTGTCCCATGAGATATCCCTGCCAGACATACAAAATCCCAAATATGTTATATCCTTTCTCAATTGATTCTTAAAAACGCTGACTTAGAGATGAAAGATAACAGGTTTCTATATTCCCTCAGAAAGATCTCATATTCATAAAATGAATCAGAAACAGTGGGCTACTGGTGCTACAATGCAAACAGATCATGCATAAAATAGCAAAAGAGTAGATATTTATTTCTCACTCATGTAAAGAACACAAGGTACCGAGGCAGTGCTGGAAAGATCTGTTCTCTTCATGTCTTAAATCACAGTGACCATCTCCCACCTGTACTTCAAAGCCATCCTGAGGGTCAGTAGCACTTTAGTGTCATAAAAGATGAGAAATCTGAGAACGCTGCAGTGTCATTCTCTTTGTGTACAGGCTTGGATGTAATTCTTACCACATATGTCTGTATTCCCCAGGCAGAGTCCAGGCCACAGTAGGCAAGGCTAGGAAATGCAGGCTGTGTTCCAGAGAAAAGGAAATGGATTTTGAAGGATACATAGCTATTATCTGCCATGCAAGATTTTTCCACTATGTGAATTCGCTGATATTTGCTGAAGTATGATTTGAGCAAGTTTCCACATTCATAGAAGCTTTTCTCCCATGTTGAGTTCTCTCATGCTTGCTGAGGTGTGAAGTCTGGCGAAAAGTTTTTCCACACTGGCTACATCCATAGGGTTTCTCCCCAGTGTGTGTCATCTGATGTTTAGCAAGGTACGACTTATAGGCAAAGGATTTTCCGCAGTCATTACATTTATAGGGTTTCTCCAACGTGTGTGTCATTTGATGGTTAGTGAGATAAGTTTTCTGTCCAAAGGATTTCCCACACTTATCACATCCATAGGGTTTCTCCCCAGAGTGGATCATCTGATGTTTAGTGAGGTAAGTCTTTTGGCCAAAGAATTTTCCACACTGATTACATTCGTAGGGCTTCTCCATGGTGTGGACTGTCTCATGTTTAGTGAGGTGTATCTTCTGGCCAAAAGATTTTCCACACTGACCACATTTATAGGGTTTCTCGCCTGTGTGAGTACGCTGATGCTTTGTGAGGTGTATCTTCTGGCCAAAAGATTTTCCACATTGACCACATTCATAGGGCTTCTCGCCTGTGTGAGTACGCTGATGCTTTATGAGATGAGACTTTCTGTGAAAAAATTTTCCACACTCATTACATTCATTACATCCTTTAGGTTTCTCTTCTGTGTGAATTCTTCCCCAGTGCCTCCGGAGCTGTGACTTCTTGCGAAAGGCTTTTCTACATTTAGTGCATTGATGGGGCTTCTCCCCACTGTGAATTTTCTCATGAGTAGTAAGGGATGACTTCCGGCAGAAAGTTTTCCCACATTTCTTACACTCAAACAGTTTCCCCCAAGCATGAATACTCTCATGCCTCACTAGGTCTGACTTAGTGTGAAAGGCCTCTCCACATTCATCACATTTGTAGGGCTTTTCCCTTCTATGAAAACTCTGCTGCATAGAGATGACTGGCTTATAGCTGAAGGACTCCTCATGTGGATAGTATGAATAGGGTTCTTTCTCTGAATGTTTCTTCTGTTGCACAATGAAGGTTTTCTCACATTCACCACATTCACAGGATTTCTCCTCTGTGTGTGTCTCATGTGTGGTGAGATCACAGCTTTTATAAAGAGTTTTCCTTCCCACTGTAGCAATGACAGCTGACTTCTCACAGGCTTTCCCAGGTTCATCATGCTTCCAGCAGGCCTGTCCCATAGGAACCCTCTTATGTGTAACACATTCTTTCAATAATTTTGCCTCCCTGGTGAAGCGTTCCCATTGTCCGCTATATTGAAAATCCTGCTGCCCAGTTGGAATCTTGGGATGCTGACCAAAATGCTCAGGATATCTCAAGGACTTCCCAGTTATATGATACTGATTAGGTTTCTCTCCACTAGGCTCACTGGAGAGATTCGCCATTGCTGAATAGCTTCCATTATTTATAACCAAATCTGAACTTCGGCTTGACCTCAAATCAAAATTCCACTCAAGGACTTTGAGCTCCAATCCTAATTCAACTCTCTCCTCAGCTGTTGTGTTGTTAGTGGTAAGAACAACTTGCCACAAACGTCTTCCTTGACTCTCGTGGCTGGGCTGAAGTATGTGATCCACTTTCTGGACATCTAAAATGAGGAAGAAAAAACAAAACAAAACTAGATGTTAACCACATCAAGACATTTTTATAAAGAGAGATCCTTATATAGATATTCTCACACATATATATATATACATACATATATATGCATACACACACACGTAGTTTTTCTTCCTATGGACCTTTATTTAATAAGTTACACTGACAGATTTTAGAACCTTGAAAAAGTTTTTGCTTCTTTTTACTTCATGAAGAAATATTTTGTTAAAGTATTCAGCCACTACTGTTGCTATCCTTCTCATTACTCCATTTCGAAGGTGGCAAGAACATCTAGATCACCCTGTTGTAAGATACCAGACAGGTCCAATTTCCTGTCACCTAAGCAGGCACATGACAAATGGACAGGCTTTGCATTTACTTGTTCCATTTTCATTCTTCCCTGGGGAATGACTACAGACATCTGGGAGTTTTTTTGGCTTTGGTGCTGAGGATTGACTTTGGGTCCTTGCCCTTGCCAAGCAGGCAAGGGCACCACTGAGCTAAATCCCAGGCCACATGGAAGTTTTTAAAATATAAATTCTCTTTTTTCCAATGTAAGCAAAGACAGCATCTTCAAAATTCCTAATTTAACCTACTGCTTCTTTCTCAGAACCAAAACAAGTACAGAAAGCTTGTCCCTCCCCACGCCCCACCACTTTAGAGCCCAACATCTGAAAAGTGTTTGTCGGGAACCTTCTGAGATCAACAGCCCAGATGCTCCCCCTCAATTCCTGTTACATGGGCCCGTGCTTGCTCATTCACAGCCTCTGAAGGATACGGTCTCCTGCTTTCATAAAACAGAGTCCTCTGTACATTTCTCCTTCTCGTGGTCAATTCAAACTCCAGTCCCAACCAGAAATCGGAACTCCTTCACACAGAACCTTTAAATCATTTGCCTTTGGGACTAAGAACCTGTCAGTGCATTGGAAAGTCTAAGGCCACCCTCTTCATGCTCCTATGCTGGATCCTCTTGCTGTTTCACAACTTCTGACAGCACGGTGCACAAATACAATGACACAGTTTCCAGTACGTACAATCTGTTCTAGGGCTAGGGGTGTCGGTGAGTTGGGAGAGTGCTCGCCCACATGTGTGAGGCCCCACAATCTCCAGAACCGCAAAAACAAAACAAAAGAAAAACTTCTTATAAGGGCCACTTGCAGCTACTCAGGAGGCTGAGTGAGGCAAGAGGATCACAAATTTAAGGCCACCCTAAGTAACTTAGTGAGACTCTATTTGAAAATACTGTACAAAATAAAAAGGCTAGGGATGCATATGGGTTAGGGCACCCCTGGGTTCAATCTCAGAGGGTGGCGTGATTGAATGTGTTAAAGTATAAATGTATGTATCATTAAATGTCTAATATCAATAAAAGAAGTCTATGATAATGGAGAATAAGACACAACTGAGAAAGCAAAGACAAAGCTCTAAAAGGAGGTCAGTATGGATTAGGCTTTGGGTATATCTAAGAAATATTCAGTAAAATTAACAGTGGGCATACTATATGAGAGCCCTGCATGTCTGATGGATGTAGACCAGGCATCCTGAGCCTGGGACTAGGGGGGACATTAGTGACCAACACCTGACCACAGCCAGCATGTGCTCAGCTCCCTGCTTCCTGGTTGCCCTGCCCAGTATGCATTGACTGACCTGGAGGACTCAGATTTGGGGGTTCTTCTCTCATCCATGGCTCTGCTCCTTGCTCCAGCTTAAAGATCACCTCAGGTTTAGTAATGCAATGCCCTGTTAATGGGAAAAATGCATTTAATAACTGCTGTGTTAAGTTTCTATGCAGAATGCAAATGGCCCAGCTTCAAACATTGTTCAATAAAGGCGTGAAGGTGAACCCTTCAGTAGAGAGGAGGAACAATCATGTTCTTCATCAACTAGAAGTTTACGTCTTATATCTAGGTGTCCCCCCAAAGCCTTGTGGGCTCATAAGTGGGGCTCTGGGGTGGTGACTGGATCATGACTGTGTGATACTGGATTAGTCCAGGACTGGATCATGGGTATGATACTGGATTAGTCCACCAATTAGGTTTATAGGTGGGTGTGATACTTGGGGTGAGCACTGGTGTGACAGGTGGGTCTCTGTGGGCCTGGCCTGGAGACAGACATCACTCCTTCCTCCTCCCTTAAAGACATGCTGCGTCCCACTGCCATGCCTTGAGCTTTCTCCTCTGCCATGCCATTCTGCCTTGGAGCCAGCTGACTATGGAATCAAGGCTCTACAAACTGTTAAACTAAAAAAAAAAATCTATCCTCCTTTAAATTATAGGTTTTGGGTACTATGCCTCAGAGATGAGAAAGTAACTAAGAAATACACCTGAAGCATGAACCCTTACTAGTGCTCACATGTTTGTTAAGAAGGAGCTCATATCAGACAGTGACGGGGATTTCACTCACCCAACACCGCCAGGCTGCTGTAGGTCTCCAGCATCACCTCCCTGTACAGGGTCCTCTGAGCATTGTCCAGAACCTGCCACTCCTCCCAAGTGAAGCTCACAAAAACATCCTCAAATGACACCGACACCTATAAGAGAACATTTGTCTCTCACTCAGCCCTCATTCATTGTCACAACAACAGGAATCTCAAAGTTCTGATTTTTGATGGGGTAGGAGGAGCTCTGGTAATACAAAGCTTGCTTTGTATGGTGGGGGAAAGGTGACAAACTAGCTTGCATTATACTTGCTAACTATACTGAAAATAGCATTACTGAATTTATACCTTCCAAATCTAAAACCACCCTAATTTCAAGGGATTAAAATGTGAGTAAAATTCTGCTCCATGAAGGACCATATAATTTGATATGAAGAAGAAATAAGTATGAATACGTGCACACTAATTTAGACACAATGTCAATGCAAATGAAACAATGAAGGAGAAACTATAGTTGTTGTGTATTTCAAGCTTGCTCTTCACTGAAAAACCAAAATGTTAAGCTCTTTCCTCTGTGAACCAGGGATTCTCCTGACCACAGGGTAACAGCATCAGTCTGGTCACGAGCACAGAGTCAGCACAGCCACGTTAATGGAATAACCACAGTATCGTGTCTAGGGCAGTGAACCTGGTCTGTGATGACAGATAAACACAACACGGAGGAACTCATGCAGTGTGTGGTCCTGCATTTCTACTTGAATATATTCCAACAGAAAACAAAGGTTAGGCATCCGCTGATTTTTAATAAATGAGTTAAAACCACGCACATGGCACCGCACTCTCCTTCCTATGTGCCAAAAGAGTCTGAGTTTACTCCAGGGGAGCACTGCCACTCCCCAAATGGCAGGGTGTGAATAATAAGGTCCTAGAAGAACGGACAGGTTAACTGAGCAGGTCTGCATTTCAACAGTAGCTCCTAGAATGGAAACCGGAAAGGCTTATGGGAGAATCAGCGGAGAAGGAACCAGAGGAGACACGATGACCTCCGCCAGGATATGGAGGAGTAAAACGGCACCACAGCCAAGTAATCCTACAACAGACATATTGAGAAGGCAAAGCAAGGACAGAACCTGCTACTAACTTGCTGAGCAGAGGATAAAAAGGACCTTTTCCTTCCAGCTACTTTCATGATAGTTGCTAGTTACATACTGGGATCATATAGTAAAATACGTAAAGATCTCAAACAGGGCCGGGGATTTAGCTCAGTGGTTCTGCCACCTGCCTCTCAGGCGCAAGGTCCCGAGTTTGATCCTCATACCAAAAAAAAAAAAAACCAAAAAAACCCTCAACTTCACAGGAAAATAATAATAAAAATAATAACCATTTGATTTTAAAATGGGTCAACAGACCTAAACATTCATTTTTCTTCAAAGAAGACATACAAATGGTGAACAGAGCTGTAGAAAAATATTTAAAATCAATTCCAGGAAGGACTGGGGATTTAGCTCAGTGGTGCCGCAGCCTGCCTCACAAGCATAAGATCCTGAGTTCGATCCCCGGTATAAAATTTTTTTTAAAAAAATCACTACCAGGAAATGCAAATTAAAATCACAATGAATACACCTCAGTCCAGTAAATGGCTATTATCAATAGCCAAAAGGATAAGAAGTGCTGATGAGGATGTGGATAAAGAAGAAGCCCATAAACACTGTTGGTGGGAAGAAAACATTACAACAACCGGTATGGAAAACAGCATGGAGGTTCCTCATACAGTTAAAATGACTGTACCACCCAACCATCCTATTACCAGATAAAAGTGTCCAAAGGAAGTAAAACCAGCAGGTAGCAGAGATGCCTGCCCTCCTGCCACAGGCCACCCAGATTCCTATGCTCAGGTTCATTTGCTCATCCTTGACCATATTTAAGGAAGCTATATATTTTGTTTAAAAGGAACAAGGATTTATGCAAAGCTTGCTCCGAGGAGATGGAAAGGCCCATTTGCCTCAACACCATTTTTCCTTGTGTAGGTGGGCAAGGGTCTTTCATAGTAAGGAATAAAAGCTAGGGAAGCACGGAGAGAGAATGCAGATCTCCACATTTGCTTTATCACTTCCAGCCACCTTTGGCTCTTTGTCCTCTTTCTCTTAGAAAGGAAACTGGGCTCCTGTGTCATAGGGCCAGCATCTGCACATCCTGTCCAGCACTCATCCGGGCTGAGGAGAGGAGGGGGTGTTGGTTATGTGCTCAAAAGGAGGAAGTTTGGAGAAACTGAGTATCTCTAAAAGGAAGAAATTCTAATTTTTAAAGTTTAATTTGAGTTGCTGGTTGCACTCCCACTGAAGCAGTATTCACAGTATCAAAGAAAAGATATCAACCTATGCAGAAATGATGCATGGATGAAGAAAATACAGTGTACATATACACAACAGATTCCACTCAGCTATTACAAAGAAATACTGTCATCTGTCTCAATATAGATAAACTAGAGGATGTCATATTAAATGAAATAAGCCAGGCACGAAAACACAAAGAGCACGTGATCCACTCCCATATGGAATCCAAAGCACTGATTTCAGCAGAGGTGGAGAGCAAAATCCTCATTATCAGAGGCCAGGAAGAGTTAGGGGAGATGCAGGGTCGGGAAGGTTAGAAAATGGGCACCAATCTCAGGTATGGAAAAAAAAAGAAAATGGGCACCAAGCTACATTGTATAGTAGAGATACCTTCTGGTTCTATTGCATGAAAGGGTGACTACAAATACTATTAATGTACTGTTTATTTCAAACCACCTAGATTCTTTTGAAATGAAAACTGCAAGAGCATTTACCTTAGGCTCCCCAAAAATGAAAACCTTAAATATAAATCTAACAAAATATGTGCAAGATCTTTATCAGGAAAACAACAAAACTCTGATGATCAAAATTAAGGAATTAAATAAGTGGAGATATATTGCATGTTCACAGACAGGAAGACTAAGCTTTGATGTTGAGTCAGCCCTGACACCGCTCTGCCCTGAAGCACACCAGACACGGTGAGGCAGCCGACCCATATGGGCTCTGATTCCTGACTCACAAAGTTGTGATCCATAAGAATTCCAGGAAGTTCTGTGTTACTTTGAAGAGGAGGAGATGATTGCAACATCTTAACAGTCACTAGACACCATACAAAGTACCTTAGTGTCAAACATTGAGTGTGTAGGTTTAGACTAAAATTTAGGTTTGAAATAAATGAATTAGAGCCAGGGATTCAGCTCAGTGGCATCATGCCTGCCTTGCAAGCACAAGGTCCTGAGTTTGATTCCCAGTACCAAAAAAAACCATAAATGAATTAGAGGTGTGCAGCACCATGCCTGGCTCTGTAATTGTGAATTTAAGATGTCTGGTTACTGAGGTTGTCACTTTTCATTCTTACTCCAATATCAATTACAGGGACAGTGCAGAAACAATGCTATGACCGCTGGACCCATCCACTTGTCCTCATCTATGGTAAAATAGGGAACATATGAGAGGAAACTGAGTGCACTATTTTAAGAGTTTGAGAATGTGACAGATCTTTCTGAATTTTAATTATACAACTCTATATTAATAAAAACTACAGGTGGAAGCCTGGAATGCTGGCATATGACTGTAATCCCAGCTACGAGAGGGTGATACAGAAGGATCAGAAGTTCAAGGCCAACCTCGGCAACTCAGCAAGACCCTGTCTCAAAATATTTTTCAAAAGGCCTGCAGATAGCTGGGCATGGTAGCACACACTTGTGTTCCAAATACTCTGGGAGGCTGAGGCTGGAGTATCACAAGTTCAAACCCAGCCCAGGCAACTTGGGACTGACTTAATGAGACTCAGCCTCAAAATAAGAAAACTTTTTCAAAAAGGCTGGGGATGTAGCTCAGTGTGAGGGCTCTGGGTTCAGTCTTCAACAGGGGAAAAAATAAAAGCTACAGACAAAATCATTGGCATCAATATGTATAAGCAAAAGCTGCACATTTTGAAAATATGTGCTTCTTGTTTTTATTTTCTGCATGTCTCTTCACTGACTTTCATTCAAATGTGTCCCACTAACTCCTGAATGCTTTCTCCCACTAGTTCCTGAGGATTTCACATTCTGTATTTCAGGACTGTTCCCAAGAGATTGACCTTTATCACTGAGATTAGACATGAGGGAGAGGAAGGAGTCCAGGACATTTTTCTTTTTTCAGGCTTGGGCCACGGTATTTAAATTTTTTTTTTTTTTTTTTTTTTTT
>NW_022900929.1:24434228-24446600 GCF_012274545.1 Fukomys damarensis
TTTTTTTTTTTTTTTTTTTTTTTTGTGGTACCAGGGATCAAACTCAGGACTTGCACTTGTCAGGCAGTTGATACTGTATTTAACAGGAGAGAGAAGGTTGTGTTTCGCAGGGTTGACATGTCTTTTGGAAAGACACATAGATGACCCAACAGGGAGTTAAATCTCTGAGACTTGAAGTTCTGGTCTAATGCTGAGGGAGTAAGTACAACCTGGAGAAAAGAGGAGTGCAAACCACAGAGAGCTAAATCTACTGAGGAGAAATGCAGAGGGCAAAGAATGGGACCCCAGATATGGATAACTTGGAGGAGCTATGTGAACAAGCACAAAAATTCAAAGAGGCAAGGAAAACATGACAAAAAAGGCTGTGACAGTAACTAACAAAGAATTCCCAGAAATAGAACATGGAAAACAATTGCAAATTATTAATGAATGTATGAAAACTGAACTAAGACAACATTAAGTGGGTTAAAGAGCAAACAGGCAAGAGGAACCATCTGCCAGGAAACATCACTGTGACCAGTCTGCTGCAGGCACTGCATGGGAACATGGGCTGGGACACGGGTACAGTCACTGAATGACTCACAGTCAACTCAATCTGCCAGACATCCAAGCTTTTATTCGTGAATCAGGTACCACCTTGTAAAACTGCCTGACAATGCATTATTTCAGCAACTCCAGAACAACCTGAGTAAGCGTTTCCTTCAGCTCCAGATAACTGTTTACACTGAGGAATACTAGAAATGTTCATTTTCAAGACAGTGGTGAAAAACATTCTACTACATCCTCTATGTCACCACTAAAGATAATATTTTAGCTCTTGGTGTAAGCAACTATGTGCCATGACAAGTCACCATGCTCTCTTCTCAGGTTCCATCCGAATCATGTGCCAAAAGTGTCTATTGTTTATCATGAATCGGAAAGGCCAGAGACAAATTTACCACCAGTGACATTTCCCGTCTTTATCTACGTCAGTGCTATCTTATTTATGTCCATTTCCCTAAAGCTGAGTCTTACACAACTCTACAAGTCCATTTTAATTTGCAGATACCATAAAGCTGGAAAAATACAATGTAAAACAAGCTTAGGAATAAACAAGCCACTCACCAGAGATTTCTTCATTTTTTGCTGCTCTTGGAAACACACAGAGGACTCACTGTGTCCACACAGAGAACATTTTGAGGAGGACTCTAGATGGATAGCTAAGAAAAGACAATGTGGGAAGGTCATGAGAGTACCAGCATGGCAGGTCCTAGATTGTTCCCCTCAAAACACCACATATTAGCAGAAAAAAAAAGAAAGAAAAGAAAAGAAACCCTCTGTAGAAGTAGTCTTACATAAGAAAAGCAAGAAAAGCCAAGCATGGTGGCACATGATTGAGGCAGGAAGATCACAAGCTCAAATTCAAGGCCAGGCTAGCGATACAGGAAGTCCAAGGACACTCTGGACTACAGAGTGAAACCTTATCTCAAAAAAAAACCCCAAAACAAACAAAACAACTATGGCAGCGGGAATAAAAGAGAAATAAGGACCCACTGAACATGTACCCACAAGTTCAGAAGTTCATTCATTGGTAGAGATTAGATATAAAATTGATTACTGGGTTAATGGAAACATACATTACCAACTGGTTTACCAACAATTAATGTTCCCTTAATAATTAACTTAGTAATTTAAACCAGAGCACCATTATGTCTTGATTTACATTAATTTCACAGGAATGACCATGGACTGCATGAACTCTTCTATTAATGCTCCACAGAGACCATGTGATCATTTCCTCTACATCTCTGGCTTTCACATGCCCAGTGTCCTCAGAAATATGCACATGCAGCTCACCATGTTCTGCCCGAGCTCATACAGGAAAACAATGTATTTAATGTATACTTCTTGATGCCCTGTTCCTGTACTGGTTTCCATGAGCCACCTCCATGTACCCACAGCCTCTAACAGTCCCCAAGGACAAGGACCTGGGCTTTGCCACTGACTGGATTTGGCCAAAAGATGTCACTGAATGTGATACAAACCTAAGCTTGAAAAGCTTGAGCCAATCATCTCACTGGGGCTTGTCTTCCTGGACACAGTCAGATTGTGAGAAAGCCTGGGGCTAGCGCACTCCAGACATAGCAGCCTCCCTAAGAGCAAGCACAGACACCTGAGGGAGTGAAGTCATCTGGAACCAGGCGACCTCAGTCAAGGTCCCAAGGGACTAAAGGCTCCTCTGTGACCCCAGGCGTCACCAGCTTAGGAATCTCCCAGTAACTCCAGTTTGAAATTAAATGAGATGGTTTCTTCTCTTAAGCCAATAAATTTTGGTTTATGTTATACAGACAAGGCTGATATATGTAAGGACTCAGAATGCAATGTTTTTAATATATTGGGGAAAGTAGGGGAAAAAAAAACCTTCCAACACACAAAATACACAAAAACTTTTAAAGTTTTGAAAGAAACAATAAACATTAAGGATGGACTGCAGTGTAGCTAAAGCTATATGGTTCAAACAAAGCAATGTCTGAAGATGAGAATGGTAAGGTTTTTACAACTCATCAGAAATCTGTTTCTTATATGTGAACATTGAAATTGTTTTCTTACTGGGCTGGGGATTTAGCTCAGTGGTTCCACTGCCTGCCTCACAAGTACAAGCACCCAAGTTCGATCCCCAGTACCAAAAAAAAAAAAAATTGTTTTTTACATGCTATTGGTTTGAAATAGTCTAATTTTCCCTTTTTAAATAATGTAAAATTGATAACTTTTAAGAACAGATTACTGAGAATAAGTGGGAAATGCATCAGCTACTAAGCCTTTCAGGTCATATAATGCACAGCAAGTACTGTGGATAGGAAGCGACGGGTATATTTGGGACAAGGTATTTTGAAGTAACATTTTAAGCAGGGAATTGTAGCTCAGCGGCTCAAAACTTACCTATCAGGTGTTACTTGGTGATGGAATAACAGCACTAAAAAAATTCAGCTAAACAAAACAAACACTGGCCAAATCTGAAATCTGAAAACAGTGTTCCTGTGAAGCTGATTTCAGTGTCACCCAAATGATCTCAAAACTAAGCAAATCTGCTGGGCGTGGTGGCGCAAGCCTGTAAACCCAGCACTCAGGAGGCTGAGGCAGGAGGATCGCTATGAGTTCGAGACCAGCCTGGGCTACATAGTGAGTTCCAGGTCAGTCTCAACTACATAATGAGACCCTGTCTCAAAAAATAAAAACAAAAAAACCATAAGAAACTAAGCAAACCCTTCTTTTTAATGTGCAAAATAGATTATATTAATGAAAAATTCAAGCTGCACCTGACATCAACATATCCTGTGACCCTGGACAGGTCAGTTATCTACTCAAAACCAGTATTTTTAATCTTTCCACAAAGCCGAAATACCTAAATTGCCTAATTTTTCCAGTAAAAGGATAAAGGGGTTATCATAAGACATCAAGTTTGTTAACAGTTTAGGTTCAAGGAGTGTACACTCTGGAAACAAGGGAAAATGGAAGAAATAGGTATGTTCAGACAGCACTGTGAAAGGTCTGCTCAGGATCACAGGATGTCCTTCCACACCACACCACACACCTTCAAGACCCTTCCTTTCAGTAACATTCCCCTTGCAGAGCTCCCTCACTCTAGAAGCTACGTCTTGCGAACAACTTCTATAAACTCAAACAAGGATACTAGTTAGACTGCACAGTGCAGCAAACAAATGTCACGTGCTGAAGAGACACTAAGAAGCTCACAGATACAACTGCCACATCGCAAGACTCCATACACACACACACACACACACACACACACACCCCTCACAATCATTCTCTGGGAAATCGGGGATCCTCCTTAGGACCATGTAATAGGGCTCTCTTCAGGAACAGAATCAATAGAAAACGTGTGTATACTTATGCAAGGGGGTTTACTAGTAGGCTTACAGAATCAGAGGTGGGCGAATCCACAATGGCCGTCAGAGCGATGGAGGAGAGCCAGAGGATCCAGTAACTACTCAGTCCAACAAGGAATCCATAGAACTAGAGGGATCAAGGGTACAGCACTAGTCCAAAGACGAAGGCCTGGAAGTTCGCTGTACAACTGCGCCTGCCACTATGTGCAAGGAAACTCAAGAAACCGGAGGACTGAAGAACTATACCAAAGGTGACCGCGGCAAAAGACTCACCAGCTCACCGCTGGAGCGCTTCAAAACCCAGCACACGCCCCTCCATCCGGGCCACAAGCCTA
Organism: Fukomys damarensis; assembly: GCF_012274545.1. NCBI lineage: Eukaryota > Metazoa > Chordata > Mammalia > Rodentia > Bathyergidae > Fukomys > Fukomys damarensis. Next base: position 24,438,451 of record NW_022900929.1, read on the forward strand.
TTGGCTGGTGCAGCCACGTCCGGGGCGGGTCCTTGAACCTCAGTTTGCTGGCCCACACGTCAGTCATAGACACACCCAGAGCCGTGCTTTACTAATCGGCTAGTTGTCTATGGTCCATTCAAATGGGTTACCAGGAAGGATCACAGACTGTTCCTCCCCTCGTCTCAAAGACGGGCAAACTGATGTCACACAGGTAAGAACAAGCTGCTCAGGGGCAGAGCTGCCAGGCGAACTCGGCGCAAGCCCCCGATTACCGTAGTCCGCAGACCCCCGGCCCTGCCACGTGGACTTCGCCAGTCGACCGTCTGCCTCGCAGCTTTGGAAGCCACGCTCTGGACACCCGGAGCACGAGCCGCCCCTGAGCCAGCAGTCAGGAAAGCACAGCCGACTCTCCCCTCCCAGCACGGGGCTCGCGCCGCCTCCTAGGCCCACTCGGGTTGGCCCTCAACTGTGCACCAAGGTCCCGCCGCCCACACCCTCCTGCTTTTTCACTGCCGCAAAAAGCGGGAATCTCGTCCCACTCCCCAAGATTCAGATTTCTCTCTTCCTCCCACCCACCTTCGGAGCGTCAGAGCGCAAGCCCTCAGCTATAAAGCAGCTGTTGGGCGGAGCAAGACCCGGAACTTCCGTTAGGAAGATGGCGGTTGTGGGCGGGACTAAATGGACGCAAGCAAAAAGCGAAACGCTTTTTCCGGTTCTATGTCCCGTCATTGAGAGGTTAGACAGCGTTTCCCACAGCTCTCTGCGTGACCTGCTAGACCTAAAGTCGTGGTTGTTTAATAGGGTGTCCCCCTGGTGGCCAGGAGTCCCGGGTCTGATGGTTTGGGATGGTCCCCAATCGCGTAACATCGATGGGGAATGCTATATGTATGTATAAAACTCAGAGGTCTAAAGGTCTTTCCTTCTTAACCAAATGCTGTACACTAAACCATATCTCCAAAGCCATTCTTCTTATTATTATTAATTTCTTTACTTATATGGACAGTGTCTCGTTACACTGCCCAGGATGACCTAAAATTTGTGATGCCCCTTCCTCAGCCACCTGAATGGAATGGCTGGGATAACAGGCGTGGGCCTGCACATTTAAAAGTATTGTGGTTATAAAACCCACCTTCATTGTGTACACCTGCATTCTAGGACATGAAAAGTCAGGTCTGTTTTAAACTTGTTAACAAGCAGTTCATATGCTAAGTTTCTTCAAACCCATTTAATGGGGGTGGTGGCACTCACCTATAACACAGATAATACTGGTGAGGCTGAGCAGGATCACAAATCAAAGCCAACCTGGGCAAATTAGTGAGACAATATCTGAAAATCAAAAATAGGGCTGTGGGTGAAGCTGAGTGCTAAGGTTCTGGGTTCCATTCCCAATCACCGCCAGTATAATAAATAAAATTAAAAGATATAAAGAGCTGAATATGGTAGCTCTGCAGTGATAGTGGTAGAGCCCTTGCCAACACAAGTCAGGCCCTGGGTTCAAACCCCAGTAAGAGAGCAAGAGAAAATAATGGTTGTCACTCATTAATTTGTGGACCTTTGGGTGGCTGTAATAATCAACTGGAAAACTGCTGTGATGTAGATAGTGGAATAAAACAGGATCTTAAGGAGATGCAGTCTTAGGTTCTTTCTCATTGTTGGGACAAAATACCCAGTGCCTACAAGTTAAAGAAGATCCCTGGGGATTTAGCTCAGTGGTGCCACCACCTGCCTCGAAAGTGCAAGGTCACAAGTTCAATCCCTGGTACCAAAAAATAAATAAGTAAAAATAAAGCAGATGAGGTTTATTTTAGCTGACAATTTGTAGAGGTTTCAGGCCATATTTGCCTGGCTCCAAGGTAGAGAGGCGTAACAGAGGAGGAGTTTATGGCAAGGTGGGTAGGAAGCAATAGCCATCAAAGGAGGGAGAATATACCTACACCCTTCCAGGCCACACACACTGTGACCCACCTCTTTCTACCAGGCTTCACCTCCCAACACCACACCCAGTTGTGAATTTATCAGTGGCCTAATTCGTTATCACACACCCAAGGATGCAGTCACCTACCAAAGCCCCACCTATGAGTACATGAAATTTGGGGCAGGGGGAGAGTCATCTAGATATAAGTCTTAATAGGTGCCTCCCATAATCCCTGTGCCAAGTCACTCCCCAATTTCTCATTGTAGTACTGTTGTATATAAATTTTTCTTATTCATTCATCTGTTGATGGACATATGGCCACCTCCAAGATTCAGTTAGCTGAATTGAGCTGCCATAAGCACAGGTATGCGTAGATCACTGTAATATGATGGCTTTAGCTGTTTTGGGAAGGTACCTAGAAAGGGACTATTTTAGTGGAATGAGCTGCACACCAGGCTCTTAGTACAAATTTTGTGCGCCCTCTGTCGAGTCCAAGAGGCAGCACAAGATGCTGAATGCTGTATTTGGGTTGGCGGGCAGCCCCCTGTGCAATTTCACAGAAACCCTGAAAATCAGTTTAATGGTATTTATCTACATTTACCCCAAAGCCTTATGAGCTCATAGATGGGGTTTGTGGGCGGGGTGACTGGCTTATTAGTGAAAGATACTGGACTAGTTCACTGATGGGTTTATATTGGGCTGGGGATTTAGCTCAGTGGTTCTGCCGCCGCCGCCTGCCTTGCAAGTGCAAAGACCCAAGTTCGATCCCCGGTACCAAAAAAAATAAAAAATAAAAAAAGATGATGGGTTTATAGCTGGGTGTGATGTTGGGAAGTGAAGCTGGGTAGGAAGAGGGTGGGTACTGGGGCATGGCCTAGAGGGTATATATGCATATCCCTCCTGCCCTAATAGCTGTCAATCAGGACGCAAAGGATAGCCAGATAGCAGGAATGTAATTTTGCTGAGGAGTAGAGGGCTAAAGCTCTCACAGGCAAACAGCAGCCAACTCTCACTAACCTCGTTTTTATTAGATATGTGCACAATACTTCCATGAGAATAAACAGTTAGTTCCTTACAGATTAGCTCTAGCAAAGCATTAGAAAATATTTTTTATGAACACCTGGTTCTAGTTATTCATATACTTTCTCAAAGAGACTGTTCCCAGAATGTTATCAGATGGTTCTCAAGACTGTTTGCAGCGTTGAACATGTGAGTTGTGGCTCCGTGTGTGGAACCACAACTGCAGTTCCTATTCCAATCTGTGTCCCAATGTAACCTTCTCTACACTTCCTGCCTACAGTGCCCCTCTGCCATACTTCCCTGCCTTGGAACCAGCCAACTAAAGACTGATGCCTGTACAACTGTGAGCTACAATAAACCTTTTCTCCTTTAAATTGTGGGTGGTGGGTATTGCCGGGGTCCAGCCTTGGCAAGAGTTCAGGTCTTGAGGAGGAGGGTTGGAGTCAGCACTTGTGAAGGAATAAGACACACTCTGTGGGTATGAGGTGGTGTGCCTTCCAAACATTGGAGGACTTCATTTATATCATAGTAAGGTTACATATGGAAATTAGCATACATCTATAATTTCTGATAAAAACTTTTACGATCATTTTTCCAATAAACTACAGCACATACCTATTTTATTATTGTTATTTCTAGGAACATTTTATCTATTGCTTCAGCTATTATTAATCAAACAATTTCCTAGTAAAAGCATAAATGAAAGCAAAATCAAAAGAACAATCCAAGCTTGCCAGCATTTTTCAAAGTTCATACGTCTGTTCGGCTACATTGGGAAGATTGCAGCCAACTCTTAGCAGGTCACTAGGTTTTGATAAAGAACTACTGTGGTTATTCAACTTCTTGGTTAAACTTTTATTTTATATAGTTAGAAAGCAAGTATTTTGCACTTACTAACCTTTCTATAACAACTATTCAGCTGCCTGGCAATAGTATTTACTTGTTCTTTAGTGCGTAGACATCACTGTGTTCCTGAACATTTCATTCTTTCTACAAAGGGAAAATCTTGATATCTTACTCATTTTTCATCTTTCCACACCATTCTAACTTCATCTATGTAAGCACTAGTGTAGAAAACAAGGGGGGGGTTGCCTAGTGGCCATGAGATCACTCTACCACAAATCTTTGAGCACCTCTCTGGGATTTTTATAATTGGACACTTGGAAGAAAGCTGGGGGTCTCTTGTGAAATCCTCAATTATTGAAACCCCTTCAAAGAAAGGATCAAGGGTCGCACTTAGGGGTTCAATGACTGACACAACTGACACATATTTCTCATAAGTAGCTTGTACAGGTTTTTTCATTAGAACCAAATTTCCCATAATTACAATTAAGCCAATCAAAAGTGCAAGCAAAAATGAAAGCTGGAGTGATGCTTTCAAACAGAGGCCCGTCATTGCTGGAACTTTGTCAATCAGCAATAGAGGAACCGTGGGCCTCACAAGGGTATTATGTCGAGCAAGGAGAAAATAGCTAAGACATCACCATGACCTGCACTAGGTGACTTGAGTAGCCCAGCCAGGGCACATCTGTGCAGTTGAATAGCTTCCTAGCAGACCAAGGGGAGAACTAGCGCCTGGACAAAGAATGGGTGAAGCTTGCACACATGCTGCTGAATGCAAGAGGCCAGTCTGGGAGGATGACACGGAGGAAAAGTAGTAAGTATGATGTACATGTGTGTCATGTGTCATTACATGTACGTGTAACAACCCCTATGATCGTTATATACTGCAAATGTGTACTAATAAAAGCTGAAGTTTAAAGAAAAAAGGGTGAGAGAGAGGGAGAGGGAAAGGGGGGAGGATGCGTCCTGGAAAACTGAGAGACAGATGTAAATGTTGTCAGAAGGGTGGGGATAATGAATGTGAGGCTGGGGATTGAGCTCAGTGGTGCCATGCCTGCCTGGCAAGCACAACGTCCCGAGTTTGATTCCTGGTTAAAATAAAAAGCAACTGTGAATGTCATGGTTTCTTAAGGACTGATGAAATGTCCTAACACTGCCTGTGTAGATGGTTGTACAAATGTATGACTATCAGTTACATGGTATGTGAAATATTCAATATTTTTGTATGCTTTGTTTTATTTTGTTTTTTGAGACAGGGTCTCACTGCATAGTTGAGATTGACCTGAAATTCACCACGTAGCCCAGGTTGGTCTTGAACTCACAGTGATCCTCCTGCCTCAGCCTCCTGAGTGCTGGGATTACAGGTGTGCGGCACCATGCCCGGCCATACTCAATATTTTAATAAAGGATATATAACATATATAGCAACTTCTGCTCTTATGCACACCAGCCAGTCTGAAGAGGCTGCACACTGGTCCCATTTCATGAGATGCTGGAGAGAAACCCTTTTCAGAGAGATGGTAAACATATCTGTGAAGCAGATGGTTCACAAGGGTAGGGAGTGCATTGAGCAGAGAAATGTGGTTGGTGTTGGAAGCAAACACAAATGGGCCAGGTCCAGACTCTTTTCATTTTTATTACATTCAAATGGGATCGTCTTGTTCTGACAGAAACAAGGAACTCTAGGTAAAGTGCCTGGGTGAGAAGGTCCTCACTGACCACAGGCCAGTAGCTACACTGCACACACCTAGCAGCCTCCCAGGGACCCCTGAAGCACCTCAAGAAACCCAACTGTAGTTTCTTCCCCACAGAGTACAGAGAAAGGGCCCAGACAGCATGAAGATCTAGGTTCCACAGTAGCACAGAGGCCATTCCTCTTCCTGAGAGGCGATGCAGCCCTTTTACTTTAGTCCTTCCCATGTTTCTGTCCCACCAGTTACAGCTTCATGAAGAATAGGTTACCATCCTAGATGTACTTATATACAACCTTTGAAGGCACAGTTTGGAGGTGGAGTCGCACGGGACACTTGTAAAAGTGGGACAGCAGTGTCTCACTGTAACCCACGAGGAAGTAGATCTTGTGGGCAGGCAGCTGCCTCAGGATCAAGGCACAGATGTCCACCTGATTGGCCCGGCGCTTCAGAACCACCTGGTCGGCCAGGCAGCCTGGGAAAGTGCCCATCATGAACTTCCGAAAGAATATATCCTCCACCGTTCGCTCCGCAGCATGGTCCTCCCCATCCAGGTTACCTGAGGAGAAGGCACTGGAGACGAGTCAGCCCTGTTCCCAGAGAACTGCCAAGACTCCAGAGCTCACAGCCAAGAGCACTGGGTCCTCAGGTGCACCCCTTACCCAGCCTCCTCCTTTTCTTTTATTCATGGAACAAGAAATATAACATTTTAAAGTTCAAAGCACAGTACTCACTTTGGCAGCACATATACTAAAGTTCAAAGCACATTCTTTCATGCCAGGTCTATAATCCCAGCTCCATGGCAGGGAGAGGCAAAAGGCTTAAAAGTTGGAGGCCAGCCTTGGCAACTTAGCAAGACTCTGTCTCAAAATAAAATCTAAAACAGGTTGGAGATGTAGCTCAGTGCTAGAGCACCTGAGTTTGAGCTCCAATTAAAAAAAAAAAAAAAAATCAATTTTTTTATTTCCAATCCAACCCTGTGAAGCAAGTACTATCACTGTCCCTTCACAAAAGGAAAGACCAAGGCCTGAACCAGGCACAAAAGAGGTGACAGTTCCATATCCAGCCCCTTTCAGTATTTCTTGGCTGGTTCTAGGAGCATCAGTCATAACCATGAGCTACACAGATGAGGCCACTAGCTAGCTACTTACTTACTCATTCACTTATTTGCTTATTTTTGTGGTATTAAAAAGTTGAATCCGAGGGCCAGGGATTTGGCTTAGTGGTGTTGCCGCCTGCCTCACAAGCACAAGGACCCGGAGTTCGACCCCCAGTGCCGGGGGGGGGGGAATTGAATCCGAGAACACAGGGATCTGGCCCAGGTCCACATGCCCTTCCATTTCAAGACACTGTATAATGTATATCATCAATTCATTAATACCAAACCCTCAGTGAATGGAACTGTAACTTGGGTGTGAACAGAGCTGGGAGCTCACCCAATACTTATTTCCTCTATGAGGCACATACCAGTTTTCTGGTGCTTAGGAATGGGCAACAGTGCTTTCGGGCCATTTTAAGTAGCAAATCACAACAAAAAACGTAAAAAATCTGGCCCCAGACTCTGAAAAGGGCACAGTAAGAGAGCTTGTTGCTCTGCCTATGTCCCTATAGGACTTTGAAAGTGCCACCATACATTGACTTTGAGGGCACAGATAAATGTTAGTCAATAGAAGAGTCAGACCCCAGCATGGGCAACTTAGGGACTTCAGGGTTTTTTTGGTATTGGAAATAGAACTCGGAACCTTGCACTTAAGAGGCAGGCACAATGCCACTGAGCTACATTGCCGGACCCCTCAAAATAAAAATTTTTAAAGGGTTAGGAATGTAGCTCATTGAGGCCTCATGTGCAATTCCAGTACCACCCAAAAGAACAGAGAAAAATAATGCAGGGACTGGGGATGTAGCTCAGGGGTAAAACCCTTGCCTAATATCCATGAGGTCAGTACCACCATAGAGGTTTGGTTGTACATACTTGTAGAGGGAACTTTGCGCTTAAGCTGGGTTATTTATTTAGGGCACACCTGGGTTCTATGGAGGCGTCACTTAATTACTTCAGAGCTATTTCACATCTCTGTATGTTAGAGAAAACTTCAGCAGTGCAAAATCTTGTCTTCAGACATGCAAATAACTTTAGCTCCTTGGAGCCTCAATTAGTTTCTGGGTCCCTAAAAGGAAATCAGTTTTGCATTCATCTGCAAATTCAGACCAATGTTCTGTCTGGTTTGTTACTACTTATCTGATTTCCGATCTGCCCTTAATGCCAACTTAATGTCACCCGGGGTCCGCGGCTTAGCCCCTCACCTGTGTGCAGCGACAGCCAGCCCTTCCGGTGGGCGATGTGGTGAGGGGCATGCGCCTCCTCGTAGGTCACCGGCTTGTCCCCTTTGCTCACGCGCACTCGGGCCGCCCGGTTCTAGAAGCAAAGGCGCAGTCACCGCGCAGTCCGGCCCCGCCCCGGCCGCCCTCCCCGGGACGGCGCTCACCTTGGCGCAGACGGCAGAGGTGTGCAAGGTGCGCCGGAGTCCAGGCAGTTCCTGGCTCGAGAACAACACCTGTGGGGTACCTGGCGTGAGACTGGGGCCTGAAGCCCACCCACCCCGACCCTGACCCTCCTGGCCCCCGCGCCCCCACTCACGCGTGGCTCCAGCACCCGAAAGCACATGGACGCCATCTTGAGCGGTCGCGAGTTCGGGCGGGAG
>NW_022900929.1:24446810-24477857 GCF_012274545.1 Fukomys damarensis
GTCCTGCCCAGCTCAGTCTGAGGCTTTCAGAGAGGCGTTGGTGGCTGCCGGCATCCGTTATCCATTAGCAATAATTCGCCTCGGGTAAGCCTCATTGGCTACCGTATTCGGCTCCGTTATCAAACCCGGAAGTCCGGTGAGCGGAAACGAGAGTTTTAGTTCTCCAGGAGCGAGCGCCCGAGAGTTAAGTGTCCGGTTGAGGGCAGCGGGGCGGAAAGGGCGCCGCAACTCGAAGGCCACCCTTCCCGCTGGGCCTCCGGCCTCCCCGGGAAGGGGCGCTGTTTTCCCAAGGAAAACCTTCAAGTACCAATGAAATTCAGGAGGCTATGGCAGAGCCAGAGACACTCAAGCCAGAGTGGTGCCAAGTGTACTTGGTATCCAGCGATTACGAATGACAGACGGAAAAAAAGCATCACTGGATACTTGCAGGCTCTTGTATCCGCCTCATTTTTTTTTGTTTTGTTTTGTTTTTAGCTTTACTGGGGATTGAACCGAGGGCCCGTGGATGCTAGGAAAGGGTCTAGCACTGAGCCACATCCCCAGCCCATTTTTATTTTGAGACTGGGTCTTACCAAATTGATAAATTGACAAGACTATGTTCAACTTTCCATCTTGGCTATTTTTTTTCAGTTGACCCTATAAAATGGGCTAATAAATAACTAGGATTTAAGGCTGGGCATGGTGGCGCCTGTCTATATCCCAGCATTTGGGAGGCTGAGACTGGAGGGTCACCAGCAGGCCTTCCTGGGCTACACAGTGAATTCAAGGCCAGCCTGGACTATTTAGTGAGACTCTTGCTTCAATAAAAATAATAATAATAATAATAATTGTATGGTTTCACAGAGCTGTTAGGATCAAGAGACCACAATATTTCATAAATGCCCTTGGTTGCATTATGCTGAACCAGGTGAAGTTGCAAGTATTTACTGATGGAACCTGCAGGGTTCATGCCAATGGCATTTGCACCCTGTATTGGTTTCTTGGAGCGTGGGCGTGGGGATTTGGATATCACCAAAAGACGGAAATGAAAGCAAAAGATGATCGAAGTGTTTCCTGCGGTCACATGGACAGAGTCAGAGAACCTGCAAGTCTGGAAGTGTCTTGACTTCAGCCTGGCCCATTTCCACAGCCATAATTCCTCTGACCACTTGAATCTGTGTCATAAGAAAATTCCTAGTAAACTGGGCGTAGTGGCGCACGCCTGTAATCCCAGCACTGGGAGGCTGAGACAGGAGGATCGCTGTGAGTTCGAGACCAGCCTGGGCTACATAGTGAGTTCCAAGTCAGTCTCAACTACATACTGAGACCATGTCTCAAAAAACAAACAAAATTCTTACCAAAAGGACAGGGTCTTTCATCCCCATGTCACTAGTATTGTTTTAGTTTTTCAAACTGCACCTCCAACTGTTCTGAACATTAGATAATGGACACACAGAGTTCCCTAGAATCCACAATTCCTTGTAAATGTGCCATAGGAACTTTCAGTTTTTCCTAAAAGGTCCTTTCAAACTGACGAGATTTGTTTTTGTTTTTGAAATTCGATCTTACTATATAGCCCAGGCCAGCTTCTGCCCCTTGGCACATCTCACCCTCTCTGGGATGGAATTTTTGATTCCCCCCTTTCCTGTCCTCCCTACCCACTGAAAACAAAACAAAACAAATCCAAAGCAAAGCACCAACTCCCCAGGGAGGGGCAGCAGCCAGTATGGCGAAAGGAAAAGGACAGAAAGGAGGAGAGCAATCTCTGTGAGGAGGAAAGGCTCACAAACCCCTATTGTCAGGAAAAGAGATAGGAAGACAAAGAAATACAGCTCAACAGGACAGGTTTATTTCGGAACAAACCTGAGAGGGACTGTTCTGGCACCAGAGAGGAGAGCAGCAACGATCCTACAGGCTTTGGGGTCTTTTGTAGGGTCCTGGGGAGGGAGAGTTCAGTGAAAGAAGGTTGTGGCTTCCTGCCAAGCACAAGGCTTGAGGGAGGTTGCCCAAGGATGGGGCCTAGGAAAGTAGGGGCCGCTATCTTTTTTTTTTTTTTTTTTTTTTTTTACCATGTAGTCCAGGCTTACCATGCAGCTTGGCTGGCTTTGAACTCACTAGATAGCTCAGGCTGGCCTGAAACTCACAGCAATCCTACTGCCTCAGCCTCCCGAGTACTGGGATAACAGGTGTGTGCCACCTTGCCTCTGGCTGTGACTACTACCAATACTAAGCCTGATAATGTTGAGTCCCCAGGTGCAGCTGTTTTGGGAGGAAGTGGTTTAGAGGGGTCTCTGATCAGACAGCAGTTGTATTCCTTCACCTGAAAGGCAGAGCAAGGGGCTATAGAGAGGAGAGGCGGTAAGGGCAGAGGTTGCCGTGTTCTATGTCCAAGAGACTTCAACACAGCCGAGGGGACAGGCGTGTGTAGGGTCAGCTCTGCTAGAAGAGAGGAGCAGGGAAATTGTTGAAGCCTGTCAAATTCCCCTAAGAGTGCATTTCTTCCTCCTTTCCTTCTGTTGGTGCAGCTGAGTGAGGAGTTGGTGGGAGGAGAGAAGGGGTGAGGTGATGAACCAAGGGTTTTCCTGGTCTGCCTGCTCTCCCTCCTCCAACCTGAAGCTCACCAGGGCAGGAACAGAAGTGATTGAGAGCTCAGTGGCCCCTGGGCTGGTAAGGGAGCCCAGAGCTGAGCGGGTGCTGGGGGTCTCTGTCGGCACTGGACAAACCCCACCAGTACTTTTGCTGCAGAGCCCACTGGCATGGAGAGGGCCTTTGCTGTGCACCTTCATGTGGCCAAAATAGAAGCCAAGCTCAACATCTTGCCACATGCAAGGTACCTGCTCCTGGTGTCACACCTTTGTAGCAAAAGCCACCTCACACTTCTACCATCTGAAGGGCCACACTACTGAGTGCACTTGTCTGAGGTGATCTGGCCTGGGGATGTGTTGGAGGTAGGATTGAGGGAGTGTGTCCCAAATCTGCCTGCCTTCCTCCAACAGGACCACTGCACCTGCTCCTAAAGCGTCACAGTCCTACTTGGGCAGGAAATCCCTCCCCTCAAGCCAGCTGCTTCCTCCTCTGCCCACAGATCCAGGGCCCTCTCAGCCAGGCTGGCTTCTGGGGCTTGAGAACACCATGGTGAGCATCTTCAGAGCATTTGATCCCTGGGTCGCCTATGTGGATAGCTTTGTGCAGGGCCCCTTGCTTTCTGTCTTCTTCTCCAATATGCTTTCATTTTATCCCCGTCTCCTTTATTACCTGGGCCAAACTGCTGCTCCGCTTTGCACACAGGCATGTGAATTGCTTAAAGAGTCCCTGATAACATAAGACTGATTAGCCTAAATTTACCTAGCATCTCCCTTTTGAGACTGAAGACACCAAGATAAGAGCAATGAAGGTGTTTTCAACATTTGTAGGGACATTTCACTGTCAATTTTTATATTATGCTGCTCTAGATCCTCTAGAGCAGTGCTGAGAAGTGTCCAGGCATTGCTCAAAACCTACATTTGGGGCCGGGGATTTAGCTCGGTGGTTCCACTGCCTGCTTTGCAAGCCCAAGGACCTGAGTTCAATCCCAAGTACCAAAAAACAAACAAACAAACAAACAAAAATCCCTACATTTGACACAGTCGGAGACACCATAGGGACAGAGGATAAACTCCTGAACCCATAACCTGTTATTCATTAAAAGCATGCATGATCTGTGTTTACTTCTGAGGCAGTCAGGGATTTAAAGTGGTTTTTGCTTAAAAGGTGGGGGGTTTGAGGGGATAAAAGGAATAAAGTAGAATAAAATTTATTAATTAAAAATTTATTTTTTTGGTACTGGGGATTGAACTCAGGTCCTTGCGCTTACAAGGCAGGTGGCAGAACCACTGAGCTAAATCCCTGGCCCTTTTATTCATTTTTAAAAATTATTTTAATTATTAATATCCCTTCTCAGGTCTGAATAAGGCAGGTCAGTCCTGTAGGGCAGGTCTAAAAGTTGGCAAAACAAAGTTATTGGCCCTAAATTTACCTAGCCTAGCTCATTTTCCTTCAAGACTGAGGACACCAAGATAAGAGATTTACAGGGACATAGCCAGGCATGGTGGTGCACACCTGTAATCCCAGCACTGAGGCTAATGCAGGAGAGTAACAAATTTAAGGCCACTCTGGACTACATAGTGAGACCCTGTCTCACAAAACCCTAAATAAATGAACATGGTAAGACAGGAACTAAGAGGAACACAGAAAGGCCCCTGAGCCTCTTATGTGGTATGACCTACTCTGTTTCCAACCTGGGCCTGTTCACCTGTCCTTAGGCAACCTGGTAGCACCCTGCTCCCAGGAGGTCACCATATTGATGTTGAACTTAGTGTGGACACCCAATCGGCATAGCACAATGCAGCCCAGAACTCCTGGACTCAAGCGATCCTCCCACCTCAGCCTTTGGAGTAGCAGGCCTTGCCTAAAACCTGCATGTGACAGAGTCCTGACTCATCAGTGCTCATAAAGCTGCTCTCATGTAATTTTGGTGGCCGCAGAACTCAAATTAGGTTTATGGGCTGATAACTTTATTACTGACTCTAAAAAAGGGAAAAGCATTTTTCTTTCCTGGGCTAATTCACCATGCCTGAGGAGCTGGATTGGCTATGGGTCAGGTTTATATTGGTACAGATTGCCCAACACCAACCCTGCCTGGCACTACATATCAGCAAGGCTAAAATGTCAATTAGAAGAGGCTGTTTTATATACCATTAAGGAAAAAAATCTGCTTAATTTTAAGATACATTGCTTATGAGATGAATGGCAATTTGGTGTTGGAGATGTGGTGCTGGGTAACTAAGGCTCAGAGAAGCTGAGCAACCTGGCTTAAGAACCATGTAACGAGGAGGAGGCAAGGCTGAGGCCCAGACCAGGCTGGCTGTCCCACAAGCTACAATAAGCACAGCCCATCTCAAAGGACAGGGCAGACACTGCTTGGTCCCTTGTCTCAGGCCTGTTTCCTCCAGAATGAGACTCGGTTGTCTTATGCTTTGATCAGTCAGTGTCTCCCTGTGAGCAGCCTGCCACTCTGCAGGCTGAAAGTGGCTTTCATATGGCTACATTTGGCTCCAAGACAGGACCAACTTGCAACCCCGTGGCAAGCTCCAGGCCTCTCAATGCTAAAGTCATCAGGTGAGATACAGAAGAGGCCTGTGGCTGCGGTGAACATCTTGACATGGGCAAGGCACACTGATGCTCAGTGTTTTGTGCTCCAGAGATGTCAGGCAAATCCCGGGGGTTACAGTCTGAAGAACAGTCCTGACTTGAAGGCATGAAGGCAAGTCCCTTTCAAGCTTGAAATATCAACCCTTCAAAAAGGGCAAAGGAAGCAGCAAGTGACTTCCTTCAAAATCATCCAGCTCTGGGTGACCTCTCTCTTCCTGTATCTGAGTATGGCAACAGTCTCTCACTCAACCAAGCAGCTCCAGAATTTCTCAACCTTCATCCCACCCAACTTCTCTTGACCATATCTAACTATGGTCTTTAGACTGATATGTTTTCAAGTTTAAATATTTTAAGCAAATGTCTGGAGGTCCTGGGGATGTAAAAATAACTTTTCTAATTACTAAGCACTTACTAAAATCTCTTTTAAATCCCACATCCCTTTGAAACTCTAATAAAAGCTATGAATTCTTTCCTTCCCCCCAAATGCACAGTTGCAAGAAAGACTGAACTTTATCCTTGGACAAGGGATAGACCCAATGTACAGAAGACTTGATTTGCAAAAGGCCACTAGGTCTGGCTTCCCTGTCTCAGATTTTTACAACAGCTTGAATCAGTTTTTAAGGGAATTAGTTAATATTCAGCAATTCTTAGAGGAGTTTCCAGTGTCTGAACTTGGGACCCAGGAATGTACTGAGTGAAATTCTTACACTATTAGAGAAGCCTTTGGTTCCTGTGAAGTTTCTGTGGTTCTTGTGGGCAGGTATAGAAAAAAACAGAAAATATTTTGGTATTCCCAACTGAACCAACATCTTATCGGTTGTTATTTTAATGATCTGTGGACAGATGAAAGTTTTGAGAGCAGGAGAATTAGAGAGCTATTTGTTTCAGAAGCAAAATTATGACCATTAAACTGGATTATCAATCTGAGACCCACCCATGGGTTTAGTAAAGCACACTCTGGGTGAGCCTGGATGGGTCACCAGGGGCATGATTTTGGAGGAAGTATCACTCGTTGGCACCTCACCTCCTTTAAATTGCAGGTGTTGGGTATTTGGTCCCAGCAACAGGAAAATTAATACAGAGAATTGGTACTGGAGAAGTGGGGTTGTTGCTTTGAGTAACTTGAATACATGGTTCAAAGCACTTGGAACTGGTTTGTGTGGAGCATTTGGAAAGGTTTGAATATGCAGGCTTGAGGAGCCCTCGATTGCTCTAAACTGAACTTGATGGGCAATTCTCAGGGTAGCTCAGAAGTCCAAAATGCTTATAGGAATATAAACAATAAAGGCCAGGTACATGTTTCAGGTAGGTATAGAGATTCTGTTGGAAAATGGACTAGAGGCCAGGCATGTTACACTCTAGGAAAAAAAAAACTGTCTACAACATTTTGCCTATGTCCTCAGATTTTGCTAAAGGCTGAGTTTAGGGACCTAACTGATCTAGTGGAGGAAATTTCAAGGCAGCTCAATGTTCAGGCTGTGGCATGGATACTGTTGGTTGCTTTTAGCCAAATTTATAGGTAGAATGAGGAGCAAAAAGCAGAGCCAAAATACTTGGAAAACTGCACTTTTGGTCTTAAAAAAAGAACCAGTTTGTAAAGTTGGGGGCCAAAAGAGGTGTTGTTAGAGATTAGTGACACTAAAAAGACACACAGGTACTATTAACCTGGGACAAGAAAAATACCTTGAGGGCATCTCAGGAACCAGCAAGACACCATCCACACAGGTTCAGAAGTGTAAAAGTGAGCTGGGCATGGTAGTGAATGCCTGTTATCCCAGAACTCTGGGAGGCTGATGCTGGAACCCAGTCTTGGCAATTTTTTTTTTCTACCAGGGATCAAACTCAGGTTCTTGAGCTTGCAAGGCAGGCCACCAAACTGCTGAGCTAAATCCCCAGCCCATCTTAGTGATTTAGTAAGACCATATCTCAACAAATGAAAAAGGATTGGAGATATATTTCAGTTTAAAGGTTCTAGCTTCAATATACAGTACTGTAATTAATCAATAAAAGTGTAAACCTTTGAGAAGAAGCCCTGCTCAAAAAGGGTCCTCTAAGGCTGGGTGTGGTGGTGCACACCTGCAATCCCAGCACTCAGGAGGCAGAGGCTGGAGGATTGCCATAAATCCGAGGCCAGCCCTACAAAGTGAGACCCTGTCTCCACACACACACACACACACACACACACACACACACACACACACACAAGCTGCCTGCCTTGCAAGCGCAAGCCCTACAAAGCGAGATCGTCTCTACACACACACACACACACACACACACACACACAAGCTGCCTGCCTTGCAAGCGCAAGCCCTACAAAGCGAGATCGTCTCTACACACACACACACACACACACACACACACACAAGCTGCCTGCCTTGCAAGCGCAAGCCCTACAAAGTGAGACCGTCTCTACACACACACACACACACACACACACACACACACACAAACACACACACAAGCTGCCTGCCTTGCAAGCGCAAGGACCTGTTTTCAATTTCCCAGTACCAAAACAATATATAAATAGTTTAAAAAGCCAGGCTAGGGAATTGGTTCCCTGGGATTCATTACATCTTGTTCAGCCATCCAGGAATTCAGAGCCCCCTGCAGCCATGTTCCAAGACGACCCAGCTACTGCTCCCACTGGTTACAAAGCTTGGTGTCACCCACATGCTGCTGGTTGTTCAGGCATGTGGAATTAAGGAGTTATGGGGTCATGGAAGCTTCTCAAAGGAAAGCCACGGTGGGGGTGTCACACAAGGAGCTCCTGAAGGGCAGTTTATGAAGCTGTAGGAATGAATCCAAAGTGCAGCAGAGACCTCAGAAAGTTAGTGATGTCAAAAACACTGAATATATGCTGACCATGAGTGGAGTCAGTCTGAGAGAGATCATATGGGCTGCAGCCCATAAGGGGATGGGGTTGGGGCTGCCAAACTTGCTGGAACTCACACCTTACTATGTGCCCTGGATGATGGATGTAGAGCTACATGACTTAATGGTTAGCCTGCTGGGTTTTAGTCTTCACCTGCTGAGTTTTTTTTGCACTAAGGATTGAACCCAAGAACTTCACATGCAAGTGTATCTTAAGCCTTTTAAATTTCTGAGACAGGATCTAAGTCGATAAATTATCCAGGCTGAGTTTGAACACTTGATCCCCCTGCCTCACACCCCTCCCCCTGAGATAGGATTACAAGCATGCACCACCATGCCCAGCTGGTCCTATTCTTTTTTGTTGTTTTTTTGAGACAGGGTCTCATTATGTAGTTGAGACTCACCTGGAACTCACTATGTAGTCCAGGCCAGTCTCGAACTCACAGCAATCCTCCTGCCTCAGCCTACAGAGTGCTGGGATTACAGGCATGTGCCACCATGCCCAGCTGGTCCTATTCTCTTCTATCCCCCTAATCTTCCCTTTGCAGAGAAACCTGATTGATACAGAAAGGTTTTCCTGAACTTACTAGAAGATCAGAGTTGCAGAATTCCAAGACTGTTTTCCATTTGCTACATGTGAGCAGAACCTGCTCCCAGATCATAGGAATGTAATTTGGAAAGTCAAGGATGCAGCAGGTAGTGTACTCTGGGACCCCAGGAGGCCAGGCACACTGAAGAGAGATCAGGGAACTTTCTATTCAAGAAAGGGTTCCAGACCAGAGTGGGGCAAGTGCTGTGGAGCTGAGAACACCTCTGGTGAGTGGTAGAACAAAAATAAGGTCACACTGGCCACCATTTGGGGAAATCAGAAAACACAGAAAGCAGGCTGGTGATTTAGCTCAGAAAGCAGGCTGGGGATTTAGCAAGCACAAGGACTAAAGTTTGATCCCAAATACAAAACAAAACTCAGAAAGAGACCCCAAGGCCTATGCAGCAAGGCTCAGAGGATCAAGCAGAAATTCCTAAGGCTGCTTATGTAGATGGGGTGGGGCTCTGAGACTGATGTAACAGCAGCCCTTGGTGATTGCCAGTGTAGGCAGGGCTTCCAGTGGAAGGTCCTCAGGCAGGCCAAGGTCCTGGCAAAGATCTGGCTCCAGGGGTGTCTTGTGGGCTGGAGAGGATACTGGTGAAGATATGAGAGAGAATAGGCCTTTCCTTGGTAACTAGAGGTAGCCTAGAGGTTCTGGCAGGTAAGACAAAAAGGTACATGGCCAGGCTGGGCCTGAAGGTGCACACTGGTAATCCCAGCACTCAGGAGGCGAAGGCAGGAGAAATGCCATGAGTTTGAGGCCAGCTTAAACTACATAGTTAAGTTCAAGGTCAATCTGGAATACACAGTGAGACCCTGTCTCAATCCCTACCCGCCAAAGGCACATGACCAAATGGGTGTGTGCTGCTGGCTCCCTCCACTCATTTTCTGCCATGCAGGGTAGCAGTCTGGGGCTTCTTTCTGTAAACTACAATGGGGCAATAATAAAGGTAACTAATGTAAAGGCATTCAGTTTTGTTTGCCACTAACAGTCTCTCTGCTTAAAGAGAGGAAAAGGGTCACTTTTTTGTGGTAAGGGCTTTTGCCCTGAGCATGTGCCACCATGTTTGACTACATGTTGCATTTTTATGTCTCCATACCCTTCCTCAGGCAGATGCTGCTGTCTTCTCTGAGCACACAGGACAATGAAGGCACAGAGGCAGAACCTGACACTATTATCATGTGAGATTTCATTCATTCAACAAACATTTATTAAGCGCTTATAGTGTGTCAGGCCCTGAGGGAAAGGGCTGAATGGTGTTCAGTCCCTGCCCTCGAGGACTCACAGTCTGGGGGTAGACAGTAAACACACGCGTGACAATGCGCCATGAAGTGCTGAGGCAGAGGTATGACAAAGTGCTAGGGCATGGCAGGGTGATTGATGAACGCTTCCCGGGGAAGGGTCAGGGAGGGCTTCACAGACCAGTCCATAAATGCAGCGCCCGGGAAGTGCCTTGCACACTGCAAGTTGGATCGTGTGACCAAGCCTCTAATGTTGGTCCACAAGGGGCCACCTCTGCTTCCTCACAACACCCCAACCTGTACTGAGTGTCCCTGCCATTGGGGGCTGGCAGTGAGTAAAGACACTGTTCCCACTCCTGAGGCTAATGAAAGAGCAGTTGTCCCGAGGGCTGGCCCTGATGAGCCCTGATGGGGCTCAGACAGAGATCAAGTTACTGCTGTGTCACCCCACCCAGGACCTGATATCCCTGCTGGCATCGCTGTTGCTGGTCTGCAGGGTACTTCTTTTTAACACTGTTAGGAGCCCCCTCACCCTTTCACTGGCCTTCCTTCTTGTGAGCAGCAGGCACCGGCCACCTTGCAAGTGCCTGGGCACAGCTCTGCTGGACCCTAACAGAATGGCCGTGACAGCAGGCCCTGCATCTGACTGCTTATAACCGTCGCACAAGCTCAATGAGCTGCTGTATGTTTTTGTTTTGGTTGGACAGGCCATTCCTGATGTTTTCTAGCAGGCATCTCTTCAATTCAAAAATGGCCTCGCTGTACCCCAGGCTCACAGCAGCCATGGGCGGGGCTCCATGCCATAGTCCTGGAACATGCCAGACATGCTGCCTCTCAGGGTCACAGATGGCCAGGCCTGCCAGCGTCCGGAAGCTGCCACTCTGCTTTTCCATCTGGGCAGCAGCTCTGCTCAGGTCACTGGGTGGATCCAGGAGCTGCCTCCTCTCTCTTGGCTTGGGGCTGGGGGCAGGCAAATCATGAAGGCTCTGGTATACAAACTGACAGTTGGGCATGTGCCCTGTTTTTTCCAACCTCAGAAATGCATGTAGCACAGCTGGTGGAATGTCTCTTGTTTCAGCTAAACTGACCACAGTGACGTTACTCAGCCCCATAAGCAGGGTGGCTAAGGAAGCCTCCAGCTCAAACCTGTCCCCAGCTGAGGCCAAGGCCCCACTGATCAGCGCCCCAGAGTCAATGGCCAGGATGTGGTCACAGCCCAGGTCCTGGCTGAAGCCTTCAGCCACAGTGATAAGTTGCATGAAGGCCCCTCGGGGACTGCAACTCCTGCCTGTGGCAAACCGCAGGCCAAACATGGTGTTCAGAAGAGTGGATTTTCCTGTTCCCGGCACCCCCAGGGTGGAAAGGACCACCAGCCGAGACCTCCTGTCCAGGCGGATGTGCAGCTCCTTGAGCAGCCCTGTAACCCAGCGTACAGGGATGCTCAGAGTGGCCCCGTCAATCAGCTCCAGGGGCAGTCCCACCAGCAGCAGCTCTGTGGCCAGGCCTGGGAAGTGCGCAAAGCGCCTCTGGCCAGCGGGCAGCCTCCCAGCCTCCACTAGGCAGCTCTCGGCCTCATAGAACTGCCCCATCTCCCGTAGGAAGTGCTCAATGCCCAGGGGCTCTGGCCAGAGTGGCTCGCTGAAGTCTGAGGCCCCCCCAAGCTTTGGTCTCAAGGCGAGGAGAGTTTCTGGGGGCTGCCTCAGCCGCAGCTGGCCCACCCGAGCCAGCCCCCACTCCATCCACCTCAGGAAGTACTGCTTCTCACCCATGGAAGGGCTGCTGATGCCTGCAATGAAATCCTGCAGCCCTGTGGGGGGCTCCTGGCCACTCTGCTGCATCCGAAGCTCCAGCAGCCGCCGCCTCAGCTCTACACGGTGCTTCTCGGGTGGCTCTGGAGCCCACTGGAGCTGGCAGAACTCCCTCTCCACCTGGGCCGCCTTCTTCCCCAGGTCACCCTGCAGCCTCAGCTCGTCCCTCCGGTAGGCGTCCACATCCTTGATCTTCCTGGTGATTCTCTCCATCCGGTCTTTCGCCTTCTGACACTCCTCGCAGTCCTCATCAACTCGGAGGCCCAGTTTGCGGGCTGCATGTGCCATGTCCTCCACAGACACCCTCCTGCAGGGGGCCCTCACCACACTGCCCATGATGGCACGCAGCCTCCTCACAAAGCCCTCGCTGTCAGTGCTGCTCACCTTCACCAGGACGTGAGAGTGGTCTATCTTTAGCACAGGGGTCAGCCTGTTCAGGAACCGCAGGTTTGTGTTCCGTTTCCCCCGGTAGGGACTCAGGATGAAGTAGTACTTTGTAGTTGACTCCTTCATGGAGTACAGGAGTTTGTATTCCTTCTTACTGATGTTGTCAGTCAGGATAAATACAGCTGAGGAGATTTCTGTCAGGAGCTTAAACTGCAGCCAGTGAGAGCCAATGTCACCCCTCAGGTTCAGAAAGGCCACAGGCTCTGGGAAAATGTCCAGGTCCTCCCTGCCACTGGGGAAAAACCAGGAAATCTCAACCAAGCCATCTGCGATCTCCCGGGGGTTGGTGCCCAAGCTGAGGTCCCGGTGCCAGAAGCAGTCCCACTGCCGGCGGCCCAGACTGAGGATGGCGTTGAGCAGCTGGGACTTGGAGTTGCTGCTCACATCCATGCGCACAAAGGCGAAGGTGGGCACCCTGGACAAGACCACACTGTCCTCTCGGAAGCTGCCCAGGCCCCTTGGGGTCTGGGACCACCACGTCCGCACAACACCCCGCAGGGCCCACAGCAAAAAGGTGTGGTAGTGGTTTTCTGAGTCAGGCAACACAAGTGGAAGTGCAAACTGGCAGAGGAACATCTTCAGGATGATCTCTTGCTGCAGAAAGCTGTCCGAGGACAGCAGGACAGCACAAAGGAGGTCCAGGGGGTTCACTGGCGTGTCAGGCGTGGGCAGCTCCGAGAAGGAGTAAATGTCGTCAGCAGCAATGTCCTCAGCTGGGTCCCAGTAGATCATCTCCTCCTCCATGTGGCTCTCCTTCTCCACTGGCCGGGTATCTGCAGGCATATCCAGCACCATGGTGGTGTTCCTGGCTTCAGCATTTAGGGCCTGCAGCTTCCTAAGGAAATGCCAGGGCAGGTCCTTGGGAACTTGAGGGGCCCAGTTCTTCATGCTGTCAAAACTGATCTGCAGGGAGTCCTGCAGGCTGAGTTTCTGCCCCTGGTAGGCCTCCAGTCCCAACAGGGACAGCATTTCCTGCAGCCTGCTTCTCTCCACTGTGGAAAGAAACAAGAGACATGAGTGCTCAGCATGCATTCTTGAGACTGGGCCAGGGCAGAGCTGGAGAGACAGAGCCCAGCAGGAGAGGTCAGAGAAGAGAGGACCCTCGGAACAGTACCCCTGGGCTGATCTGAGATCAGGGCAAGGAGTGCAACCCTCCATCAAGATAACTACCAGCAAAAGCAGGTGTGTGTGACATTTCAAAGTGAGAAGGAAAAACAAAAAACAGGAAACCAGGAACCCGAAGAGCCACACTTAAGAACTGGGAGAGTTCATGTAAAAGCAATGATTTCCTATTTCTCTCACACTGAGACTGAAACTCACTGTTCAGAGTGAACAGCACAGGCCCACAGGTGCTGAGTGCAGGTCCCATCTCCTCACCTGCACTTTGGCCACCAGGTGCCCTGTGCTTGGAGGCACACTCTGTCCCAGCACGGGGCTCCCTGTCACCAGGAAGTTTCCACAGAGGCACACTCACAGCTCATGCTGATTTTCTAGCTAATGTTCTTTTGCCTTTGTAAATAAG
Organism: Fukomys damarensis; assembly: GCF_012274545.1. NCBI lineage: Eukaryota > Metazoa > Chordata > Mammalia > Rodentia > Bathyergidae > Fukomys > Fukomys damarensis. The sequence continues at coordinate 24,460,459 of NW_022900929.1, forward strand.
CTGGAGAATATTTCTGAAGGAAAAAAGCAATATAGCACTAAGCAGTCAATAATTGTAGTTCAATGTTTTGCAGACCTGACACCAATAATGCAATTTTTGACTATAGTAAAATATGAGGCATGGACTAAGTTTAGTTTAGTCAGGTGGTCCAAGATCATCCTATACAATATAAATTTTACTCATCAGATGCTCTAAGCAGCATCACCACCCCCCCAGGCCTTGACATGACACCTTACCAATGCTCATGCTGCATATAATTAGCTCACTTTAAATGTTAATGAACAAAAAAGGAAAGTACAAGTCCAGCTGAGCTTCAGGCTCTCCTCCAGTTCCTCTCAGGAGAGGAAGCAATGTGTGTGATACTAGCATCTCGCTCAAATAAACCTCAAGAGGAGGCCCTGGTTTATCCAGTCCTGTTTGTGTTTCCCAGGGAAGTAAACTGACAGATTCAGGTCACTCCCCATGACCCAGGGGACCCACAGCACCAGACAATGAGCTCAGAGACTCCTACAGCACTGTGGTAGAGGATGGCACAAAGAACACAGGGCCCATGAACTTGCTTCACACTCACAACAGCTGCACAGGAGGAATAGTTGTGGGGTGAGTTCGTTAGAGTTGCCTGTTCTGTCTGAATGAAATGAGGGATACTGTTTGTCTTGCTCAGAGAACACCTGTTTTTATTGTTAGGTAACATGGCAATAAAAGGCAAGAAGGAAAAGCCAGATTAAGAAACCCCATTCATGAATGTACCTGCGCCTGCAGGTGGCCCTCCACAGGCTGCCTGGCAACCTGGGGTCCAGATTTTTGATCTGCAAGTGACGCCATCAATCAGATGAAAGTTTCCAATACTAGCTGTGCACTAGAACTACTTCAGGAACTTGTTAAAAAGCTTCCTGTGTTCCCCCACCAAAGACACCAAATCATCAGGACAGTGGGTATGCTGGGGCAGGGGCTGCTGCTTATTTCTGGGGCTTGGTTTTTAGGGCATCCTACATCTGAGCACCCTGCCTCCTCAGGACTCGATGCAGCAGCTGGAGCAATCACCAGCCTCCATGATGCCCCCTGCAACAGGAAGTTGCGACAGAAAGAGGAAACATACCTGTTGGGAAGTCATTGTCCTGAGCCTCATTAGTACCATCTACAAGGAAAGCAAAGGAAAATGAGGTGTCAATCAAACAACACACCTTTGGCTGACACAAAGTAATTTACACTAAACTCATAATACTCTTTCTTACCAAAATACCAACTTCTCTCAATTGTTAATTATAAAATCCTGGTAATTCTTCATTTTTCCCTCTCTCCTTCCCCAACCCAATCTGGGATCAGCCCCATAGTTTCTACCTCCATAATGGAACCCACAGTCATCTCCTTCCATTTCTCTCCATTCCAAATCTAGAAGGAAAGAATACAGGCATTTAGTTCCATCAGCACGTTAGTGCCTTTCTATCAGAGTTGGAGTGAGGATATGGTGGCCGAAACTTACTATTACTACTACAGGTTGAATATTCCTTTTTCTCTTTTCTTTTTTGGTGGTACCACGGATTAAGCCCAAGGAGCACTGAGCTACTTCCCATTCATTTTTTTGGCTTTGAGATAGGGTCTTGTGAAGTTGTCCAGGTGGGCCTTGTACTTGGAATCCTCTTGTTCCAGCCTCCTGAATACAGTAGCTGGGATTACACACCATGCCTGGTAAGCTGAGCATTCCTTATCTAAAATGCTCAAAAACTAGAAGTGTTCTGCATTTTTGCTGATTTTGGAATGTGAACCAAGTCTAAAGATAAAAATTTAAATGTTTCATATATACCAAATACAAAGGATCCTAAGGTAATTTTATACATTTGTTTTTTTTGTTTTGTTTTTTGAGACAGGGTCTCACTATGTAGTTGAGACTGACCTGGAACTCACTATGTAGCCCATGCTGGTCTCAAACTCACAGCGATCCTCCTGCCTCAGCCTCCTGAGTGCTGGGATTACAGGCGTGTGCCACCAAGCCCCGCCCAGTATTTTTTAACATACTTATGTTGTTTGACTATATATGTCACACATGAGGCCAGGCATGAAATTTTCTTCTTGGACATTATGTCAGTATTCAAGAAGTTTTGGATTTTGGAGCGTTTCAGATTTTGAATTTTCAGATTAGGGATGCTCAACCTGTATAACTGATTTCAGATTTCCCTATGTAAATTTCATTATTTTCCAACACAAAATATGTCACAAAGTAGTAATAGCTACACACAACAGAGATTTGCTCTAGGATATACCTGTAGAATATGTTAAATTTTATGAAAATAGGCCAGCTGTGTGGTGGCGCACACCTGTAATCCCAGCACTCCAGAGACCAAAGACAGGAAGACGCTGTGAGTCGAGGCCAGCCTGAGCTACATAATGAGTTCAAGGCCAGCCTGGGACAGAGTGAGACCCTCTCTCAAAAAGTAAATAAATAAATAATAACTTTTATACATTAACCTTTGATTTTAGAAGCTATTTAAAATGTTGTCAATATAAATTTCTAGACTTCAAGACTCACTACCTCCTGTCAACATTATTTCCATCAATGTTTTTATTCTATCATAGTTTTGTTATTACTAAGTGAGATATTGATGTCACAGGACAAACCTCCTATGTGGGGGATGATGGGGAAGAGCTGTGACTCACACATCAACTGCTATCTGTCCAGAGGCTAACAGCATAGCATAGTCATGAACATGCACATTTAACTATAGAATGTATTTAATTAGTGCTCCTTAGATACCTACATTGGGAAAAAAGGACTTTAAAACCCTGGCTGCAAATGCACGCATGCTACAGGGGAAGGCAGCAGGGCACGGTAGAGACCACTTTGTGTGTATTTTACTGATGACTCCTGATCTAAGTGAAGGTCTCACCCATTCTAAAATTGATTTTATTTTATTGTTGGTGCTATGGATTGAACTGAGGGCCAGGTATGGGTTAAGCCCATGCTCTACCCCTGAACTACACTTCCAACTTACTTTTTCTTGTGCTGGGGATGAGATCCAGGGTTTTCTGTGTGAGAGGCACTGAGCCAAACCTCCAGCCCAAAGATAGGACACAGAATGACTCACAGGGTTCCAATAACAATGTCTAGGAGTCAAAGGTTATTTTACTCAAAGTGAAGGAAAGACATCAGAAACATTCTTCCAAGGAATCCAAAATGTCACGAGGATAGAAATGGGTGGAGAAGCGAATGGAAAACACTGGAGAAACAGAGATGGAGCAGGAGGGCTCCGGAAACAGGAGTAACCTTCTGACCCACAGAACAAAGAGCCTTGCTTGGTTAGGGATGGGAAACAGTTGATGTGAATCTGGACGGACAACAAATGCAAGAAGTCAAGGATGCACCAAGGCAAGAAGGGAGGCAGAGGCCAGCAAGGCTTGGCTCCATGAGCTAAGGTCTCCATTGGACTTCCTGATGGGCAGGGCCTGGCCCAGAGAGATGAGCCTGAACTCTGACCCCAAAGGAGCAGCACGCTCAACAGGGCACAAGGGCAGAAACTACACCCAGAGAGAACTGTTATAAGCCCATGTGAAAGAACTCAGAGGGAGTCAATTAAAAGCATTTTCACTCAAATTGATTGCCCTCCCCCCATTATTATAGTCCTCAGCACACACCCTTTAGAGTTTTCCCTCAAATTTTGAAATACTTGTTAATGGGCAGTAAATGATTTTTTTGGTTTTGTTTGTTTGTTTAAGACAGGGTGTTGAGCGGGGGATTTAGCTCAGTGGTTCGGTGGCCTGCCTTGCAAGTGCAAGGACCCGAGTTCAATCCCCGGTACCAAAAAAAACGACAGGGTGTTGCCATGTAGTTCAGACTGGTCTTGAACTCACTATGTAGCCCAGGCTGGCCTCCAACTCGAGGCAATCCTCCTGTCTCACCCTCCCAAGTGCTAGGATTACAGGCATGCGCCACCATGTTCTTCATACACGAATATTTAAGACACCATTTCATACTCTGGAGCTGTTAGTGCTAAGAATAAAAAATGAAGCTGGGCATGGTGGCACATGCCTGTAATCAAGGTCAGCCCAGAAAATTTAGTGAGATCCTGTCATAAAACAAAATAAAGAGCTGAGAGTGGTGACACATGCCTGTAATCCCAGCACTCAGGAGGCTGACGCAGGAGAATCATCTCAAGTTAGAGGATAGCCTGGGCCACAAAAGGAAACCCTGCCTCGATAAACCAAAAATAAATAAATAGATTAACTAAAATCACCAGGGATATAGCTTAATGGGGAAAGTATTCCTGGGTTCAATTTCCAGTATTTTTTTTTTTAAGATGTCCAGGGTCAGGGATTTAGCTCAGTGGTTCTGCCACCTGTGTCACAAGTGCAAGGTATTGAGTTCAACCTCTGGTACCAGAAAAAAAAAAAAAAAAAAAAAAGGATGGCAACATGCACGCATGCATAAGAATAAAGGTGTGGGGCTGGGTTTAGCTCAGTGGTTCTGCTCCCTGCCTCGAAAGCACAAGGTCCCAAGTCTGATCCCCAGTACCCCCCGAAAAAAGAAGAAAGGTGAACTCCTACCTATACCATACACAAGAAATTAATTCCAAGTTGATAGATGATCTAAATAGAAGTGCTAAAACCATAACATTCTTAAAAGACAAAATGAGAGTAAATCTTTGTAACCTGGATTTGGCAGTGGGTTCTCAGATATGAAATCAAAAGCACAGGTTAACAAAAATATAAAAAACCTCTTGTGCATCAAAGGTCACTATCAAAAAGAAGGTGGGCAGTGGCACATGCTAGTAATTAAGCACTCTGGGAGGAAGGAACATCACAAGTTCAGGGTCAGCCTGGGCAATTTAACAACTTCTCAAGACCAGTTTCAAAATTTAAAAAGAGGGCTGGGGGGATGTAGCTGAGTATGAAGGCTCTGAGTTCAATTCCCAGTATTGAAAAAAAAAAGTGAAAAGAAGGTTGGGGATGTAGCTCCATGGTAGAGTGCTTGCCTAGCATGCTCAAGGCCCTGGGTCTGAGCCTCAGCGCTGGAAAAAAAGAAAGAAGTGGGGAGAGGGGATGACAACAACACCACAGCAGAAAAATGATTCAAATTATGTAATCATGATTTTAAAGGTCTGGAACCCAAAATATATAAAGAACTCTTATAACTCTGTAACAAAAAAAGACAACACAAACATTAAGAAGTGGGCAAAAGACTTAAACGGATGATCTGGAGATAGAATCTCCTTATAAAAGGAAAAATAAAAGCTTTAAACTTTTTTTATTTTTGAGGTTCATGATCCCAGCCTAGGTGGCTGCTGGAACCCAGAGTCTCAATGAAACAGAGGAAACTCATCTGCTTCAAAGTGTACCCAGTCCAACTTACCTGAAATCGCCACAGCTGCTCTTCTCTCTGATGCTTTTATTTCCGGGGCTGCTTCTCCCAAATCTGAGTGCCTAGAAGAGTTTTATAAGAAAACAATAATTAAAATAATGAACTAACTCTTTCACACCTATCAAATTAGTGCATATGAAAATCTGTTGGGGAGCTTTTAGAAACAACAAACTCTGGGTTAAACCCCAGCTCTATAAAATAAGAACCTCTGGGAGCCAGTCTTGAGCCAGAACCCTGCCCCTGTGCCCTGGCTCATTTCATGTGCAGCCCAGGGGAGAATGAGTGGCCTGGAAATGCCGACCTTCGGAAACACTGCTGGCCGGAGCATACACGCAGCCATTCAGAAAGATATCAATAAAAACATACATACCCTTTGGCCAGTAATTCCACTTCTATCCTAAGGAAATAATTAAGATTTAGTTATAAAGATGTTGATGTCAGCTTTATATATAACAGCAAGAAGTTAGGTATCTTTTAAAATAAAAATTTAGTAACAAAGAATCACGGTCTCAATCTGCAGCCATTACAAAATATTCTGTAGTCATTGTGAAATATTTTGCAACCGTTACAAAAAATATTCTATGGATTCCCTTTTAGGGACAAAAGATTTTAGATAAAATATTATGGAAAGATGTTATGATATGCTGCACAGGAGTCAGGTTACAAAGTACATATAACATTATTGCAATCTAATAAAATTGTGTATATTTATTTCTAGTAGAAATAAATCTAGAAGGATGTTCATCATTGAATTTACTGTCAGCAGGGAACAGTAATCTTGTCCTTCTGGGTTTTTATTCCTGTCCTGCTAGGGACCAAACCCACAGCCCCAGCACATGATAAGTAAATGTTCTAGCACTGAGCTATCCTTCCAGTCCCTGCATTCTTTCAAGCAGATCTGAGAACTACAGCTCACTTAAGAATACACTCTTGGAGCTGGGTGTGGTGGTGCATGCCTGTAATCCCAGCACTTGGGAGGCTGAGGCAGGAGGATCACTGTGAGTTCAGGATCAGCCTGGGCTACATTGTGAGTTCTAGGTCAGTGTCAGCTAAATAGTGAGACCCTGTCTCAAAAAACAAAACAAAACAAAAAAGAATACACTCTTGGGCCAGGGATTTAACTCAGTGGTGCCATGCCTGTCTTGCAAGCACAAGGTCCTTAGTTTGATCCCTAGTACCGGAAACACAAAAAACATTCTTTTAGGTACTTTATACAGTACCATGGAAACTAGTAAATGTGTAGCATTGGTCAGGAACCAGAATTCTCACTGTGTAAGAAAACACAAAATAAATATGGAATGGAAGTTCCAAAACTTGCAGAGGCAAACTAGACTATGGCACTGGTACCAACTGTGACTTACACATGCATGCTCATGAATGTGTGTACATACTCACATATGTGTGTGCATGCATATTTTTGTGCACATCTGAGTGTGCACACACATTCACTTCCTACTTCTATCCACTGAAAGGGCCACAAGCAAAGAGAACATGATAGCAATGCACACACCTTGTACCTTCAGTTATTACTCCATGCTAACAGAAATAAAGACTCCTTGGAGATCCCGACTTATGCCAGGGCTGGAACAGGAAGAGGGCAACAGGAGTTTGAGCATCTTAGTTTAGAAAGTAAAGAAGCACGCTGAGATGCTGTGGGACACACCACAGAACACAGGCACAAACTCCAGGGGCTGCCCCAGGCCAAATCTGGGACAATGGAGCACAAGCAAAACTAAATACAGTGATTAATTTAAAAGCACTAAAAATTATCAATTAATGAATCCATACCAAAATGAATGAAGGAAGGAAGGAAGGAGGCTCTGGCTCACAAATGTTAAATATGGAGGGGATGGTATGGGGGAACAGTCCCATTACACAATCATCCTACTCAAGATTGGCTCAAGCAAAAAGAAATATCAACAAATGCTAACTCTTGCAGGAGAATGCTGGTGAGGAAAAAACTACTTTCCCAATCTTCAGATGTCTCTTTCTAGGGCTGGGGATGTAGCTCAGTGCTAGAAAACTTGCCTAGCCTGCAGAAGGCCCTGGGTTCTACCCCACTATTGCAAATCAAACAAAATATGCCAAAAATCTCCTTTTAGACTGCACAGTGACAGGAAAAATACAAACAACAGTGCCTAGGTAGTGAAGAGCTTAGTGGCATAGTGAGTAATAAAACGAACCTGTGAGGAGGACTGGCAGCCACTGTGTGCCCGCTCCATGCCACCTTCTGGAAAGGCCAAGAAGGCAAAGCAATGATCAATCAGGAAGACAAGCCCATAATTAGTTCAAGACCAGCCTAGGCCACATATTAAGTTCAAGGCCAGCTTAGAATACACAGCAAGACTCTGTCTCAAAAACAAAACAAAACAAAACAAAAATATAGATGCAATCAACTTTATGATTATGTGTATAAGAAAGTAACTGTATTCTTAGAAAATAAACACTGAAATATTTACAGAAAAGTATGGTGATGAATGTAACTTATCTCTATGAACTGAATATTTATGTTATCCTGATATTTGTACACTGAAACCCTATACCCAAAGTGGTATCGAGAGGTGGGGCTTTGATGGAGATCAGGTCATAAGTAGGATAAGTAGGATCAGTGTCCACACATGTAAGAGTTCAGGAGTATGTGAGAGAATGATAGAAGACAACGGTAAGAGCAGGAAAATCCAGCCGGGGATTAGCTCCAGTAGAGTGCTTGCTCTGTGTGTGCAAGGCCCTGGGTTCCATCCCCAGCACTGCAAAAGGAAGAAAGAAATGAAGGAGGGAGGGAAGGAGAAAAAAGAAAGGAATACCTGGAAGGTGCTTTTTTTTTCTTGGTACTGGGGATGGGTGGAATGCTCAGCCTTTGCATGGAGCGATATCCCCAGCCCTTTTTTATATTTTCAGACAGGGTCTCACTAAGCCACTAAATTGCCTAGGCTAGAGTTGAGCTTGCAATCCTCCTACTTCAGCCTCTCAGAGTATTGGGATTACTTATGTGTGCTTTTGTGACCTGCTGGAAGGGCCCTTATTATTTTTGTAATTTTCTTTAAGTGGAAACGATTGCCAAATAAAAAGCCTAAAATGTTAGTAGAGATTACTGTATCTGGAAAACAAGACATCAGTTTATTTGCATTTCTTAACAGAAGCATCTGTTTAAAAAACTAATGGAGCTATTAAAGTGAGACTGAGCTGGGTGTGGTGGCTCATTCCTGTAATCCCAGCACTCGGGAAGCTGAGGCAGGAGGATCAGGTAGGAGGACCGATGTTAGTTTGCGACCAGCTTGGGCTACACAGTGAGTTCCAGGTCAGTCTCAACTATATAGTGAGACCCTGGCTCAAAACAAAAAAAAAAAAAAAAAAAAAAAAAAAAGTGAGATTGAGTCAGGGTCAGGACAGGTGAGACAAAGGGGTGCCTTAAAACTTGATAATCTGGTGCCCTTCAAACAATATTCACCTAAGAGTTTATTCTAAACCACAGTCTGTGGCACAGGGGATGGGCACAGGCCCCTGAGAGATCCCAGTTTCTCAGCAAATTCTGCCTTCATCCAGTGCACACTCCCAGAGGACAAGTCACCACCTGTGACTGTTACTCCAGTGTGTCCCTTGGGGGCTCCTCCCCTGCCCAGGGATTTCTGCCCCCCAGTGAGCGTGGTTCCAGAAGCTAAAGTTCACTGTGTCCCTGCTGTCTTAGTACTACAGACAAAGCCCTGAGGAAACCTCTAACTTCCTCTAACCCTGGTATGCTGATAAAAACAGCAGTTTTTCACTGCCTTCTCATCAATTTCCTGCAAAGAATATGTTACATACTGCTTTTTTAATTAGGAAAAAAAAAGGTTACCTTAAAAACAGAAAATGGCAGGATGAGTTAAAAATAGGAAGCTGCAGGCCTGGCCCAAAGGCCCAAGGACATTGACAGAGAATCCCAGGCAAGGGAGAGGCTGGTCCAGGATGCACCTCCCAGACAGTGCCCTGGGCAGGAATTTCACTTTACCTCTTTCTACCTCTTTCAAGAATACAGACAGCAACCCCATATTTGTGTTCATTTACATCAGTGTAGACGCCTGTAAATTCTGTGTTTTATTCCCCCACCAAACTGTTTGCCATCACAACTTACTGAGAGGCACACACCGTGGCTTGAGGGTCCAGCATTGCTCCTCAAAATGCTGGGATTGTAACAAGGCTGAGCCAAGCTTGTGTTTTGTTTGTTTGAGACAGGGTCTCACTATGTAGTTCAGACTGCCCTGGAACTCACTGTGTAGCCCAGGCTGGTCTCAAACTCGAAGGGATCCTATAGCCTCAGCCTCCTGAGTGCTGGGATTATAGGGGTGTGCCACCATGCCTGGCCATGCTTGTTTCATTGTTTTATTTTTGGGGGTCAGGATCTCAAAATATAGTCCAGCTAAACTCAAACTTGCCATCTTCCCACCTCATTCTCAAGAACCAGGATTAGAGGCATGCATTATCATGCCAGATAAGCTTATGTTTTTTGCACTTTACAATTTTACTACATGCATGATACTAATACTTGAACTGAACTGTTCCCCAAAATCCTTCTGTTGAAGGTTTTATCCTCATGTGATTTTATTCAGAGATGGGGCTGAGGCTGTAAGTATGGGCTTGATGTCCTGTAAGAGAGGGCTGCTCTTGCTCTGCAGACACACAGAGAAAAGGCTCCCACCAGAATCCAAAGCTGCAGGTCCTTCCCTGAGACCTCCAAAACTGTGAGAAAGTAAATTTCTCTGCTTTAAGCCATCAGTCTATGGTATTCTTCAGGTTAGCTGGATCAGACTGACACAAAACTACCCTGTAGCATAGAAAGAAGGCCCAGAGAGGGATCTGCCAACCTCAGCACACACGGCCAGGACAGGGTCTCACTCAGTTGACCAGGCTAGGTTCAAACTTGGCAGTCCTCCTGCTTCAGCCTCCCAGAGCATCGGGATTACAGGCCTGTGCCACCACATCCACCTGGAGGTAATTTTTCTAGTCCATTGCTTTAACTACTCGGCCACAGCTACTGCTTAGAGGTAATTATTTATTTTTTTTTAATTTATTTATTTTTTTGGTGCCGGGGATCAAATTCAGATCCTTGTGCTTGCAAGGCAGGCAGCGAAACCACTGAACTAAATCTAAAGGTGTTTTTTATGAGTAGATTTTCTCTTGCCAATATTCAAGACATATGTTAAAACATCTCCAAAATACAAAGTCACCCTAGAAATGAAACTACAAATCCATAAGGTTTGCAAATGAGGTCTATCATTTATAAAAGTAACCTAACCTGTCTCAGATAAGTACTGTCAATAAGTTGCTTAAAAACAACAAAAGAGATTAAACAAAGTCCCCTATATCCCCAGGGTGCCCTCCCGGGGTACCTTCTGGCACAGTCGGCACCCCAGTGTAGATGCCCTGACCCTCAGAGTCAGTGTGCTCAGTTGGCTTGCTTCAAACTTCTGCAGAAAGGCTGGACTGACCAGTGCCAGGTCACAGAGAGAACCACCCAGGGTTCACAACTTAATGTCTGGCCCAAGGTGGTTCTCTCTCTACCTCTGCAAGGCCTGAAAGGGCTTCCTGTAATTCTGCCACTCTGTGGAGAATGGGCCAGGGCTACCTTTCCTTGTCTTTTTTCTCCTTTCTTTGCAATTGCCCAACACAACTATCTAAGGAGCTTTTGTACTAATACCTGGAGGTCCTGATTCAGCAGGCCTGGGTGTTCAACACATAAGAAATGAGCCACTGCTTGGCTACTTACAGTCATAGTAATTCCAACTGGCATCATTTCTATGTTTATGAGCCCACTAGTTAAAAAGCAAATTCTGGGGATGATCCATGTGAACTCCTGAGCAGTGTACCCATTTCTCTAGGGGAAGGGAGAGGAAAGTATCATGCCTAACAGTTCTTCCTGGGCCACAAGAAGTGAAGGAAGGTATGGGCTTCAGAGGGACAAAGGCAAGGGGAGGAAGCAGGTGTCCATCCCACTGAGGCTTCACTGTCAGTGAAGCAGGACTAGGACAAGAAACCAGGATCTCAGTTCTAGTACAGTTCTAGAAGTTACCTAGGTGCAGAAGAGAAAGAGGTAAACTTAGAGCAAAAATAGTCTCAGCCTCTTTTAAAGGAATTTAAATTAGCAATGAAGATAAAGCTCTGAAATGATGGTAAGTCAACTTTTAAAAAAATTTAAGTATATGCATATTGTAAAATGCAAATCCCTGCTACTGCTAATGGATGCTCCCACACACTATCATTTGGTGTGAAAGTAGATTGAAACTTATGCCTCTGGTTTCCCAGATCCTTGTTTTATTCCTGTCACAGGAGGTATGCCAGAATGAAATTGTGAGGGGGAAAAAAAGGAAACTTAAAGAAAAATTTCCAGATTAACAGAATATTAGAAACAAAAAGATCTGGGCATGGTGGTGCAAACCTGTAACCCCAGCACTTGAGAGGCAGAGGAAAAAGGATCACCATGAGTTCTAGACCGGCCTGGGCTACACAGTGAATTCAAGGCCAGCCTGAACTACTGTACCTAGTGAGACCCTGTTGCAAAAAACTTAAAATTGAAAAATAAAAATTAAAAACACAAGAAAATGGATGACTGTGGTAATACCTAGTAATTATTGAGGTAACATGCTGGGCACTATAGTAAACATATAACCTCATTTAAAGCTGATGATATTCTGTAAATTAGGAATTTTAGTTTATTTACAGGTAAGGAAATCATGGCTGGGAAAGGTGAATCATTTGCCGGGCTCCTGACTATCAGAGCTGGATAACCTCTGATCTCAAGAGTGTTATGTTCAGGGCCAAGGATTTAACTCAGTGGTTCTGCCGCCTGCCTCGAAAGTTAAAGGACCCGAGTTCAATCCATGGTACCAAAAAAAAAAAAAAAAAAAAAAAGTTTATGTTCCCTTTATTATGTTTATAATTAGGTACAGCTTTAATTTCATTTAATTATATAAATCAACTATAGTATTTTACAAACCAAAGTATTGCTTGTAGTACATTATTTTGTGTTTTGGCCTATGTGAAGTAAAGTGCACTTGAAGGTTTAAAAAAAAAAGGCCTAAACTTCTAAAGTCAGTCAGGCCCCTGTTTTCTTGCAGACCCAGGTGGGACTGGAGAGTCCCTGGCCCGGGTCCGTGGAGGCCCAGATCAAATAGGACAGAGGTTGAGAGCAGGCCCAGACCTTGTTTTCCTCTCTCACAGCTGCCCAGCACCAAGCCCAGTCCTTCCCTGGGTGGAGCAAGACAAGACTGCACATGGGGTAAGCAGGTGCGGCCAGCTGCGTAGCACTGCGATCACAGGTGCCACTGCTCCCCGCAGTGTAGTCAATAATTATGAACTGTTTTGGATAATAAAGAACAGCTCTGTTTTTGAGGTGAGAGGTGACTGCTCCGGTCCTGTTCCCCTTCCATCCTACATCTCAGAGAGGTGGCAAGGAAGCCTGAGGCTCCTTGCTTGGTGCTGGCTGGAGAACCTCACCACAGAGACTCCAAGAAGGACAAGGTTTGGCTGCACTTCTCCCAAGCATAAGATCTGCCTTGTCTGTTCCTCCCCAGCCTGGGCCACTGGGTCCAGACCACACTGCAGTGGGAAAGCTAGGACAGTCCCTCCCTGCAAGAGGCTGGTATCAGGACAGACTCCCTACACAGGGAAGAAGTGGGATTAAAACAAAACTCAAGCACTTTTACATGGCCAATGAATGTTAACGGGAATGCTTTTAGTTGCCAATGTAGGTGTGGCCGGGCTTGGTAGGGCTTGCTCACCTGTGATCCCAACACTTGGGAGGCTGAGGCAAGAGGATGGCAGCAAGTTTAAGGCCAGCCTAAACTACATAGCAAGACCCAGTCTCAAAAAAAAATAAATAAATAAAAAAGATTTCCCAGGTATGATGATGTACCTATGAGGAGGGGGTAAGTAGGCCAGAATTGTCAGTAGAGGTTATTAAGGACAAGCACCAAGGACAGACCCTAAGGAGATGGCAAGAGGAGGAGACAGCAGGGTTAAGGGCAGAAGGGAAGGAGAATGAGAAAGGGAGAGGCATGGCAAGGTCAGGGGTGGGTGAAAGAATAGGAGAGGAGAAAAGACAGGGAAGGGGAAGAGAAGACCCCAGCACAGGTAACATCCTCCTCAGGCAAGGCTCCAGCCTCACAGAGGAACCTCCAGTTTTGGTCTGGGGCCAGTGTTATGTAGCTTCTTCTCACCCTGATCATGGCACAATCTTGGTGCCAACCACAGGTCCCTCACCCACTTGCATCCCTCCTTGCCCAACCTAAGCTCTTCCCTTACGGGGACAGGCCTCACTCCATGTGTGGGATGATTTCACTGTGACAGTGACCATATTTTCTGCAACAAAAAGCTGAGGAGTAGGATGAGTTCACTTATGCAGATCAAATGTTACTTATGAAATGTGGGTGGTTAGAACTTGATGTTACCAATCAGATCAAACAAAGTGAGACTGAATATTTCTGAGGGAACACAAGGGGACAGGGATGAGGTTGCTACAAACTGGGTGAATGAAGATGCCATTAGCGTCCTACTTCTTGGGCTGATACCATCGTGTGTAGGAGGTACAGAGAACCCTTAAAGTCTAGTGATGAAGCCAGGAATGCTGGCACAAACCTGTAACCCCAGCACTGGGGAGAATGAAAGTTCAAGGCCAGCCAGGATTATTACAGAGTCAGGCCCTATTTCACAAAAAACAAAACAAAACAAAGAAACAAAAACACCAACAACAACAATGAAAAACCACAGCTAAAAAGTCTGGTGGTGAAAGGGAAGATGGTATAACCATTTATGAAGAGAATTTAGTAGTATCAATGTAAACAGCGAGGATTCTGACCACAAAGCCTAAGTCTCTGCATCTCCTCCAGATGCCCCAGAGACAGAGATGGGCAGCAGTGTCTTGGACAAAGTTGTAAATATTCTTGCCCACACCACAGAATTTTCTATAAATCAAAATTAAGTAGATTTGTTTCTTATTCCAACACAGAAAGAATTTCTAGGCACACTGTTGGTCTTGTAAGGCAAGCTGCAGAACAGTAAGACTGCACTTCTATAGAAACTGAGCAAAAACCAAATATAATATGTAAATACAAAGGAAGTATCTGTCAGATGGGCAGCAGGGAAGGAAGAGCTCTAGTAGTTTCTATCCCACCGTCTCTAGAGTGACAGATTATCTAAAATAGTTTTCCCTTATCCATGCATGGCTTTGCTTTCTATAACTTCAGTTAATGGTGGTCAGTTGCAGCCTAGAAATATTAAATGAAAAATTTCAGAAATAAATCATTGCTAAGTTTTCAATTTTGTGCATCTTCTCAGTAGCATGGTGAAATACTGTACTGTCCACCCAGGAGGGAAACTATCCCTTTTTCCAGAGAATCCATGATGCATAACCCACCCCACCTGTCAGTCATGAGCAGTCTCTGCTTGTGTTCAAGTAACCCTTACTGAATAAAGGCTCCAAATCACAAGCTTTTATCACAGTATATTGTTATAAATGTTCCACTTTAATAGCAATTATTGTTATTACTCTTACTGGGCCTAATGTATAAACTAAACTTTTATCATAGGTGTGTACATGGAGGAAAAACATGACATACGTAGGGTTTGGCCTCAGGCAAGGTCTCAACCACCCACTGGGCATCTTGAAATGGATCCTCTAAAGATACACGGGACCTGCTCTACACCAGAATTTTAGGAATGGTGGTCTACAGGGCTGTGGATTTAGTTCAGTAGCACTGTGCTGGCCTCACAAGTGTAATGCAAGGTCCTGAGTTCAATCCCTGGTACTACAACAACAACAACAGTGGTCTACAGAAACCTGAATTACATTTGTTTTACTTTGTTTACACGTTCTGTGTAACCCAAATTATCTTCCAATATAATCTGAAAAAATACAGCTTACTCAGGTAACTCAAGCTCATTTAAAATTTTTGAGGAATTATTAAAAACTTGAGGAGCTATATCTAGTGTACAGCTGGAAATGAAAATCCAAGAATTCAGGATGGATGGCTGTGATTTTACAGGTAAAGGTGTCTTTGAGAATCTGATGAAAGCAGTATTAAAAATAATTTAAAAATAAAGACTTTGCTTCTAAGAAAATACCACACCAACACTACATACACTTTCGGGGAACACAGGACCCCAAAGAGCCCAGAAACACACCTGTGAATCATGAACCAATAGCTAACAGTGATGGAATGAATGCAACCATGCAGAGAACACATACCAGGATGGGCAGGGGTGGATGACAGAACCCAGGGAAACCCAAACCTTCCAAGAGCAGGAGAAAAGCCACTGCCAGGCAAGGAAGGAAGATGTGGGCAGTTCTGAGAAGGCCAGGCCAGGGCAAAGACAAGAGATGGCGAAGGAGGGAATAGGCCTGCTCAGGAGGGCAGACTGCACCAGTGGGTGAGCTCCAGGACCCAGGCCTCTATGTCCACATGGCATGATGTCATCCCTGGGATTCACCCAGAGCTCCAGGTAACACCATTGACTGGAAATGCCCTTTTGCAAGAGGTGGGCTCTAAACGGTGATCTGGCCTCACCTCTTCCCAGCAGTTACCTCAAAATTTGCTCCCACAGTACCCACCTAATATAGGTTTAAGGACTATAGTCAGCTGCCTGAAACAGGCCAGGGGTCTCCAGAAGCACTGTCATCTGGGCTAGACTTGCACCACCACTGAAGCCTGTAGAGGGGCCCCTCGGGAGTCCTGACCGAAAATGTGCATGTGCCCTAAATTCATGCATACCATAACAAGCACAGTTTTCTCTATAAAATGAATATACTAAAGGTTTTGTGACCTCAGTTTTGCAGTGCATACCCCTCAGAAAATTACAAATTGCCACACACAGATCAAATCACCATTATCAAATGCCTCTTACCACAGGTACACTGTTCAGGCCTTACAGACTCTCAGAATTACCACACCAACATTTACCCCTCCTTTAACCCCTGTCTACAAAGGAGGTTGCTTAGGCACTAAATACACCAGGAGTTTCGTGAGACAGGGTCTCACTAAGTCCCTAAATCGCCCGGGCTGGGCTCTAATTTGTGATCTTCCTGCCTCAGCTTCCCGGAGTGCCACCACACTAAGTTCAGGATGAATTTTAAATGCCTATGGCAGCCCTACACAGGCTCAGCCACTCCATGCTGCCTCCCACTCTTCTGACCAACAGGGCAGGAATGCAAGGAAAGGGACCTTGAACCCCTGAGTCAGTCAACCTGGCTTTCCTAAGGATGGGCCACTGCTTACTCTATTTATGAGCTCAAAGGGCTGGGTACTTTCAGCTGGCCATGAAAGTCAGTAGGCGCCCACCACCCATGACGTGCCCGGAGTCTGCAGGCTCGGGTTCCAGTTCAGATCCCTTCATTCTGGGCTATTCTAGGAGCCAAACCACTCCACAGTATGGCCCAGGCCTTGCTTGTAAGAGGCACAACATCCCTGCTGCCATCCCTCAAGCCCCTGCACCTGCAGGATGTCTCTGTTCACTCTAAAGACACAGGTTGAACTGCTCCCACAGCCACTGGGTCTAAAACCCTCAGAACGACCATCAGAGAGGAATGTTACCAACTAAAGAATGACCTTGGGACTAATTTTCCGCCTCTGCAGAATGAAGGGGTTGGATTAACTCTGTTATTCTCGGGTTTCATGGTTAGTAAGACCAAGTCAAAAGGTAATAATGAATCCCTAAGGTTTTATTTAGCCAGTTGAGAAAAAAAAAAAATCACAAACTATGTGGACCATCATTTGCTAAAAGAATGAACACTAAACCAAAAAAGTAAAAAGAAGGTGGTATGGGAATAAGCGCTGTTACCCTAAGGAACGTTCCTGGGCACCGGTAGGGCAGATAAGATCCGGGACGGGGGAAGGGTCGCGCTGTCCGTGTGTCCTGCCGCTTTGGGACATAGTGGGGACGTCCTAACGGCGGCGGAACGGAGCATCAACTTCCATGGCGAGCAAGTTACGACGCCAGACGCTCAGTCGCCAGGGCCGGTGAACCTCCCCCAGGCCTGAGCGAGAACCGCGTCCCGACTCCCCCCGACCCTGGCCCAAGT
>NW_022900929.1:24479038-24491201 GCF_012274545.1 Fukomys damarensis
GCTCCCGGGGCCGCGACTCGCTCCGGGCCGGGGAAGTCCGAAGCTCTGCGGTTTGAGTTTATTTCCGGAAGAAAAGCCTTTTCTCTAGCTCTGAAGATAAGGAGTTGTTACTAGTGAGCAACGCAGTAACTTCCCCACTTCTAATTTGAGCTTTATACGGTACCCCTTGAAAGATGTGGAAAATCACATTATGGAGTGCTAAGAGTATTCTTATATTTTTATTTATTTATTTGGTACCAGGGATGGAACTCGGGACCTTGCTGCAAGACAGGCGGTGGAACCACTGAGCTAAATCCGCAGCCCTAAGGAATTTTATTTATATTGAATTATTAAGCAATTATAATGTCTGGAACTCCTGCAGTGTAGTTTCATAACATCACCACAAGAAATGACTTTCCACAATCTCTTATAAGTGAAAAATGCTAAATAAAAAGCTCCAGACGATGTAACCATTTGTTGATAATATTTTTGCATTATCATATTAACTTTTTAAGTGGTTTTCTTTGAGACAGGTTCTTGTTATGTAGCCCAGGCTGAGCTCGAACTCACAGCGATCCTCCTGCTGGGATTACAGGCTTGGGCCCACTCTAGTGGGCCAGTAATCACTTTTAAGCAGTGACTTAAAACCTTCGCCCAGGAGCCAGAACACCTGAGGTGAAATCTAGGCTTTACTATTTGCCAGTTCTAGGAGCTCAAACAAGACACTGAAAAAATGGGCTCATATTGTAGAGAAAACATGCATGCCCAAATTTATATTCACATAGCCAAGGAATGGAAGCAGTCTAGATGCCTAATGACAGAGAAAGAACAGGTGGTACATTTACATGGTGGAATATTAGTCAGCCATAAAGAAGGGTAGATTCTCGTTTGTAGGAGAACAGATGGAACCTGGAACTGTAATGTTGAGTGAAATAAGTCAGAAGCAGAAGATTACGGCTTCTCTTGTACAAAAGCCCCAAAATTTAAAGAGTAAAAACACAAGAGATGGTAGGAAACAGGGATATAGATTTTGTTAGAGCTGGGGAAACAGGAAAAGGGGGAAAAGGGAAAGGAGGAGAGGAAAAGAGCATCGAAAATGATAAAAATATGATATATATGTACCAATTTCCCAAAACACATGTAATTCTTATGTACTACAAAAATATACCAATTTTTTAAAATTTAAAATTAGGTAAATAATCCTCTCTGTGAGGATTAAATGTACTTGGAAAAGAGAGAGGCTGGGCATGGTGGCCTTGCCTGTAATCCCTGCACCCAGGAGGTAGAGGCAGGAGGATCACTGTGAGTTTGAGACCAGCCTGGGCTACACAGTGAGTTCCAGGTAATGTTGTTCAGCCTCCTTGCCCAGCTTCACATAGAGGACATTCACAGCTGCTGCCGGAGTGCACGGGATAATTACAGCTCTGTCAGTGGGAGCAGCAAGTAAAGCAGGGGGACTTGTCAAACACCCAGCACAAGTTCAGGAGGACTAGGGTGAGGAAGAGTTTGGGGCATGGGCAATGCTAAATGGCTTGATTCAAGGCAGTAATATCTGCCACTGGAAGAGGTCTGATGATTTTTTTAAAAATAAACTTTGTTTTTAAAATATTAATACAAGTTCATGGAAATTAAAGCTCCTTCTTTAACATGAACTTTAGCATTCCACTGTGTGGTAAATCATGTGTATTACCAATCCCCTAACATAAATACCACTGCCAGTATTTCATGACTGTAAGGACTGTGGGTAGTACACATCCTAATAGCCAGAAATGTCCTGTGTACCTGAAGGATTATTTCCGTAAGCCACATTTATTTCTTTTGTTTGTCTGGTTTGGTTTTTTGCGATAGGGTCTCGGTATGTAGTTTGCACTGGTCTTGATCTCACTATGTATCCCAGGCTGGCCTTGAACTTGTGGCAATCCTCCTGCTTCAGATTCCCGAGTGCTGGGGTTACAGGTATGTACCACCACACCTGGTGTCAAGCCATGTTTCTAAGAATTAAATTTCTAGATCAATACAATATCAGTATTTTAAGGCTTTTCAGATAATCTGTATACATATGTCAAACACACATGTATATACACAGACACATTTATACAAACACACATGTATACAGACATACAAATAACATACAAACATTTTGTCCTCCCAGCACAACCATCAACCCTGAATAATAGTGCCAATTTTCCAAATGTTCCATATAAATTTTACTATTTAAAAAAACTCAATGCCAATTTGAATTCTCCATAGAAACATGAAGAAACAATCAAGCAACACTCAAAACAAGCTATCTAAAAAGGCAGGAAGAGCTGGGTATGGTGGAGCTCACCTGGGTTCCCAGCGCTTGGGAAGCTGAGGTAGAAGGATTGTCATAAGTTCAAGGCCAGCCTGGGCCACACAGTGAGACCCTGTCTCAAGACTGAAACAAAACATAATGAAAAACAAAACAAAATAAAACAACAAAAAGGTAGGAAAGTTTTCTAGCATTTTTCCTTGCTGTACCCTCTTCAATAGCGTCTTGACAGACATGGTCACAAGGAGGGAACAACCTATTTTGCTTTTCCCCTCCTTTGCCTCTTTGAATTGCAGGGAGCAGAGTGGACCTTGTTTGCATACTACCTGTCCTACAGAGTGGTAAGAAGGTGGAAATAAAAGGATCCTCACAGCCATATGATGTAAAGATCTCCCCAGTAACAGTAAGTACATGGGCATAAGTACATGGACATCATTGTTTGTTTTGTTTTGTTTGAGACAGGGTCTTGATATGTTCTTCAGACTGGCCTTGAACTCACTATGGAGCCCAGGCTGGCCTCAAACTCTACAGTGATCTCCTGCCTCTGCCTCCCAACTGCTGGGACTAACAGTGTGCACCACCGCACCTGGCTATGTGGGCAAATGTAAACCCCAGTTTTGTTGTAATTTTGGTTTGTAACTCCCCTTTTTATTATCAACAGGACTTAGAAAATAAATGCATAAAAATTATAAATTTTATATCTATTGAGTATACAATATAAAGCAATATAATTTGTGACATCATTAATGTGAAGGTGACAGAACTGTAATAGTAGAGTTTTTGTATGTAATTAAAATTGCTATCAATTCAAGTTAGATTGTTATAACTTTTGGATGGTATATATAATCCCCATGGTAACTACAAAGCAAATATATCTGGGGAATATGCAGAAGAGTATACATAAGAACAGACTCACTATAAAAAATCAACTAAACTCAACAGAAGGTAATAATGGAAAAAATAAGGCACACACACACACACACACAAAAGCTGTAAAAAATAGCCAGGTACAGAGAGGCACATGCCTCTAATCCTAGCTATTCAGGAACATGAGACAGAAGGATCAAAGATTCAAGGCCAGTCTAAGTAATTTAGTAAACCCTGCCTCAAAAAAAAAAATATATATATATATATATAAAAGAGCTGAGGATGTAGCTCAATGGCACCCCTAGATTCAATCCTCAGTACCACCAAAATAACAAAAATCTAAAAATAAAAATAAACAGCAAAATGGTAGTAGAAAGTTCCTTCTTAGTAATTATTTTGTTGTTATTTATTTTTTAGACAGGTTCTTGCTGTGTTGCCCAGCTTGGCATCCAACTGCTGGACTCAAGTGATCCTCCCATCTCAGCCTCCCAAGTAGCTGGGACTACAGGCATGCACCACCTTGAACCTAGTATAGTAATTACTTAAAATGTACATGGATTACTAGCTGGGCATGGTGCTGAATGCCTGTAATTGCAGCACTGAGGAGGTGGAGGCAGGAGGATTACTAAGAGTCCAAGGCCAGCCTACGCTACACAGTGAGTTCAAAGACAGCCTGAACTATATAGTGAGACCCTGTCTCAGAAATAAATAAATAAATATGAATTAAACTATGTAAACAAAAGGCAGAGACTGACAAAATGGATTTCAGACAAACAGCGTTATTCAAATATATGCTGTCTACAAGAGCATAAACAGATTGAAATAGGAATACAGAAAAAGACATTCTATGCAAATAATAACTAAAGAAGACCTGAGTTGGCTATTCTAATATTCAGACAAAATAGATTATATTTGTTTATTTTTTGGTTTTGTACTGAAGATCAAACTCGGGACATTGTGCTTGTGAAGGCAGAGGACAGAACCACTGAGCTAAATCCCCAGCCCTATTTAGTTTATTTTTTGAGACAAGGTCTCCCTTTGTAGTTCAAATTGGCCTTGAACTCACAGTGATCCATCTGCCTCAGCTTCCTCAGTGCTGGGATTACAGGAGTGCATCACCACGACCAGCTAGATTTAATTTTAAAATTGTGAAAAAGGTCAATTCACCAACAAACTATGCATTATGAATGCATAGGGACCAAGTAAAAGAGCCCCAAAAATATGTGAAAAGCAAACACTAACAGAATTGAAAGTAAAGGTAGATACTTCTGCAGTCACAGTTGGAAACTTTAATATCTCATTTCCTATAATAGATAGGAAAACGAGACCAGAAGATCAATAAGGAAATAGAAGACTTGAACACTGTAATAAACTGGACCTAGCAGAAATACACATAATACTCTAGTGAATAACAACAGAGTACATATATTATTTCCTAGTGCATTTGGTCAGTAATTTTTAAATGAGTTATCTTCTGATCACAGTGGCATGAAACTATACATCAAAAACAGAAAGAAAACTCACCAGGTTTAGTGATTTACATTCTTAACAAATATTAACTCCTGTAATACCAGCTACTTGAGGCAGAAGGATCACAAGTTAGAGACCAGCCTGGACAAATTAGTGAGGCTCTGTTTCAAAAGAGACGGCTGGGATGCAGCACTGGGGTAGAGTGCTGGCCTAGCATGGACAAGGCCCTGGGTTCAATCCCCAGGGCTGAAAAAACAAGCCGGGCGTGGTGGCGCACACCTGTAATCCCAGCACTCCAGAGGGTGAGGCAGGAGGATCGCTGTGCTTTTGAGACCCGCCTGGGCTACAAAGTGAGCTCCAGGTCAGTCTCAACTATATAGTGAGACCCTGTCTCAAAAAAAATACAAAACAAAAAACAAAAAGGAAACCTGGATAAGTCATAAATATGTGAGAGCTAAACAACATACTCATTAAAAACAACCAATGAATTAAAGTGGGTAAAAAGGAAGTTTTAAAAAAATACCTTGAAGGGCCAGGGATTTAGCTCAGTGGTTGCATGTGGGCCTTATAAGCCCAAGGGCTTGAGTTCAATCCCCAGTACTATAAATAAATAAATAAATCCTTGAAAAATAAAAATACAATATACAAAATTTCTGAAATGTAGCAAAGTCAGTGTGAAGAGAAAAATTTACACTTGTAATGCCTACACTAAAAAAAAAGAAAGCTACACGCCTGTAATCCCAGCACTCGGGAGGCTGAGGCAGGAGGATCGTTGTGAGTTTGAGACTAGCCTGGGCTACATAGTGAGTTCCAGGTCAGACTCAACTACATAGTGAGACCCTGTTTCAAAAAAACAAAAACAAAACAAAACAAAAAATAAATAAAGATAAAAAAATAAAAAAAGAAAGCTCTCAAATCAGTAACCTAACTGTATGAGTTAAGGAAAAAGAAAATGAAGAATAAACTAAACCCAAAGCTAGCAAAAGGAAGGAAATAATAAAAGATTAGATAAAAATAAAGAATAGAAACACAATGGAGAGCCAGGGATTTAGCTCAGTGGCTCCATGCCTGCCTTGCTGATACTGGAAAAAAGAAAAAAAGAAACAATGGTGAGCCAGGCATGGTATTTCATGCCTATAATCCCAGCTACTTGGAGGCTGACACAAGAGGATCACAAGTTAGAGGCCAGCTGGGGCAATTCAGTGAGACCCTTTCTCATAATAAAAGTTTAAAAGGGCTAGGGCTGTAGCTCAATAGAACAGCTCTATTCTAGCATTTGTTAGACTCTGGGTTCACTGTCTAGTAACACACACACACATGCACATGCACAAATGATAACAAGTATGGGCAAGGATGTGGAGAAAGAAAACCCTTGCATACTATTAGTAGGAATACAAATTGTACAGTTATTATTGGAAATAATATGGAATATATTGGAAACAAAATATTCAAAAAGAACTACTACATGCTGCAGCAATTCCACTCCCAGGTATACATGAAAGGAAAGAGGGGTATATACAGCTCAGTGTAGAGCACTTACTTAGCATGCATAAGGCCCTGGGTTTGATCTCTAGCACTGCAAACAAAACAAAGAAGCAAAAAATCCATTAACACAAGCATTATGCACAATAAGTGTCTATCAATGGATAAATGGATAAAGAAAATTCAATATACATGCACAGTGGAGTACTGTTCATCCTTTTAATTGGGGGTGTCCTGTAATTTGCTACAATATGAATGAGCCTGGAGGATGTTATATGAAGTGAAATAAGCTGAGCACAAAAAGACAATAAATACTGTATGATTTCTCTTATGTAAACTAAAAAAGAATTGAACTCAGAATTATAAAGGATAGTAGTTACTGGGACTGGGTTGCAGGGAGAAGCTGGGGAGATGCTGATCAAAAGATACAAACTTTCAGTTAGACAGGATAAGCAATTTCAACAGATCTAGTGCACAACATAGCCATAATAGTTAACGTCTGTATTTTGAAAATTGCTAAAGGTAAAGTTTAACTATTCTCATCACAAAAAATAAATGAGATGATACACATTAATTACTTGAGCTAGTCCACACTACATATATAGTTCCTAGTATATAAGATACATATGTATAATGTATACTTTTTATCAACTTTTTTAAAATTTCCTTTAAATGGGGCATGATGCACATCCCTACAATCCCAGCAACTCTGAAAGCTGAGGCAAAGGATAGAAAGTTTGAGGCCAGCCTTGGCAACTTAGTGAGACCCTACCTCAAAATTTCTTAAGTAAAAATAAAAAGGTCTCAGTTAATCTCTAGTACCACCACCACCACCACCACAAAAACTTAATTTAGAAACATTACATAAAATTTTAAATATATATGGAATTTGAAAAAAAACTTATGAGAATACTATTAGTAACTGTGCACCCACAAACTGGATAGCATAAATGAATGACCAAATTTCAAGGAAGAAAAGAAAAACAAATGAATCATGAAGAAATAAAAATCTTGACAGTTCTGTAATAAGAACAAAAGGACACTTTTTAGGTTGAAACCCTTACGCCTAATATGACTGGATTTGGAGACAGGCCCTTTAGGGAGATAAAGGGATTAAATAAGATCATAAGAACAGGGTTCTAGTCTTGTAAGAGAAGAGGAAGAAGAAAAGATACCAGAGAGAGAAAGAGAGAGTGGTTCTTGTACTTGGTCCTTTCCACTCCCTCTCCCATGCGAGCACAGAGAAGAGGTCCCGTGAGGACACAAGGAGAAGGAACTGTCTACAAGCCAGGGGCAGAGGCTTCACCAGAAATGAAACCTGACAGCACCATGATCTTGGACTTGCCGCCTCCAGAACGGTGAGAAGATAAAGTTCTGTTGTTTACGCCACCCAGCAAGTTGTATGTTATGACAGTGCAAACAGACTAACATTGGATGAGCCTAAGTGAAATAGTCTGGCATAAAAGGGCAGAAACAGCCCAAATGTTTACTGATGGACAAATAAATAAACAAAATGTAGTATATATATATATACACAACAGAATGTGGTTCATACACAGCTCAAAAGAACTGACACAGCTGAAAATAAAGGGAGAGGAAAATATAAACCAGGTAAATGCTAACAACAAAAGTAGGTCTATTACTAAGGTTAAAAGTATTAAGAGGGACAAACAGTAATGGATGCTATTGGCACCTAACTACATTGAAGAATTTTAAAACTAAACAGTTGCTGGCTGTGGTGGTGCACACCTGTATTCCCAACTTTTCAGGAGGCTGAGGAAGGAGGATCACAAGTTTGAGGCCAGCCTAAGCAACTCAGCAAGACTCTATGTCAAAAATGGCTGAGGGGACCAGGAATATACTTGGCGGCACAGTGCCTGCCTGGCAAGTGCAAGGCTCTGAGTTCAATTCCCAGTAAAAAAGGGCGGGGCTGAAGACGAAGCTCAGTGGTAGTTTCCTAGCATGTGGGATCAATCCCCATCATCACAAACAAACAAAAAGAAACAACTACTATCTTTAATTTTTTTTTTTCATTGGGGATCAAACCCACGACCTTGCACTTGTGACGCAGGCACAGTGCCACTGAACTAAATCCTGGGCTCCATTATCTTTAAATTGTATCTCAATAAATATAAAACAAAGAATGGGCTGCTGTCAGAGTAATATAATTTTTTTTTCCTTTTTATTGAGTTTATTGGTACAATCTAGGTATACAATACAGTTACATTCATCATTGGGATTCTGTACCTTTACACAATAGGTCTTGATTCTCATTTTTTCCCCTTGTCCCTGCTCTCCCTTCACCCCCTCCTCCCCTCCCCATTTACAAACACTTTATTTCCGTTTTTTCAGTTTCTCATATTTTTTTCCTCTCCCTTATTACCTTTCCCCCACCCTCCCACTTTCCCTACACCTTTAGCCCTTTACTTCCTATTTCACATTATTAATTATCTCATTAGGATCCTGTGTACTATTATAGTTTTTTACACCAAAGAAACTATTCGGTATTTCAGTTAAAGAAATCTCTGTATGAACATTAAAAATAGGGAACCCTAAAATAAAACTAAAAAGGAAAGTAAAAGAGAAAAGGCAATGATGTAACATTAAGAAACTCCTTAATTCTGGAGATGAAAATGGTCCCTGAACATATTTAAATTGCTTCTTGCTCTTATAGTCTTATCTCATTATTTTTTTCATTATTTAGAGAATACTTTATTAGTTTCTGTAATCAAACCCATGTAGATGTGACCTCACATATTTAGTACGATGTGTTAGGGTAATATAAATTGACTAACTTTTTGTTTGTTTGTTTGGTACCGAGAATTGAACTTGGGACCTTGCACTTGCCAAGCAGGCAGTGGAACCACTGAGCTAAATCCCTTGACTAACTTATTACAAATAAGATTTTAATTTGCCTTTTTCTACTTTGAATTCTTCTCATTTAAGAACTGGTGGCTATTTTTTTGGTGTGGGGACAGGGTCTCACTGTTTAGTTCAGACTGGCCCTGAACTATGTAGCCCAGGCTGGCCTCAAACTCACACTCTTGGCGATCCTCCTGCCTCAGTCTCTGAAGTACTGGGATAACAGGTATATGCCCCCACGCCTGGCTACTAATTCTTTTTCTTGCTCAAATCTGCCTTTGAACTTGCTAGTTAATTTTTCATTTGTTATTGTGCTTTTAAGCTCCAGAATTATTTTTTTATTTTGAGGTTTTCTCTACAGATACTGTCATTCTATTCATATATTTCTTAATTTTTCAGTAGATTTTTTTTTTTTTGAGACAGGGTCTTACTATGTAGCCCAGGCTGGCCTCAAACTCGTGATGACTCTCCTGCCTCAGCCTCCTAAATGCTGGGGTTATAGGCATACACCACCATGCTGGCCTCAATTTTTTTCAGAGACAGTTTCTGCTAATTTTTCTCCCTTTGAATAGGCTGTTTTCCTGATTCTTTGAATGCTTTGTGGATTTTTTACTGAAAAAAAGAAAATTTTTTTTTCTGAGACAGGATCTTGCAGATAGCTAGGTTGGTTAGAAATTATTATAAGGCAGCTGGATAGGGCTGGGCCCTCAGCATAGAAAAACAACTGAGACACATTCAGTAGTTAGCAGTTATAAAAAGATAAACATACTACATTTATCTACTCCCTAAACCATTTCCTTTTCAGAAATTCCTTTACAAGACATGTTTTCCTGTTTTATCCCTATTTAATCAATATTACCTGGGTGACTGTACTTGTAATCTTATTATGGTTTTGTCCCACCTCATGCCCACCTTGTAAATTTCCATCAGGTCTTATAGTTTTGTTCTAATTTGTAACCACTTCACCTCTCAGGGTGGGCGGGCAACTCACTTTCTGGTCCTTTCTGTCTTAGACAGAAGCTACCTTTCTTTCAATAAATGTTTCCTACTCTTAACCTCTGTTGTTCCTACAATTCATTATTTGATTTTAGAGAATGTGAACTCAAGTTTGGGATATCTAGCAGGTTGGGAGTTATATTTCCCTTGTTTGGATTATTTTTGTTTATTTGGATATCATTTTCAGATTACTTGGTGCCCTGTATCAGTTCAGCCTGGCCTTGGTGGAGGACAGGCTTCGTATTTCCCAGCTTCACTCTTGCAAGCTGAGTGCAAGTTGCTCCTAGTGTGCAGGACAACTGCCTGTCTCAGGGCTGGGAGTAGGGAATGGATAGCTGATAATGTAAAGAGCTAAAATTCTCAACTAACTGTGATTTTCCATCTAAGTCTTCTCCTGAGAACTCCAAGTCTTCAGAGGTGCAAAATAGTCATATCTGACAGATTCTGCCAGTACTACTGTTGCCTAGACATGAGGACAGATTTTTAGGGCTTCCTATTCCCCAACTTTCCCAGAAACCTGTAATGTTTTTTACATATTCTTGAAATCCACTGGCTAATGTTGGACTAAGGATATCTGTATCTATTCGTGAGACAGTATCACAGCTTCCTTTGGGGAAGAGTGGTCTTTTGTGGTTTTTATCAGGATAATATGGCTTCACAAACTTGAAACAGGACAGAAATCCTCATGGGAAGAAGGGGGAAAGGAGATTCTCAGGACTTAATCCATGACCTTGTTGCCCATTAAACATGGAGACGAATCTTCTTCCATATCATCACTTGCTAACAATGAATAGAAGGTGCTCTCCTCTCATCCCCTAATCTTTATTCAAGGACCAAGGGGCACTCACTGTAAGGGGTGTGGAATGACATCTCCCAGGACAAGAATAGCTGCTGATCCACACTTTATATTAGTAGGAAATCCCCTAAAAATCAGGAAAACTCTCAAGAATACCATACTCATGACCCAGTGGAAAATTATCCACCCCTAGCTCACAGTATAAAGGCTAGCTCCTTTCACTTAACAAACCAGTCTGATTTTCTCCATCAGATTTGAACCTCCTTCACTTTCTCTTCCTTTCAAGCTTAGGTCCCTTTCCCACTCTCTTCCTTCTCAATTACAGTTTTTTGCTAGCTTGTCATAATGGTATTCGCCTGTATTCCCAGAACTCAGGAAGGCTGAGGTGGTTCAAGGCCAGCCTGGACAGTTTAGAGGCTTAGTGAGACCTTATCTCAAAATAACAAAAAAAAAAAAAGTCTAGAAATGTAGTTCAGTGTGAAGGCCCTGGGTTCAATCCATAGTATAGGGTGAGTGGATGGGGGGAGCTTTTTGTCTACCTATAAATCCATGCTGCTGCCTCAGTTTTAATTTCTATTATCACTGAATTAAGTTCCTGTACACATCCTCTTTCAAATGAGCTGGGAGGGCTGGGGGTTCAATCTCAGTGGTGCCACGCCTGCCTCACAAGATCGAGGTCTTGAGTTTGATCCCCGGTATCAGGAAAAAAAGGAGTATTCAAGTGAGTTGGGAACTTTTTTCTATCATCTGGAAGATTTATGCAGAATCCCCCTGCCTTTCTGGTATCAGGGATCAAACTCAGAACTTTGCACTTGCGAGGCAGGTGTGGCACCACTGAACTAAATTTATGGCTCCCACAATTCTTTTTTTAACTAGGTGTGGTAGCATATACCTGTGATCCCAGTACTTGGGAGACTGAGGCTAGAGGATCACTGAGTTCATGGCCATCCTTGGCTACACAGTGAGTTCAAGGCCAGCCTGGACTACACTGCAAGACTCTGTCTCAAAAACAAAAAATCCCTCAGAATTATTCTTTAAATGTAAGGTATAATTCTCCACTGGAAACATATATCTGGATATTTTTTTACCTTTTAGAGTTACAGGAATTTGGCTGGTTGTGATGGTGCATCTCTTTAACCCCAGCATTCTGGGAAGCTGATGCAGGAGGATCAAAAATTTGAGCCAAGCCTGAGCAACTCAGCAATTTAGTGAGACTCTCTCTCAAAATAACAGGCTGGGGCATGTAGCACTGTGTAAAGGCCCTGGGTTCAATGCCTAGCGCCAGAAGAAAAGAAAAGTTATAGGGTTGGCCATGATGGCACCCAGCTGTAATCTCAGCACTCCAGAGGCTGAGGCAGGAGGATTGCTGTGAGTTTGAGGCCAGCCTGGGCTACATGGCAAGACCCTGTCTCAAAAAA
>NW_022900929.1:24491327-24499708 GCF_012274545.1 Fukomys damarensis
AAAAAAAAAAAAAAAAAAAAAAAAAAAAAAAAGTTAAAGGGTTTTACTGGTGATCTATTTTTTATGGGTGAATTCTGAACAATTAATCTCTTTCACTTGTCAAAAGTATGCAAGATTGTGTTTCCTTTTGATGTCTATAGATCTGTAGTGATACCCCAACTCATTTCTAACATTGATAATCTGTGTCTTTCATCAATATTAACAAGGTTTGCTATGAATCCTCTTGAAGCAACAGCTTTTTCTCATTGGGTCTTCTGTACTATTTTTCTATATTTCATTGATTTCTTTTTTGTTTTGTTTTTAAAATTTTTTGGTACAGGGATGGAACTCAAGACCTAATGCTTATGAGGCAGGCAGCGGCACCACTGAGGTAAATCCCCAGTCCTGAATTCAAAAGACCCCTTTTTTAAGACAGGAACTATGTAGTCCAGAGGGCCCTGAACCTGCTAAATTGCCCAGGCTGGTCTTGATCTTGTGATCACCCTAGTTCAGCCTCCCAAGTGTTGGGATTATGGTTGTGTGCCACAATGCCCAGCTTCTGTTTCCTTTTTCTGACTTTCCTGATTTGCTTGTGCCTTTTATTTCTATTTTATAAACTTACATGTATGTGGCTATGCTTTTGAATGTTTCTACATGTATAGTTTTAGTGGTTGCTGTAGGTGTTACATTATACATAACTTAATACGTCCACTGGAATTAACATTGCACCAGTCTGAGTGAAGCATGAACACTTTACCATTGTTTTTCCTGTTAGCTTCTCTCTGTCATGTATGACATAATTATCCTAATCCTCCTCCATATTTACAGCCACATTTGACAATAATTTTTGCTTCAATTGTCAAATTTAGTAAACTAAAGAAAATTGCATTGTATTTATCCATATGTTTCTTTTTTCCTTCCTAATGTTCTAAGATGCCTTTCTTTATTATTTCATTTCCACCAATTTTTTTTGTGTGATACCAGGGATCCGGACCTTGTGCTTACAAGGCAGGGGGTGGAACCACTGAACTAAATTCCAGGCCCTACTTTTATCAGTTTTTTAGGGTAAATCTGTTGATGAAAAATCTTATCAGTTTTCCTTCACCTAAGAATATCCTGATTTCTACTTTATTTTCTTAGTTTTGTTGTTGGTGCTGTTGGTATAAACTGTCTTGCTAATAGGGTCTCACTATGTAGTTCAGGCTGGCCTCAAACTCACAGCAATCCTCCTGCCTCTGCCTCCTGAGTGCTGGGACTAGAAGCACGCACCACCATGCCCAGCTCTACTTTATTTTCTGAAGAATACTTTCACTGGTCAGAAAATTAAGTTTTATTGCTTTCAGGTTTTCAAAAATGTTATTCCATTTTATCTTGGCCCTTATGGATTTCTGACCTGCTGTAACTTGAGTTGATTTTGTCTTATAAGTATTAGTTCTTTCCTGTTATTTTCAAGATTTTTTTAAACTTTTTCAGAGTTTTGACTATTTTTTCTGCTTTAGGGAAGGGTACTGGGAATCAAACTCAGGACCTTACACTTGCCAGGCAGGTGCAGCACCACTGAGCTAAATCCTAGCCCCTCAGAGTTTTGTTTTTGTTTTAGTACTGGGGATCAAACTGGAGACCTTGAGCTTTTGAAGCAGGGGGTGGAACCACTGAGCTAATCCTCAGCCCCCCACCCCTCTTTTCTCTTTTTGCAGTACCAGGATCAAACTCAGGACCTTGAGCTTGCAAAGCAGATGCAGCACCACTGAGCTAAATCCCCAGCCCTTCCTCAGTTTTGACTATGATGTACCTTGGTATGGACTTCTTTAGGTTTATCCTACATGTGGTTGGCTCAGTTTCTTTAGTTTTCTATGTTTATGTTCTTTGCCATCTAGTTTTGCAGCTACTTCTTTTTCTTGTACTGGGGATTGACCCAGGGCCTCCACACTGAGTTATATTTGTTTTGTTTGAAACAAAGTCTCACTAAATTGCCAAATTGCCCAGGATGTTCTTGAACTTGCAGTCCTTCTGTCTCAGTCTCCAAGTTCTGGGATTACAGACATGAGACACCATGCCTGGCTTCCATCCAGCTCTTCTTTACATCTTGATTTCTTTGTTGATTTTTAAAATTTTCTCATTTCTTTCAAATTGTCTGCAATTGTTCTCTTAAGTATTTTTATGATGCTTCCTTTAAAATCTTTGTCAAATAATTGTAAGCTCTGGGGTTTTTTTTTTGTTTTGTTTTGAGACAGGGTCTTGCTATGTATGGCCTTGAACTTGCACCCATTCTGCTGCCTTAGCTTTCCACATGCTGGGATTACAGGCATGCGCTACCATACCTGGCCTCTATGTCATTTTTCTTTTTTTTTTTTTAGAAAATTTGAATGTATTTCATGATTATTATTTACTTTTAAATTTAAATTATTTTTAAAACAATTTTATAAATATTTTTTCAACTATGTAATACATACTAAAGACTAATAAAATTTAATCTAACAAAATATGTTTATGTCCTTCAGTGCAGTGCAGCAGAGGAGCCCAGAATCAGCTTGAGACCCTCCAGTAGGCCCGCCCCTTTGATGCAGTGCAGCAGAGGAGCCCGGCAGCAGCCAGTGATCCTTGTGTCATTTCTGATGTGAGGTCTATTGGTTCTATCTTACTCAAGTTGAAAGATCCTTAGAATGAATGATTTTCAATTATATCATGGACATTTTGTGGATTAGGTTAGGAGATTCTGCATCTTATTCACATCTTCCATTTTGTAGGCCTTCGCTCATATAACAGAGGAATAAAGGCCTCAGCCCATTACTGCTAAATGAAAGTCAAGTCCAATACCCAGTCTGGAAAAGTCTGGGAGAAGGATGAACACCTTGTAACTTCCTCTTGGGTGGCTTGCATGGGCCATGAGGGAGGGAGGGTATCATCATCACTGGGTGGGAATGGCAATCTCAGCTCCACTGGCCTTCTCTGACAGTATCCCATCTCAACACAACATTGCTGCTGTGGAAGTCTAGTCTCCACTAAACCTTTTCTGATGAGGACAGGGACCATCTTGTTCCATGGTACTGACCAGAGTAATATTTCTGAGTTTATCATACTACTAGGTTGTTCCTTTTTGAGTCCTTTGACTGGAAAGAGCAAGCTATTCTCAGGGATCCTGCCCTACCACCCTTACTCTCAACTGTGCTCCCACAGTGCTGCCTCTTTAGCACTAGAGAAAATGAGATGAAAACTCGAGTACTCATTGCCACGTCACTCTCAGTTTCCAAGGTTCCTCTGCCAGTCCAACTTCCTTTCACATTTCATTTTTAAATATTTTCATGAAGCCCAATTTATTGCTTTTTCTTTTAGAATTGGTGTTTATTATTTTGTATTTAAGATACCAAATCCAACATCAGTAAGACTTTCTCTTTTGCTTTTTTCCCTAAAAGTTTTATTGTTTTAATTAATTTGATAATTAAATCTATGATCCTTGTATTAGCTTTTCCACTGCTAGGACAAAATACATGACAAACACATTTTGGCTCACAGTTTCCAAGGTTTCAGTCCATGGCTGGCTTGTTCCAATACAGAAACATCATGACAAAAGGGCCTGGCAGAAGAAAGCTGCTCATTCCAGGACAGCCCAGGGACATGGAAACAGCCTCAATGTCATACTCCCACCTGACCCACCCAAACACACCAAAAGTGTGCTTTATCAGTCTCCTAGACATCCTTCAGGCCAATCAAGTTGACATTAACTATCACAATTTCTTTCCTTTTTATTTTGTGGTGTTGGCAATGGGAATCGTGTTAGGCAAGCATTGAGGGTCAGCCCCAGCCGTGGAAGTTCTGTTTGTTGCTAGTACACAGAAGAAATACAATGGATGCTGTATGTTAATCTTACATCTGTAACTCTGTAACCTATTAGGTTTTTTGCTGTTTCAGATTTCTATACAAATGATCATGCCATGTGTAAATAAAGAACAACTTTCTTTCAGCTGGGCATGGTGGTGCATGCCTGTAATCCCAGCACTCGGGAGGCTGAGGCAGGAGGATCGTTGAGTTCGAGACCAGCCTGGGCTACATAGTGAGTTTCAGAACAGTCTCAACTACATAGTGAGACCTTGTCTCAAAAAAACAAAAACAAAAAAACTTTCTTTCTAATCTGCCTTTTATTCCTTTTCCTTTCTTTATAGCAATGGCCACAACATCCAATTCAAAGTTGAATGTTGAATAGTAGTGGGAGCAAACTGGCTTTATTTCTGATCTTATATGGAGACAACATTTAGACCTTCATGAAGTAAATGTTTAAAATTCGTATGTTGAAGCCCTATCCCCTAGTGTAATTGTATCTGGAGACAGGATTTCTAAGGAGGTAATTAAGGTTAAGTGAGGTCACAGAGTAGGGCCCTGACCCAATAGGATTAATGTCTACATACTATCAGGCTCAAGAAAAAAACACTACATGTAACATTACACTCCACTTAATAATCTGCTTTTCACAAAGGTATATCACTTAGCAACTATGTACAGAGTCATCCATCCCTCAGGATCCACGGGAATTGTGGTATCCCTGGATGCACAAGTCCCATGTATAAGATAGCACATTTGCATGTAACCTATGCACAACCACCTGTAGACACTTCAAATCCTCTCCAAATCAAAATACCTAATGCAATGTAAATGCTATGAAAATTGTTATTACACTGATTATTTGGAAATAATGGCAAGAAATACCTATACATTTTCAGCAGAGATAGTTTTTTTCTCTGATATTTTCAAATTGTGGTTGGTTGAAATCATGGATGTGGAACCCATGACTATGGAGAGCTGATGATACTAGGATAAGCAGACAAATAAGTACACTGTAAATAAGGAGAGCTAGAGTTTTTACTGTTGAACAAAGAGTTACATTATAAATAAGGCAAGAAGAGGAAAATTAGACCTGTAATGTTGGATTACAATTCGAAATTTTAAAAACTCGTAAATATATAACTGAGATTGCAAAGGCTAAGCTGGCAAGATAAATGCAAAGTGGGATGCTAAAATAATTCTGGATCAGAAAGAAAAATTAGCAGGATACTTAGCAAAATCTGAATAATGTCTGTAAATTAGTTAATAATGCTGTATAGATGTTAATTTTCTGTATTAGACCATGTCCTATATAAAATGTTTGTTTTTGGTACCAGGGATCAAACTTGGGACCTTGCACTTGCAAGGCAGGTGGCAGAACCACTGAGCTAAATTAATCCCTGGCTGTCCTATATAAAATGGTAATCAGTAGGGGCAGCTGAATTGAAGAGCATAAAAGAGCTCTGTATATTGCTTCTATATTTTAAACAGCTTGACAGACATAGTCTACCCATCAGCAGTTCCCTCCCTCCCTTAGACCCAGTAACTATTAATCTATTTTTTATCTCTATACAGATGCCTGAACATTCCATATGAATGAAATTATACAATATTTGGCTTTTGTGGATGGGTTTCTTTCACCTAGTTTGACATAAGAAATACATATTTTGCCTTTGTTCCTGGCCCCAGCACAGAGTTTTTTGTTTTACTTATTTATTTAGCAGAGCTGGAGAATGAACCCAGGGCCTCACACATACTAGGTAAGGGCTCTGCCACTGAGCTACACCCACGGTCCTGACTGTATCTTTATAGAAGGGGAAATTTAGATATGGAGGCAGAGCTTGCATAGACGAAAGACAATATGAAAACACAGGGAGGAT
This sequence comes from Fukomys damarensis, assembly GCF_012274545.1. Taxonomy (NCBI): domain Eukaryota; kingdom Metazoa; phylum Chordata; class Mammalia; order Rodentia; family Bathyergidae; genus Fukomys; species Fukomys damarensis. The sequence continues at coordinate 24,497,003 of NW_022900929.1, forward strand.
GCCATTTACCAGACCAAAAAAAAATTGCCTAAGACTACAAGGAGAGAGAGAGAGAGAGAAGATTCTCCTTCACAGTCCTCAGAAGGAACCAATTCTGCCAATACTTTTTTGTACCAGGGATTGAACTCAGGTCCTTGTGCTTGTGAGGCAGGCGGTGGAACCACTGAGCTAAATCCCCATCCCCTCTGAATACTTTTATTTTAGACTTCTGGTCTCCAGAGCTGTGAAACAGTCAATTTCTGTTTGTTTTTTTGGTACTAGGGATTGAACTGGGGTCCTTGCACTTGCAAGCTAGGCTCCGGAACCACTGAGCTAAATCCCCAGCCCTCAATTTCTGTTTAAGTCACCCAGTTTGTGCTATGCTATAGCATCCCCAGAAATCTGATACATCCACGTTGTAGCACATATCAGTACTTTATTTTGAAAAAGACTCCATTGTGTGGTATATCACTTTTTGTTTATATGTTGAACATCTGGGTTGTTGTGACCTTCTGACTAGTATGAATAATGCTACTATAAATATTTGTGGCCACTAATTTGTAACAGCTAAATTTTAGAAAAAGCCCAAATGCCCATCAACTGATGAATGGATAAATAACATATGGGTTTTTTTTTTTATACAACGGAGTACTACTCTGCTATAAAGGATGAACTTGAGGCATTGATAGCTAAATGGATGCACCTTGAGACCATACTCTTAAGTGCAATAAATCGGACACACATTTAAATACTAGTTTCTGTAGTGTGAGAAATCAAAAGTGAAAATAAGGACTAAAATGTACAATAGACACTGGGAAATGGGAATAAAATGTTCAAATGAGAAGGGGAACAAGGAAGGGGGAAAGAAAAGAAGGGACAAGAAAAAAAAATCAAAGGAAAAAATGGAAACAAAGCTTTTATACATGGGGGGATGGGGGAAAAAAGCAAGATATACCATACTGGTATAAATTCCCTATGATGAATGTTAACATATATATCTAAAATGTATCAATAAATCTTTTGCTAAATAAGTATTTGTGGCCAAGTATCTAGGCATATTTTAATCTCTTGGGTATATACCTAAGAATGCAACTGCTGTGTTGTACAATAACTCTGTTTAGCCTTTTTTTTTTTTTTTTTTTTTTTTTTTTGAGACAGCGTCTCACTACCTAGTTGAGACTGACCTGGAACTCACTAGGTAGCCCAGGCTGGTCTTAGACTCAGAGTGATCTTCCTGCCTCAGCCTCCCAAGTGCTGGGATTACAGGCATGCGCCACCATGCCTGGCTCTATGTTTAGCTTTTTGAGGAACTACCAAACCATTTTCCAACTACCAAAACCATTTTACCTTCCCTCCACAATGTACAAAGCTTCCAACTTTTCCACTTTTTTTTTTTTTTTTTTGAGACAGGGTCTTGCTGTGTTGCCAAGGGCTGTTCTGGAGCTATTTTTCCACTTCTACTTCCCAAGTAGCTAGGATGACAGACATGCACCATCACAACTAGCTGAGGTTTATATTCTTACACAAATATACAAACAGTTGTAAAACTTTCTGATCACCTGTTCCATGAGAACAGAGCCATTAAACAATGTGGGAAAGGATGGCCCATGGACTAAGAGGAATTTCTGTTACTACTTTTTTTTTTTGAGCCAGGGTGTTACTATGTTGCCCAGGCTGGGGATTCTCTTGCCTCATTCTCTGGAGTAGTTGGGATTACAAGCATGTGCCACTTCACCTGGTTGGTAATTCATGCTGTAGATGTGACAACCTCAGGGAAGGTGCTATATTGTCCAGTGCTTGAGTTGGCTTTGGGAAGGAGAGCACCAAGATGGAGAGCAGGTAGCCAAGAGTAAAGGAATGTAAACGGGAGAACGAATAGAAATCCTTTACAATCTGCTAGGCTGCAGGTTACTAGGTAAACTGGAGGATACTAGGTCCTGAAGGGCCCAGATGCCCCTGAATGTATCCTTCTAGACCACAGGTTCTCTTGAATAGTTTTGGGGAAAAGATGTGGCTTGGTATTTTAAAGTGTAGCTCATGAAGTTGTGTGGGGGTCAGGCTGGGGGCATGAAAGAATGAAAGCCAGAGACATTATGTCCTGACACACTTAGAGATGACCTGTGTCCTGACGGACCAGCAACAAGCCCAGATTACACCTTTGACCCTAGAATAATTGCAGCAGCATCCCCTCTCATGCTCCTAAGTGTCTCACATCAAAAGAACTTCCACAATTCTTACCATTACTATGTGAGCTACAATGATACTGTATATTGTATTCTATTTCATTTTATAAAATGTTATTTGCAACCCGTTAAACTAATGTTGTGACACACTGACTGGTTCGTAACTGATTTGAAAACTGACCTAGATACCGCCCAGGTTCTGGGAAAGAGGAAGGAGACGGAAAATTAAATGGTGGTAAGTGGTTTCAGGCCCTAGTTCTGCAGACGCAGCTCTGCTGGCCTCTGCACATAGCTGTGTCCGTTTACTACGTACATCTGCTCGGAAGAGCTGCGACCCTTCGACAGTAATGCATATAAAAGTGTATGTATACTCACAGGGCTGAGAACCACTACCCTCAGGAGTTACGTGACAGTCTGGGGAGGAGCCCGCACAGGGAATGGGTGCATTGCGGGTGAAAGCCCGCGGGTCCCCGGCGAGTCACTGTGATCGGCCTTGGCTGACCTCAGGCCGGAGCAACGGAGCCCGCGCGACCGCCCCACCGTG
>NW_022900929.1:24499879-24512106 GCF_012274545.1 Fukomys damarensis
CGGGCCGCCGCGGGCAGCCCCGCCGGGCCGCGAGGTCCCGAGAAACCGGAAGGATGGCGCTGAAGCGAATCCAGAAGGTAAGGGGCCGCCCCACGCTCTTGATTCCTCGGGTGTCAAGCGCGGACAAGCACTCAGGATGAAATGACCTGCGGCTGAGATGAGACACAGCTCACCGACACCTACCGGAGAGGCAGATGGAATCGCCGCGTGCTCAGCCTTTTAAGGGAGCGGCGCGTGCGCGGGGCGTGCCCTGTGTACATGGGCGGAGTCACGCGGCTGGGTCACGTGCGCACCCACGGGTGACCTGGAGCTGCGCTTCGCACGGTGGTTGCGTGGCTGGGGCTTCTCCTTGATCCTGGGGGGCGTGAAAGGGGGGGCGATGGGGTAACAGGTTTTTGTCCTTTACGTAACAGGAAGGCGTGATAGGAGTTTTCAGTTCGTTAAAGTAAAATTTAGAAGCTGCACAGTTGAAAAAAGTATTTCCAGTTCTGCCCCCTCATCATTTAATCTTTTATTTACTTCCAGGCTTTTTCATGTACTTTTTTTTTGTATATTTTAAAAGAATAATGATGTTGTACTTTGTCTCACGCTTTCACATAGCATTAAATATAAGCATTTTCCACATTGTGAAATAGTATTTATAATCGTAATTTTTAATATCCCACAAGTCCACGCCCAGTGTCCTGTGTACTGATTACTTGGAGTGGTTAAAAAAAAAAAAGGTGTCAGATAAACCTAGGTTATAGGCTTAGAGAATACAGAATCACTGTGGGACCTCAAGGAGGCACTGAATTATAGCCTTGTGCTACCTTGTTAGAGTTATCTTGAGAATTAAGTGAGACGATACATGCTTAGAACATGGTTGACAAATGTATGACAAGTGGTCAAATATGAGTTAACTCATTTTTATTCCAAATTTTTCATTAAACAGTGATGTGCTGAGCAGTGCAGTGATGATGTACAGTGAGCTTGCTTTGCAGGAGTTTTGTGTTTTGAGGAGTTTTCCTGTGTTACCCAGGCTGGCCTCTAACTCCTGGACTCAAGAGATCCCCCTGCCTCAGCCTCCCGAGTAGTTTGGACTACAAGTACCTGTCCAATTTAGTCATCTCCTTAATTCAGATTATTAGGTTTGATTGCCACAGGTGGATTACAGGCTTTTGTTTTTGTTTTGGTTATTTTTTTGGTACAGGGGATTGAATTCAGAGCCTTTTGCTTGCAAGGCAGGCGGTGGAACCCCTGAGCTAAATCCCTGGCCCCTATGACCTTTTTTTTCCCCCCCTGTAGGTGTGAGGGATTGAACCCAGGGACTCAGGCCTGCTAGGCAAGTGCTCTATCACTAAGTGACATTTCCAGTGTTATAACTCAGTTTTGTTTTTTATAAATAGTCTCCAAAAAAGAGATGATTTTCCCAAAAGGGATCATCTGTCATCCTAGGACTTTGAAGCAGGTTAACATGCTCCGGTGTGTGTTGGTAAAAGATCTCTCTGGCTGTGACACTGCTGGGGAGTGGGAGAGGGAGAGTGGCACACATTTGTGAAAGCCTGATGTCTGGCAAAGGCTTCCCCCCAAGTAGCGATCATAAAATGGATACCAGGCAGTATGTGGGTAGCCCAGCAGAGGTGGATTGCCAAGACTAGAGGGTGTTTCACAAGACGAGTTGCTTGGCAGATGGTGGTAGTGTTGCCTAAGATAAAGAATCAGAAGGTTTTGTTTGAGACAGGGTCTCCCTACTTATTCCAGACTGACCTTGAACTCACTGTGTAGCCCAGGCTGGCCTTGATCTTGTGGTGATCCTCCTGACTCAGCCTCCTGAGTGCTGAGATTATAGTCCTGGCTTCACTATCAATCTTATTATCATGGTGTAATGTCGACAGTATCAGTACTACTTTGTTTTTCTTTTCCATATAGGAGATCAATGTTATGTCTTTCTAAAATTCAAGGATCAGATTAGAAAACCAGCAGGGGCTACATAGGGAGTTCAAGGCCAGCTTGAACTGCAGAGCAAGACCCTATTGATCTAGGGGTCATACAGGACCTCCAAATGATACAAGGGAAATATTATAACTCCCAACCTGTTAGATGTCAGATATGCCGAGTTTGTGTTCTCTAAAACTGAAGAATGAATTCTAGGAACAACGGGCATTAAGGTTAGGAAATATTTATTGAGGGTAAAATAGCTTCTATGATACAGAAGGTCACCTGGAAAGTGGGTTGCCATGCACTCCACTTACAGGGGAGGCTCTATAGAGCAAAATCACGAGATGGGTACGAAATCATAAGGTAGGTATAAGGGGGGTCAAAACTATGGTCAACTAATAAGGTTACAGGTGGAGTCACTTAGGTGACGTTGATTCAGTGGGGAAACAAGTCACATAAAGAACAAATACCTTTCCTGGAAGGGATGGGTCATCAATGACTTCGTCCTCCACTCAGGTGATTGAGGCCTATTTGGAATATCAGTCATTATTGTTTATCGCTGGGGAAGTAGGCATAGTCATTTCATCTCTGTCTTAGAGATCCTGCCTCCATCCCACTACTTGTGTTCTATACTGGCTTCTTTCAGGGCCTGGCCCTATCTGACTGCCTATAATGTTTCTAATTTAGCTGTCTCTAGTACTGTCTCAAAAAACCAAAAGAAAAAACACAAGCTTAGACAGTCGGGAAAGTATACTATTTCTGCTATATTATAAATATTATACTAATATTTATACTATTGTAGCAAATATAACTGGCAGTGTTGTAGCTCTAGGTAGTATAAAAGAGTCAGGCGGAGAAGAATCAAGTACACACCCTGGAATTTGGAGGCAGGTTTGTTTCGCTAGCAGATTGCCTAGGGACTTCTTCACAAAGTGATCAGTACCGTTTTGGGGGTGAACAAGGTTTATGTAGATTTGGGAAAGGAGGGGTGATGCAGTGGCAAGACATTCAACATTAGTTCATTGGTTGAGGTAGATACAGTCCGCTTAAACAATTGGATAGAAAGGTACACTAGGATTCATCTTATTTATATATGGAGGGAAGCAGGGGTCACAGAAACCCTACTGAGAACAAAAGACAGTGGAGGAAAACACGTCCAGGTCTCACTCAGACATGCCAGACATGTTTTAGGTGCAGGAGGGGTCAGAGCTAGGAGGAGCCTTTTGTTTACTACCTGGTTAGCTGCAGCATAGGCGCCTTCTGGTCAGAAATCATTTCTCTGTTCATTTCCACCTCTTTTTTTATTACAGTTGAATCTTCAACTTGTTTGCTGGTCTGTGTTTTTACACGAGTAAGTGTAAGCATCAGACCTTGAAGTTACCATCATTTGGTATGATTCTTGGATCTTAATGGAGTTAAGGCATTGAGAAATAAAGCGTATGAACCAATTTATAAAGCACAGAGTGATTGTTAATAACATGAGGATACCAAAGAGAGGTCCTAATAAAGCACCTATCCACATTTTCCAGTCACGTAGGACACTACCAGTGTCAGGTTTTTCTGAATCAATCTAAACAAGATAGAATAGAAAACGTCAGCATAAAACCCCAACATATAGCTAAGAGGCAACGTCTTTAGAAAATATTCCAATCCTCTGGAGTAACAGTTATTAAGCCTATGTCAAGAATAAAGGCAGTCACTATGAGGTTGTCAATAAAGGTGTCAGGGAAAGACCAGGTCTGGAAAGCATGGCAATGGCTCATGGGTTGAGGTCCTCAGGCTTCAGCCCTGTGTTGGCCTGTCAGTGGCTGGAGTGACAGAAGCAGGGCTTTGAGTGTGTTGTCTCCTCAGGGTGATCTTTAAGGGAGTTGTCTCCTCAGTGTGGGCCTCTCAGGAGTCATGGTTGAAAGAAAATGAGCTGAAACAGGAGCACACGAGGCAAGGCTTTATTGGGAGGAAGCTGCTGGGCTACCTTGAACAATGATGAAAGAGCAAGACTAACTGGGGTGAAGTTTATATAGTGCGGTGCATTGGGGAAAGTACTATGAGAGTTGAGCAGCTGGACCCCGGATGATGTGGAAGGGGGAGGATCACGTGGGTAGCAGGGTGGAGCAATAAGTTAGGTTTTGCTTCTCCAGAGGGGCTAGGTTTCACTCCCCCCACCCCAAATGGCTCATTTCCATAAGCGGGAACCATTTTAGGAACAGGAGCTATTTTAGAATGTAGGACTGTTGGGGCCATTTTGTCTGGTAGAGAGCTCTATCAATTGTGATGGGCCTTCTTGATTCAAGAGTGATGAATCCATGGCAGGATCTCTGAAACTTTAACAGCTCTGTCCAGTAATCTTGATGGAACCAGCAAATGTGCCTCAGTGTTTCTCCACGTTGGCTCCTTTCTGTGTTGGCTCCTGGAGGGCTGACACCTTGAGGACTGAGGCCTTGAGGAGGTCCCTGTCTACAAGATATCTAATTAACTTACCTATTATCTATATTAATACCATATCTATATTAATATTATTGTCTGTAATCATACCATATTTTACATACTTCAAGATGAACATTTTTACATTTCCTAAGTTGGGGTACTGTTTTTTATTCTTTTTGTACCACAGATCAAACCCAAGGGCAAGCAGGTACCTGGAGGCTGAGCACTGTGAATAGAATCCCGGAAGCCAATTTCCTATATAACCTTTCTGAATCAGGGTGTCCAGGATCTCTTGCTCTCCTTTTTATTCCCCCTTCATACTGGGAATCTAACTGAGGACCTTACACTTGCCAGGCAGGCATACACTGTAATGCTGAGCTATATCCCTGGCCCAGGGGCTCTCCTTTTTTTGTTTGTTTGTTTTTTGTTTTTTGAGATAGGGTCTCACTATGTAGTTGAGATTGACCTGGAACTCATTGTGTTGTCCAGGCTGGTCTTGAACTCACAGCAATCCTCCTGCCGCAGCCTCCGGAGTGCTGGGATTACAGGCATGTGCCACAACGCCCGGTTTCAGGGGCTCTCTTCTTAAAGCAAAGACTTCTACTTTTCTACCTTTTAGCCTGCGAAGGATGGGTCTTTTGGATTCCTCCCATGCCCTTGAGGCATTTTCTGTATTATTCTGAGGCAAAGTAATTGGCTCTTTAAAAATTGGCTTCTTTTTATTTTTTAAGAAAAGGTCTCCATATATAGTTCAGGGTGGCCTTGAACTTACTAAGTAGTCCACACTGGGCTCAAACTCACAGCAATCTTCCTGCCTCAGCCACTGGAGTGCTGGGAACACAGGTGTGCACCACCAAGCCTGGCCCCATACTAGTCTTTTTAGCAAACAAGCTCTCCTCTACTATAAATTTATAGGGTTCTGTTTTATAAGAGCTTCCTTTCTGGTGAAACTTAAAATATTTTATATCACTCAAGTGTGCCATTTGCTCCCCACCACCACTGTTAATATAGTGTATTACATTTATTGATTTGCGTATGTTGAACCATCCCTGTATCCCTGGGATAAATGCAACTTGATCATGGTGTATAACCTTGATGATTTGCTGCATTCTGTTTGCCAGTATCTTATTGAGGATATTTGCATCTATATTCATTAAGGAGATGAGCCTGTAATTCTTCTTTTTGGTTGGATCCTTCTCTGGTTTTAGAATCAGGGTAATGCTTCCAGGAATGAATTTGGGAATATTGCTTCTCTTTCAATTTAAGTAAAGAGTTTGAGGAGTAGCGGCATCAGGTCTTCTCTAAATTTCTTGTAGAATTCAGCAGTGAATCCATCAGGATCCATCAGGGCTAGGGCTTTTCTTTCTTTCATTTTTTTTGGTACTGGGGATCGAACTTGGTTCCTTGTGCTTGCAAGGCAGGCACCAGAACCACTGAGCTAAATCCCCGGCCAGGGCTTTTCTTTATTGGTAGTTTTTAAATTACATAGTCAGCTGGACATGGTGGCACATGCCTGTAATCCCAGCACTTGGGAGGCTGAGGTAGGAGGATTGTGAGTGAGTTCAAGACCAGCCTGGGCTACATAAGAAAAAAGATCAATCAATAAATAAATTACATATTCACTTTCATTGGCTGATACTGGTTTATTTAGAATTTCTATGTCTTCTTGATTCAGTTTTGGTAATTCATATGTATCTAGGAATCTGTCCATTTCTTCTGTATTTTCCATCTTATTAGAATACAGGTTCTCGAAGTAGATATTGATGATCTTTTGGATCTCTGAAGGATCTGTAGTGATTTCACCCTTTTCATTTCTATTTGCTTGGATTTGAATCTTCCCTTTCTTATTTGTTTGTTTGTTTGTTACCAGGGATCAAACTTCAGAACTTGCACTTTCGAGGCAGGTGGCAGAACCACTAAGCTAAATCCCTGGCCCCCTTTCTTTCTTTCTTTCTTTTTTTTTTTTTTCTGTACCAGGGGAACCTTGCACTTGCAAGGCAGACACAGTGCCACTGAGCTAAATCCCCAGTCCCTCTTTCCTTTTTTTGATAAGGTTGGCTAAGGGTTTGTTGATTTTATTTAATCTTTCAAAGAACCAACTGTTCCATTCATTGATTCTTTGTATTATTTTCTTAGTCTCCATTGCATTAATTTCTGCTATGATTTTTATAATTTCTTCCCCCATATGAGCTTTGGTCTTGACTTGTTTTTCTTTTTCTAGAAGTTGAATAAAGGTTGTTTATTTGAACCCACTCTGTTTTCCTGATATGGGAATTCACTGCTATAAATTTCTCTTGTTGGACTGCTTTCATTGCATCCCATAAGTTCTGGTATGTTGTATTGTCATTATCATTTAACTGTAGAAATTGTCTGATTTCTTCTTTAATTTCATCTGTGACCCATTGGTTGTTCAGGAGGGTGTTATTTGATTTTCATGTGTTTATGAAGTTCTTGTTATTTCTTTTGCTGTTGATTTCCGATTTCATTGCACTATGGTCTGACAATATGCATGAGACTGTTTCAGTTCCTTTAGATTTACTTAAGCATGTTCTGTGAGCTAGCATATGGTCTGTTTTGGAGAAGGTTCCATGTGCAGCTGAGAAGAAAGTGTATTCTGATGTTATGGGGTAGAATACTCTGTAGACATCTACTAAGTCCATTTATTCAAAAGTTTGGTCAAATTATAATGTTGATTTTTTTGGGGGGTTCTGGTTGATCTGTCTATGTGTGACAGTAGGGTATTGAGGTCCCGCATTACAACTGTATTAGTGCTTATATGATTTTTCATGTCTGTTAATATTTGTTTTATGTAGATAGGTGCACTGCTATTTGGTGCATATATATTTAGGATTGTTATCTCTTCCTCTTGGATTGTTCCCTTTACCAGGATGTAGTGACCTTCTTCATCTTTCTTAATCAGTCTTCGCTTGAAATCCACTTTGTCTGCAATAGAATAGCTACCCCTGCTTTTTTCTGGTTTACTGTCACATGGATTATTGTTTTCCATCCTTTGACTTTCAGTCTGTGAATGTTTTTCAATTAAATGTGTTTCTTGTGCTGGGCGTGGTGGCACACACCTGTAATCCCAGCATTTGGGAGGCTGAGGCGGTGGATCGCTGAGAGTTTGAGACCAGCCTGGGCTACATAGTGAGTTCCAGGTCAGTCTCAACTACATAGTGAGACCCTATCTCAAAAAACCAAAAAACCAAAATAAATAAATAAATGTGTTTTGTATATGTAGCATATTGTTGGATCTTGCTTCTTGACAGTCTGTTTCTTTTGATTGGTGAATTGAGATCATTAACATTGGTTATAACTGATATGTACTGTCTTATCTCTGTCATATTATTTTCCTGCTGTTGGCTTCCTTCTTTCCTTTTCTGTTTAATTTCTTGCCTTGCTGCATGGATTCATTCTGTTTGGGTTCACGGAGTTGTGATTCTTATTGTCTCTTTCTAGAATATCTTTCAGAACATTTTGTAGTGCTTGTTTAGTGGTCATAAATTTTTTCAGATGTTCTTTGTCATGTAAATATTTTATTTCATCAATTTTGAAGGATATTTTTGCAGGGTACATCAATCTGGGTTGGAGGTTGTTTTCCTTTAGGGCTTGAAATATTTCACTCCAAGCTCTCCTTGACTTGAGAGTTTGTGTTGAGAGGTCTGCTGTGATTCTGATTGGTTTTCCTTTAGAGGTGATTTGTTTCTTTTCTCTAACGGCTTTGGTGGGAGGGGTACGAACTCAGGACCTTACACTTGTTAGGCAGGTGGTGGCACCACTGAGCTAGATCCCTGGCCCTCTAACGGCTTTTAAAGATATGTCCTTCTGTTGAATTTCTGTAATCTTCACTGTTTGTTATATGCCTTGGGAAAAACTTTTATTGACCATGGCTAATTGGAGTTCTGTACACCTCACTTATCTGTATGCCAGATTCCTTTTCCCTGTTTGGGAAGTTTTTTGCCATTACTTCTGAGAACAAATTTTTTTCTTTTTCTATCATTTATGCTGTCTCCTGCTTTTTCATTGACTCCAGTCAATCTTACGTTATTCTTCTTTGCATCATCTAGCTGCTGAATTGATTTCTTATGGTCCCTTGCTATTTTTAAGAAATCTCTCTTTTTCTCATTGCTAACTGCAAACCTGTCTTCTGTATCTGATACTCTGTTCTCATGTTAGTTCATTTTGCTCCACTTTCAATGGAGCTTTTAATCTCCTGGATATCTGTTTGAATCTGTTTCATGGATTCCATTTCTTTCCTGTGCTGGGCATTCATGGCTTCCATCATGTTCCTGAGCTCCACTATTTTTTTTATCTGTATCTTTCATTCTGGTAACCCTCTTTGGAGTTATCTGGGAAATTATTTTTGCTTTGATTTTTTTCTAGGGCCTGTTCACCTGATCACCTGTTACTTCTGCTCTTACTGCTTCAGAGAATCCAGGTGGGTGGCTTTCAGACTGTTCCATGGCATTGGCCCTGGGGTTTGCCTTTGGTGAACTGAAAGTCTGTGGGGGTTGCATCTTGTTTAAGTGTCTTCTCATTTTCTTTTCTTTTTCTTTTTTCCCTTTTTTTGAGGTTTGATTCCTGAGTTGATGCTTGTAAATTGCTTGTGGTGAGTAGCTTTATCTCTAGTATTCAGAACCCTTATGAAATGACTACTTCTCAGAAGCATCTTCCAGGTATAGCTAGCTTTTGGGTTTTGAGTCTGTTGCAGGATTCTGCCTCTGCAGTTTATTGGAGATGAGAAGTTTCTGCCTACTTGGCCCAGCTGCCAGTTTTTTGGCACTGGCCCATAGGTTTTTTTTTTTAAGACGCTTAGGCAATCTCAGTCTTGGTATACCAGGAGGAACAGCTGATTAGCACAATTATGTCGCCTTGGCTAAAGCAGTATAATCAACAATGACAATAGCATCAAATACAGCCTAGAAAATGACAAATTGTAGCCTTTAATATGGCTTTTTCCTACCAGGGATTGAACTAAGGACCTTGTGCTTGCGAGGCAGGCAGTGGAACCACTGAGCTAAATCCCTGGCCCAATATAGCTTTTATACCCTTACGGGAAAAGATTTAATAGGGGTTGGGTAAGAAACAGAAGAAGAGGAAGAGGTCAGGAACAAGGCTGGAGGACAAACTTTAGGAAACTGATGAAGACAGGAAAGAGAAAAGGAAAAAATAAAAACAAGAACAGAAGAACAAAATAACCCTAGAAACTGTGTTCAAACAATTGAGAAAAAAATGAAACAAAATAACATCCAGAAAGGAGGAAAAACAGAAAAAAAATGAAAAACCCAAAAACGTCCAGTTCAAGTTGTGTCCCTGCTGTCACTGTTAGGCAGTGTGGGCAGACAGAGTCAAGTTGATTAATCCCAGCAAGCCAGCTGCAGCTCCACAGTGGGAAAGTGGATAATCCCAGCCAGCCTGCTCCCCCACTTTTTTTGTACTGGGTACTGAACTCTGGACTTTCCACTTGGGAGGCAGGCAGCAAAATCCCTCGCCCGGCCTGCCCTTTTAGTTCCTCTGAAGTTCAGGCCGGTTTCTGGCTATGAGACTGGAACCGGATTCTTTGAGCCTACAACAGTCCATGTGTTTCCTGATGGCTTGAACTACACTCCCTGAACTCCTGCTGTCTTGAACTCAGCACCTACATGGAGGCACTGGAAACCACTAGATGGAGTCTACCTGCAGCTGCTCTGAGTTCCAAGCTCAGTTGGCCCCTCTCCAAGATGGCTACCAGCCAATCACCCTCTCCTGGGTAAGGCCTGAATCTGGATAACTCACCAACTGCTGCATGCAATTCATCCACTGCTTCATTCCATTGATGCATTTCTCTGTGGAGGTGTCCCGTTATCAGTAGTCACTGTGCATCTGCAGTCCTGGGCTTTGGGAGAGAGCACTGTTTGGTACCTCCCTCCTCTTCATTAAAGTCTCTCTCTTCACTCTCCCAGTAGACATCAGTTCTCGACTCTGATCCTTCCTGGGTCCCAAGGACCCACTTTCCTCTTCCTTCTTGTACTGCTATATTTCAGTGTAAGGACACCAAAACTCAGGCCTTTCTCTGCTGCTTACCACTCTGCTCCTCACCACTCCGCCATCTTCCCAGAAGTTGCCCGTTCTCTCTGTCTCTGTCTCTCTGTCTCTGTCTCTCTCTCTCTCTCTCTCAGGTCCTTGCACTTGCAAGGCAGGTGGCAGAACCACTGAGCTAAATCCCTGGCCTCCATTTGCTCTTGTTACTCAAAGTAGATCTGGCTAAATGCCCACAACAGTACCTATGCCACAACCTGAATTTTGGGCTCTCTTGAAATTTCCTCTGCTAAGATAAATGAATCTACTGCCCTTCATTTGAATTCCCCTCAAAGTCTCGGGACATGGGAAAAATGTAGACAAATTTTCTGCAGAGCATAATACACATGGCCTGGAGTCCAGCTGCCACTGGAGTCCTTGTTACCACCTGAAACCTCCTGATCCTGGTCTTCACAGTCTGTTTTTTGTCCACGTTCTGGTCTTCTGACCTCTCCCATCATGCTCAGTTTACAGCAGTGTAGGGCTTCTCCAGCCAGCATCTCCAAACCTTTCCAAGCTCCTCCCATGAACCATTTCCAAAGACTTTGGAACCAAAATGGTTGGATAGGCGCAGCAGCAGAGCCACTTCCTGTACCAAAATCTGTCTCAGTCACTTTTTCATCACTGAGACACAATACCCAACACCCACATTTAAAGGGGTAGTAGTTTATTTTGGCTCTCATTTTTAGTCCAGGATTGTCTGGCTGTAAGGCAGCATAGTGTGGCAGAAGACAAAGCAGAGAAACTGCTCAAATTGTGATGGTGGTGGGGAAGCAGTGTATGATACATCCATCCAGGTCATGCCCTCAGTGACTCATTTCTTCTGACCACGCCACACCTTCCAACAGCAAGTCAGCTAACCCCATAATCTAATCACCTTCCCGAAGCCCTGCCTTTGAGGGCCCCTCCTCCTTGTGAGGATACTTGCTGAGATTATGTACCCTGGGGTTTTGCAGATGTCAGTGCTTGGAAAGAAACTCCAGAAACAGCAGCGGAGGACTCCTGCAATGGCTGTGTCACCATTCCCTGAAGGCACAAAGTGGTTCTGTGTAGACCTCAGTGACTCAGTGTCCAGCTCTGAATGTGAAGAAGTTTTAGGAATACCTGAACAAATCAATTTATTTATTTTCCATATTTTCCTCTTTTCTTTTCTGGCATATATGAGTGATTTTTTTTTTTTTTTTCCTGTATGAGGGATCAAACTCAGGACCTTTCGCTTGTGAGGTAGGTGTGGTTCCACTGACCTAAATCCCTGGCCCTGAGTGATTCTTGATTTTAAAAAACCAGGCATGTCCAAATGAGTCTAAAAGAGTTATTTCAATGAGGATAAATTTTACTTTTTTTTTTTTTGGTACCAGGGATCAAACTCAGGACTTTGCATTTGCAAAGCAGGCAGCAGAACCACTGAGCTAAATCCCCAGCCAGGTTAAATTTTAAATAAAATTTAAATTTAAAGAAAGCATTGAGGTTAAGTCACCAACATGTCTTCTTTCTTAGTTGTACATAAAATTATCTAACAGTGGTTGTTGTGTGGAGTTGATAAAACACACTAAAAGAATTGAGTGTGTACCCTCATTTGCTTAACTTTTACTCCAGTAATACTTAATCTTTTAACCTTCTTTCCCTTGTTTGGGACTCTACTTTTATCATCACTTGTTATTTGTAGCAATAACCACTATGCAACCTTTACCTGCATTCATCATTTACAATTCATGAAACATATACTTAGGTAATAAGTTCCCGCGGTTTGTAAGTTGGAAGGTACAAAGAGTACACAGGGAAAATTCCCCCACTCCCTGGGAGCAACCAATGTTATTAATTTTTAAATA
>NW_022900929.1:24514466-24533438 GCF_012274545.1 Fukomys damarensis
TTTTTTTTTTTTTTTTTCCTGTATGAGGGATCAAACTCAGGACCTTTCGCTTGTGAGGTAGGTGTGGTTCCACTGACCTAAATCCCTGGCCCTGAGTGATTCTTGATTTTAAAAAACCAGGCATGTCCAAATGAGTCTAAAAGAGTTATTTCAATGAGGATAAATTTTACTTTTTTTTTTTTTGGTACCAGGGATCAAACTCAGGACTTTGCATTTGCAAAGCAGGCAGCAGAACCACTGAGCTAAATCCCCAGCCAGGTTAAATTTTAAATAAAATTTAAATTTAAAGAAAGCATTGAGGTTAAGTCACCAACATGTCTTCTTTCTTAGTTGTACATAAAATTATCTAACAGTGGTTGTTGTGTGGAGTTGATAAAACACACTAAAAGAATTGAGTGTGTACCCTCATTTGCTTAACTTTTACTCCAGTAATACTTAATCTTTTAACCTTCTTTCCCTTGTTTGGGACTCTACTTTTATCATCACTTGTTATTTGTAGCAATAACCACTATGCAACCTTTACCTGCATTCATCATTTACAATTCATGAAACATATACTTAGGTAATAAGTTCCCGCGGTTTGTAAGTTGGAAGGTACAAAGAGTACACAGGGAAAATTCCCCCACTCCCTGGGAGCAACCAATGTTATTAATTTTTAAATACATATACATACATATATATATATATATATACATACATATATATATACATATATATATTCTCCTCCCCTTTTTATAATGCTCCTGGTAGCATCCTCTGTACACTGCTGTCCTTGATCTTTACTGGGTGCTCTTGTGTACATTATATACATTTAAATGCCGCACAGCAGTGCTGGCAAACTGCCAGGCAGTTGTAATGACAGCTTTAGGTAGTTATACTACATATATATATATATATATATATATATACATACATATATATATACATATATATATTCTCCTCCCCTTTTTATAATGCTCCTGGTAGCATCCTCTGTACACTGCTGTCCTTGATCTTTACTGGGTGCTCTTGTGTACATTATATACATTTAAATGCCGCACAGCAGTGCTGGCAAACTGCCAGGCAGTTGTAATGACAGCTTTACAGGTAGTTATACTGAGATGTGAAGCGGGTGAAAGTGGGTTTGCCAGTGCTGGAGCTGGGATTCTGACCTGAGTCTTCCAGGACTATGAAGTAAGCACAGCAGTATGGAATGTAAGTTGACTAGTTTTTTCCAAGACACGCCATTCTTCCTTAAAATGCCTGTTAGCATTCTGTTAGGGTTTATAGATGTCCTGCCAAAGCCTCATACACTCATAGGTGGGGCTTTTGGGAGCTGAATGGATCATGAGGGTGCTATACCCATTGGTGGATTAATCTGCTGATGAGTTTATAAGAGGTGTGGACTGGCCAGAAGAGAGGACAACTGGGGGGCCTATCCCTGAAGGAGTTGTCTCCCTCCCCACTCCTCTCCTTCCTTGCTGCCATAAGGTAAGTAGCTTTCCTTGCCAGACCCTTCTACTATGCCTTCTACTTCTGCTTGGAACCGGCCAATCATGCAAGGACTGAAACTTCTAAAACATGAGCCAAAAAAAAAAAAAAAAAAAAGTGAGCTAAAACAAACCTCTCATCCTTTAAGCTATGGTGCCAGGTATTGTATCCCAGCAATGAGAAAGCAACTAAGATGTATTCTAAACCCCTGGGTGCTGGTTGGAGCCTACCAATGGGGACCTGCTTCTGGCCTTTCAAGAGTAAGTTTTAGTGACTTTATCAAACCCCTAAGAGAAGGACATGGATTCTGGGTATATGGTATGCAAAAGCATGGAGATGTAGGGAAATCTTGCAAGCTGGAGCGGACTGGTCTGTACTGTTGGCCTTCTGTGACACCCGTAGTTCATTTGGTCTCTGCAGGATTTGCTTTGAGTCCCGTCTAGGAGGTCCCTCCCTCGTGCGGCAGCATGTGGATGTGAGCACGTCCCTGCAGAGTGATGGTGGGGGAGGGCACAGCGTAGTGTACGCAGAAAGGTTCTGGATCTCTTGCACTTCAGAGTGTGTCCTCTTGTCCCCTTGCACAGCCTCTGTTGTTCCTAAGTTCTCTCTGTGACAACTAGTAATGCTGCTTACTGAGTGCTTACCAAGTATAGTCCACTTTACATGTGAGGAAGTGGTCAGGTACACTAAACACTAGCTGAGAACTGACCAGTGTGTCCTAGTACTTAGAAATCAACTCACAGGCAGCTGAGCGTAGCAGTACATTCCTGTAATCCCAGCTGCTCAGGAAGCTGAAGAAGGAAGATCACAGATTCAAGGCCAGTCTGGTCAACATAGCAAGACTGTTAAAATGAAAAATATTTAAAAGGTCTGGGAATGTAGCTCAGCATGAGAAGACTGGCCTAGCACACACAAGGCCCTGGACTCAGTTCCCAATACTAGAAAAAGAGAAAAGATGAACTCTCAGTAGTGTTTGGCAGCCTCTATGGCATTAATACTCTCACCGTGCTGATTAGAGGGAAATGAGCTTGGCATGGTAGCGCACACTCTAATTCTAGCACTCAGTAGGCTGAGGCAGGAGGGTTGCTTTGAGTTCAAAGCTGTCCTGGGTTACATGGAGAGTTCAAGGCCAGCCTGAAATGCATAACAAGATCCTGTCTCAAAACAAAACAATAAATTTGGAGGAAAGTCGGATAAGTAGACAGAGACCGGGGGTTGCTAGTGTGGTTAGTATGCTACACACATGCCTGTGTGGAGGGTGTTTGTGGATGAGTGTATTAGACTTGGTTCAGGTAAGGAGGGTTGTTGTCAGCCAGCTGTGAGCTTTGTGCACCTACTGGATTCTCGATTTGCCATTTCCTGAGAGTTTTCTAACACAGGATACTCCTCCTTCCTTGCTTTAAAAACCTCTGTGGAAATCCCAGGAAGTTTACCAGGGTTTGGAACCAGGGGAGAATATGCAGTATTAGGAAACATTCTCATATGTGCAAAGTGATCTTTGAGAATCGCTGCCCCAAATCTGAGGTCTTCAGCCTCCTGCCAGGCCAAGGTTACTTTTAGGGCTTGTGGGCAGGATTAGTGTCCCATAAAGGGAATCTAGTTGTGTGTGATTCCTGACCCCAACGGTGCACTGATAGCAGTATTAGACTTGGGTTTGCGTGCCCTGGAATGCGACAGACCTCCATGCCAAACCTCCGTGATGGTGAGGGCTCCAGGAGGTGAGCAGCGTTTAATTGAGCACTTCCTGTGGGCCAAGTGCTTCCACCCATTCATTCCTAGCCCAGAGCCAGCACCTGGCCCCTGCCCTGCTCCTGCAGGCACTCTTGGGGCCCTTTCCTCCTAAGTCCATGGGAGAATAGTGTCTTCCCCCTGAGCACTTTGGCAACCAGGCCTGGGGTGAGCATATCTACCTGTGACCTTGTAATAGTGGATAGGTGACCTCGCCCCTTTACCTTTCAGTATCCTACTTTATAAAAGGAAAAGGATACTATCTACTTCACTGGGATCTTCACAGCCACAGTAGACCAGGCACTGGCCATGTTTCTACCACCTCCACGAGTCCTCCCACAAGAACTCAGTATGGCAAGGGGCTGAGGTACAGACTGGCACCAGCTGTACCCCAGCCTGACCCACTGTCTCGTGTTTTAGGAACTAACCGACTTGCAGCGGGATCCTCCCGCCCAGTGCTCCGCAGGACCTGTGGGTGATGATTGTAAGTATTCAGCGGGTGGGAGCTTCCGATTGTAGGAGCCTTGCAATTAAAGCCCCAAATTTATCTGCCAAGTAGTTAAAACCAGTCCATGCTTTCCATTCACTTGCTCATGCACTGCTTTTCCATGGAGCTGTGAGTTCCCCTCAGCTGCTCAGGTTACACTCAGAATGGAACCTGTGAGAAATCACCCCACACTCTGAGCTGTGAGAAAGCTAGCTGGACCCTGCTCGTGTCAGCTCAGGACAGTGTGTCCACCCTAGGCAGGTTTGGGGCACTACCGTGGACGCCTTTGAGCAGCTGGTTGTGGAGGACTGTACCTGGGAGCCGAGTGGAGGGCAGCAGCTGATGTCTGTGCCTGGGGAAGGACAGTACTGGCTCTTTCTTCCCACATCTGCACTCCATCCAGGGAGATGAGGAAGCAGCTATAGGCACCTGCTCGCGAGAGGGCTAGAGAGAGAAGTGGCCAGACCAGCCTGCCCCTCCATAGCCAGCAGGCCAGAGCCTGAGTGCACAGCCCTGCTCTCCAAGCCTTACCCTGCTTACCCGCCTCCCCTCACTCGTGGGCTGGCTGGGCTTCGGCACAGCTTATGTATTGTGAGGCTGCAGCTGTTGGAAAACCATGTGTGGTGCCTGTGCGTGCCAAAGAGCTGAGAACAGACTCGAACAGAATTCGGATGCCAATGTTTATAGCACCATTATCTACTAGTCGGAAGGTGCTAACAACCCAGAGCCCTGAAGCAGATGAGTGGATAAAAGTGTGGCCCAGCAGGCACCACAGTATGGATGAACCTTGAAAGCATGCTCAATTTAGTAAATAAGTGGAGAAATTACAAATATTGTATAGCCTGTTCAACAGACATCTACATGAAGAGAATTCAGAGAGACAGAAAGTAGATGAGGGGTTACCAGAGGCTCAGGAAGTAGATTTAGGAAGTGATTGTTTCATAGGCACAGAACTTCTGTTAGGGGGATGCAAAAGCTTTAGAAATGACCTGGGTCCATCCCTAGTGTGCACATGCACACACACGAAAGACACACAAATAATGGCACGCACTGGTTATGCAACATTGTACATGCCGATGAGGTGACTGCATGGCACACTTCAGAGTTGTGTGAATGGCACGTTTTTATTCTAGTGAAGGAGAGAGGAGTGGTTGCCCATGTGTGCAGCATGTCCTGGGAGGAGCCAAGGTGGGCAGATGGAGCTACTGAAAGTGGAGGTTCTGACAGCTTTTTGTGGGAGTTAGAATCCCATTTTTGGAGAAGAACAGAAATGACTCAGTTGTATGTGCAGAGTGTGCACAGAGTCACTAACTCCATGCCCTCCTGGTACCTCTCCTTGCTTGCCGTCTGTTGTGCCAGAAGGCCATGGAGTCAGTCGTCCTCTTTCCTCCTGCCTGCCCTCCAGCTCTGCTCAGCACCCTACAGCTCTCAGTGTTAGCATGAATGAGACCAGAGGATCCCAACCTGCTCACCAGGAAAGGTCTACTTTTGTTACCTGCCCACTTGGTGTGGGCTCCTATTCCAAAATATTATCAAAAACACTCCTGCGGGCTGGAGATTTAGCTCAGTGGCACCGCACCTGTCTCACAAGCCCAAGCTCCTGAGTTCGATCCCCGGTATCAAAAACAAAAACAAAAGAACTCCTAGTTTTTGTTTTTTTGAGACAGTCTTTCTGTGTAGTTCAGGCTGGCCTTGAGCCATGTAACCTAGGCTGGCCTCAAACTTGTGATGCTACTGCCTCAGCCTCCTAAGTGCTGGGATTACAGGTGCTCACCAACACACCTGGCTCAATACTTCCATTGGAGCCCCAGTAAAGCCACCAAGTATTGAAGCTCAGGTGAGCAACCCTGGGCAGCACCTGTGTTGTCTCACTTGGATGCTGAGAGAGGAAGCAGGTCCTGGCCTCATGGAGAGAGGAATGCAAGTCCTGCACCCAGACCCCGCCTGATGGCAGCATGTGCAGTTTTCCTGTCACAAACCATAATCCTGAGCACAGCCTCCAGAGAGCTCTGGAGTCCTGGCGAGTCTGGTATTGTAATCCCTAGATGTACAGACGATATCGGAAGTGAGGCAGTCTGTGGACACTGCTCTAAACTGCACAGCACCTAGGCACATTTTGTGGGGTCTCTCACACACCCATGTCTCTTTTGTCTTGCAGTGTTCCACTGGCAGGCCACCATCATGGGCCCGGTAGGTAATGTTACCGAGAGCACAGCTCGTTTGACTTCTTGTACCTCACGCTTAGCGTGAGCCCTAACCTCTTCCCGTGTCTCATCTTCCAGAATGACAGCCCTTACCAAGGAGGTGTCTTCTTCCTGACCATCCACTTTCCTACCGATTACCCGTTCAAGCCCCCAAAGGTGAGGCTCTCGTGGCTCCCCTAAAGTTCAGACAGAGGGACCTTATCAGGTTGCAGGTAAAGAGAGCTATGTGTGGGCCTTTCCTCAAAGGCCTGTCTTCCAGACTCTGTGTTAACAGCCTCCTAGGACATTGGTGTTTTCAGTTTTTGTTATTGTTGTTGTGTTTTTTGTTCTGTTTGTTCATTTTGGGTAAATTGGAGATTGAACTCAGAGCTCACATATACTAGATAAACACTCTACCACTGGGCTTTTCTACTGGCTTTTTCCCTGGCCCTTTCTTTTTTCTTTTCTTTCTGGTACTGGGAATTGAACTCAGGACCTTGTGCTTGCCAGGCAGGCACAGTGTCACTGAGCTACATCCCTGATTCTCTAATTTTTGTTTTGAAACAGTCTCCCATACTGACTTCAAACTTGAAATCCTCCTGCCTCAGCCTCCTAAGTCGCTGGGATTACAGGTAGTGCCACCATGCCCAGCCTCCTAGGACTTTAAACTCTGTATTTTCAGAGTTGATCCCTGTTGTAAGCAAGGGAACAGGCTCCTTCCTAAAGTCACCATTTGAAGGATGCTTTTGTTCCAAGAAAACCTGTTGTAAAAGAACAGACCACCATAGGCAAAAGGCAGAAAGAGGCTGAAGAAAGAAGCAGATACATCTAGGATTTCCGAGTGCAATCTTTCCTGAGGATTTAGGGACAGAAGCACAGTCAAGGATGGCAGGAAGACTGGTGGATTCACAAAAGTTGAGTCAGAGGGAGGGGGCTCAGAAGTGGTCAGGAGGTGGTTTTTCTCCAAGTCCAAATGTGCCTGACTTATCTCAGGCTAATGTTAAAGATCCCAGGCACATTCTTTGTGCTGATGGTATCCAGGTCCAGCTGTAGAACCCCACACACTACTGTAATGGTTGTTCCAGATGGATCTGGGGTATCTCCCGACACACCTGTGCAGAAAGCTTGGTCCTCAGCCAGTTGCGCTATCGGGAAATGTTAGAAATTTTGGTGACTCTCTGGGGTGTATCTTATCCCTGGCTCCCTGTTCTTGGGCTCTCTTGCGCGCTCTCCCTCTCTCTCTCTCTCTCTCTCTCTCTCTCTCTCTCTGCTTTCTGGCTGCCATGAAATAGCAGCTTTGCCCTGCCACACCCTCCCACCATTACATTTCTGCCTTACCACCGGCCTTAAAAGAAGTGGAGTCATCTGACAATAGACTGAAACCTTGCAAAGTGTGAGCCAAATAAATCTTGCCTGCAGGGCATGGTGGTGCACACCTGTTATCCCAGCACTCTGGGAGGCTAGGGCAGCAGGATCACAAGTTCAAACCCACCCCAGGCAACTCAGCAACTTAGCAGAGACCCTGTCTTAAAATAAAAAGGGCTAAGGATGTAGCTCAGTGTAAAGATCCTAGTTTGAATCCCCAGTACTACAAACCAGTCAATCTTTCTTCCTTTTAAGTTGTTTGTGTCAGGTATTTTGTTGCTGAAGGACACAGTGGTTCTTTGTTTAGTATTTGCTTTAGTATGCTAGGAAATTGGGGAGAGCAGACCAGGGTTACGCAAGGGCAGTCATAGTAGTTCCAACCGCCGCTGGCTGCAGGTGAGTTCATCTGGATGGCTGCAGTGCACCTCATCCCTGGGGTGAGCCAGTCAGGTCTGCAGGCTCTGGTTTTCTTCTCTGCAGTCCCCAACTTACTGTCTAGGATGGGCTTCTGGGCTGAGGTGGTTTTGTTTATGCCTGAGGACAGTTGATGATATCCTGGGATACTTTGGGTTGTCAAAACTAGGGAGTGGAGGTGCTGCAGTTCCTTGTGAAGGAAGTGCCGTGCTGCTCAGCCCAAGGATGCCGAGGTAGCCACCTGGCTCAGGACCTTGACAGATCAGTTGCCTTCTTCAGTTAAAAGGGTAGCAGATAGTGCTGCTATCTGGGCAGCAGCTGGGGCTCAGTGGTAGGCCCTTGCCTCACATGAAGAAGTCCCTGGGTTCAATTCACAGCACTGCCAAGCATGGTGGGGGGGAGTAGTTGGCTTCGTTTGCCCTTCGCACATGTGTGGCTCCCTTGGTGGGGCCTGAGCATAGGGCCATTAACAGGAGGGAGGAGCCTGGGATGCTGCCTGGCTGCCTGGCCTGCCTGGAGAGAGCTGGAACACCAGCAGAGGACTAGAACGTGCCTTCAGCAGCTTATCTCGCTGCTAGACACTGTGCCTCCAGGGCTGCCCATGCTTGCCTGGGCTGCATGTGCGGAGTGGAGCCTGCCCTCTTGCAGTGCACAGTCCTGTGGAGGCCCAGCACACTCAGTGTGCAAGGAGCTTAGGGCTGAGAAGCTTCACAGACCCAGACCAGAGCCAGGTGGCCCAGATCACCCAGGTGAGGTGCTGCACGGGGTCTGCAGGGATGGGAGCCCAGCATCCCAGGGGGAGGGGAGCCAGAGGTGGGTCTGAGGAGCAGGGTCTGTGTGGGCTCCGGCTAGGGGCTGACTGGACCCACCCCCCACTGTGTGAGAAGCAGCTGGTGAAGGGCCCCAGCAGAGCCTGCAGAGGCAGGAAGAGGAGGTGGACTCAGTCGTTGACGTGGAACCAGAGGACCAGCTCCTATCAGCTATGGTCACGCACGATGTGTGCACAGTTTATATCGCTTCAACAGCTTTTTTTTTCCTGATTGCAAAACTGGTTAAAAGTTCATCATTTTTAAATTAGAGAACTGGTATGCAGATGGAAGGCAATTTCCTGTAGACACAGAAAAACCACAGCTAACAGCCCAGTATACTTGCCTCCAGATTTTTTTCTGCATACAGCAGTATATATTTTTATTCTCATTTTTAAAACAATATCAGTTTGGAGCCAGGGACAGTGGCACATGCCCTATAATGCTAACACTCTGGAGGCTGAGAAAGGAGGTTGGGCAACTTAGGGAGGCCCTGTCTCAAAATAAAAAATAAAAGAAATGGGAAACAACAAAAAATAGAATTCTCTTTTATGAATAAGGAAACTGACACGTAGAGAGGTTATGTTGTTTTCATAAGGCGTGGTTCACACACCACAGAGGGACTCAGACCCAGATGTGTCAGCCTTTAAAAACAAAATGAAACAAAAAACTTCTTGTTTGGAATTAATTTTAGACTTAGAAAAAAATTGCAAGGGCTGGGGTATAGCTCCATGACAGAACATCTGCTTAGTATGTGAGAGGCCCTGAATTCAACCTCCAGTACCTCCCCCAGAAAAAAACCTGCAAAACAGCATGAAGAGCTGCCATACACTTCTTACCTAGTTCTCCCTGGTGTCACCATCCTATGCTACTGTACTGCCATGATCAAAACCAAGAAATGGATGTTGGTCCTGATTCTGTGAACTACACTGAAGCCTAGGTCAGACTTCAGCAGTTTCTGCCAGTGTCCGTTCGTGCTCCAGCACCCACTACTCAGTCTCTGTCCAGCCCTCTCCAGGACTGCAGTCTGTAATGCATTTCCTTTCCCATGGTCCATGGCATCGATGCTTTTGAGGAGTGTTATTGATTGTGCTGCCAGCCGGCCCTCATTATGGGTCTGTGTCGTGTTTTCTCAGAATTAAACCACGGTTATGCATTTTGATCACACTCATCCAGTAGTCCTGTGTCCAGTCCCAGTCAGGTGTGATGTCACTGTGCTTTATCACCTGTGCAGGCCTCTGTGACTTGATGGGTGACTAGCCGCTATTTCGCAGTTTGAGCCAGTGTGAGGAGGCCCCTTCTGGACTCTGGTCACAGCACTGTGCAGATGTTGACACTTGGTCCTGAATTTTTTAATGGAATTCAAACATGTTTATTATTCTGGAGAAAGTCTCCAGCTTTTGGCAAGGGAGCGGGGTGTGCTGGGCAGAGCAGTGACAGATGCTAGAGTTGCTCCACTGGACCAGGATACAACTGCTGTGGTGGAGGGGGTTGGTTGAAAGGTTTCTCTGTTCCACCCTCCACTCCCCTTGCCCCAGGAAGAGATAGCACAGTGTCTTTAAGGCAGCAGTTTCCCAGCTTATTGCTCCATCATCCTGTGAGTGGCTGGGGCTCTTCCTTAAGCAGATACTGATGTTGTCCGGTATGGCCATCTGTTGGGCATTTTTAGGATCCCTAATTGCCCAAGGACAAAGTGAAAACAATAGCTATTATCGAAGACTGAGAAGTAAGCTCTGTGAGGTGGGATTACTTTAATCAGGAAAAACATGAGCCAAAGGATGAGTGATACTTTTATTAGAGAAGAAAATGTTTTGTGTCTTTTTAAAATCTTCTGTAGAGGAGTAAGTTAAACTTGTGATTTGAGGAGGAATCTGGCAAGACTGTGTGATAGGTCTGTTTTCTGTATCCCCAACCGTTTTTATATTTTGATTTCAGACATATTCTCACTAAGTCATCTAGGCTGCCCTCAAACTTGTGATTATCCTGTCTTAGGAAGTTTGAGGCCAACCTGGGCTTCACAGTGAGTTCAAGGCCAGTCTGAACTACATAGTGACACCCTGTCTCAAAAAACAAACAAACAGAAGGACAAACTAAACAAAAAACAACTTTGTGATCCTCCTGCCTCAGCCTCCCAAGTAGCTGGAATTGTACAGGCATGTACCAGTGCTACCAGAAAGCCTGGGTGATGTTTATAGGAGACATTGAGGCAGATACTTACTGCCTGAGACTCTCTGAGGTTTGACTCTTCCTGGGAAAAATATTGTGAAAGCCATGCAAGCGCATATATTCATAGCCCTCTTAACTTCATATTCTAAAGTGAGTTCTGTTTTTAAAACTACCTTAGGGGCTAAAGGTATAGCTCCTAGTAAGACACTTAACATGGGTGAATCCCTGGGTTCAATTCCCAGCACCCAAAAACCTATTATGATTTATATTAAGCATACAAAAAACGACAAATAATGACATCAAAGGCCACACGCTCTCCGGCCAGTGCAGACATGGTGATGAGCACTCAGAGTGGGGAAAGAGGCAGGGGTTCCTGCTGCATGCCCACCCAGCTCAGTGTTGAGGTGCTGCTGGCTGGTGGGACGTGGGTGGGGCTGAGCTTGATTTGCATCCCCTGGGACAAGGAAACCTGCAAGTCATCAGGTGCCTGATTCCATGGTCCCATGCCAGCCCTGGGAGTCCCACCATGCCCCTGGTTTTGTTTGCTTTTTTCTTTGGGATTTTTGTTTCACCTTGGCGGTGGCGGGGTGGGAGTGTTTTGTTTTGTTTTTGTGGTATATAACCTTTGTACTGAGCTACACCACACACATACACACACCCCCGGTACCAGGGATCAAACTCAGGACCTTGCACTTGCCTGACAGGCATGGCACCACTGAGCTAAATCATCTTTTGTTCTTTATTTTGAGATAGGGTCTTGCTAATTGCCATGTTGCACAGGGTGGCCTCCAATTTGTGATCCTCTCACTTCAGCCTCCCAAGTAGCTGGTATTTCACATGTGCTCCATTGCAACTGGCTCGTTTTCGTTGTTTGAGCAGTCTCACTATTGCCCAGGCTGTTCTTGAACTCCTAAGCTCAAGTGATCCTCCTGCCTCAGCCTCTCAAATAGCTAGGGTGCAGGTGTGCACCGCCGTGTCTGGTTTATCACATCCCTGTTTAAAGCAAAAACTCTGAGCTCCAGGGAGGTCATCTCAAGAAGTGATGTGTAGCTGTGGTTAAAAAGAGGCAAATGGTGGGAGAGTGCATTGGACCTAGGACCTTTGTCACTGAGTCTAGATGCTGCTTTTCTCTCTCATGTGTTGTGTACACCTGCACATGCATCTGCATGCGCTCCCTTGCTCCATTGAAAGGAACACACTTTACCATGATGCTGTGTCTTGCTTTCCTGTCAGCAGTATATCTTGGAAATTGCTCCCTAATTGCACATGATGTTTCACCGTGTTCTTTTTAAACAGTTGTGTATATGAAATTGTAATTTCACCAGTAGTCTCTTGGGAGGCATTGGGTTATTTCATAGCTTTTGCTACGAAGGATATCCATATGTATTTGAAAGGTACAGGAGCAATTGATGGCTGAATTCTGAAAAGGGGTGTCTTGCAAAAGGTGAAGTAAGAGGGCTAGGGTGTGACTTAGTGGTAGCATACCTGTCTGTTACCATGAGGTACTGTGTTCAGCACCCAGCATCACACACACAAAGGTGAGAGCAGGGATTCATGGCCTGGGCTTATCTGCTGGTGATGTGGCTTATATTTTCAGTCCAGCCACCACTGATGATAGCTGAAATAGGAAGTTTTGTCCAAGCAAGCCAGGCAAAAATTAGTAGTGAAGCAGAGAATAAGGAATGAATTTAACCTGACTGTTTTCTGAATTTAACCTGTTTCTATTTCCTTATCCTATCTGTAATTAGAATCATTATTTTCTGCACAAACCTCCTGGGCTTCTGAGTTCTTCACATACCCTCTTTGCTGTGTTCAGAGCACACTGCTCTGGGGAAGATGATACCAATCCCTCACATATTCAGAATGAGGACCTAACAGGAAACAGATCAGAAGACTTGTGGGTGGCCCTTCTGGTGTCCTGTCAGGTTGAGGAAACGTTGATGCTCACCAGGACTTTGAGGGTTAGAGCATGGAGCACATGGTATAGCCCAGCAGTGGCTGCTTCCCTTCACTTGCTGGCTGTTTAGATGTTTCTATGGCTTGTCTGACTCAGCTCTCTTGTCTCTGCAGGTTGCTTTCACAACCAAAATCTATCACCCCAATATCAACAGCAGTGGCAGCATCTGCCTGGACATCCTGCGGTCACAGTGGTCTCCAGCACTGACTGTGTCCAAAGGTAGAGACCCTGGCACGTGCTCCACATGGCATCTTCCATGTTTTTACTTCCTCGCTGACTGGGTGGACATGGAGACTCAGGGAGAGCAGGAAGCTTCATCAGGTCGCACAGTCAGCCAGCCCTGTGCCCAGTGGTGCCCCCACGCTGCGAGTGAGGACATCAGTGGAGCCCAGTGTCCTGCACCTTTGTGGTCCTCAGCATCCATTTGCTATGGGATGCCCTGAACTGCCACATGGACACAAAGAGGAAGTACTGTACCTACACTCTATATCTTAATATTAGAAAGGCAGCCAGGTGTGATGGCACACACCTGTAATCCCAGCTCTTTGAGAGGCTGAGGCAGGAGGATTCAGAATTTGATCCCAGACTGAGCAATTAACAACTTACTGAAACCCTGTCTTAGAATAAAAAATAAATAAAAATAGGGCTGGAGAAATGGCTCAGTACAAATGCCTTGGGTTTACTCCCCAAGTAAAATAAGGCAAAAAAATTTTTGGTTTTTAGCAAAGGACAAAATGTTTTTTCATTTGGCATAGAATGTACAATCAAAAGAGCTGAGATTTTGGGCAGTAGGGAAGATGGAGAGACACAGGAAGCCCATTTGGGGTAAGAAACTGTGTCTCTGACCCCTCCACCCTATACCTTTGTGAAGAAGAGCCAAAGGCCAGTGACTTCAGAAGGAGGGAATACATGCTGTGCTGGCGCTCATCATAGGGCAGGTCATTCCTGAGGGACAGGACACCACCTCCATCAGATGACAGCAGAACTATACTGGCAGAGCCTTTGGAAATCCTGTACCACACTTCCCCCATCCTGTGCCTATACACACTGAGGCTCAGAGAGGGAAGGGCACACATCCAAGAGGGGAGTCAGGACTGGACCCTGGGAGACTCAGCAGGATGCAGCCACAGGCCTGGACACACACAGGAGATATAGACAGGCAAGCAGGTGACCTGCAGAGAAACATCTATGGTTTGCAGGTAGTAGCCACTGTTCAGTGGTTCCCAACCTCAGTGAAAAATGGGTATGTGACAGCCAACAATTAACTAGGTGGTGGTCGTGAATCACAATTTTTTTTTTTTTTTTTTTTTTTTTTTTTGCTCTAAGTGGTAGAGCTTTCCTGCCATGAAGGGCAAATATTATACTGTCTTCTCTGTTCTTTCCTTTCCCATTCATTCAGCAAGGACCAACACAGACTGTGAGTCATCCCTGAAAGACACCCAGGGCCTGTCCCCAGGGCCTCACAGCTGATGTAGGAGCAGTGTCTCTGGGTGAGATTGAATAAACCAGGCTGAAGCAGAAAGTAGAAATGTAGACTGTTTTTTTGAAGCAGGGTCTCACTATTTAGCTCAGGCTGGCCTTATACTCTCTAAGTACCCCAGGCTGGCCTCGAACTCATGGCAATCCTCCTGCTTCAGCCTCCCAAGTGCTGGGATTGCAGGTGTACACCACATACCTGGCCAGAAATACAGATATTAACAAAAAGGAAAAAAGAAAAGAAATGCAGATATTCCTTCTGAACTAAGATGGGTTTAGTGTGAGCCATATATGCTCAAGTCTTGAATATAGAGAGTGCTGTAATCTGTCAGCTGAAAGTGGTGGAATAGTGAAAAAACTTAACCCAAAATATAAAGTAGAACATGAGGCAGTGCAGATGGCATCCCTGGGCAACCAGGAGAGGCCTCCAAAGCCCCTGGGGCAGCTGACAGGGGTGGTTTTGGAAGGCTAGAGGGACTGCAGCAGCAGATACGGAGAGCCTGGGGGACAGAGCCACTGCTCCTGCACTGTGAGGAAGTTCCTTGGGGCAGAGCAAGCTACACTGCACTGACACATCTGGATGCAGCCCAGCATCCTGCCAAGATTGCTCCTGAGTGGAACCTTGTGTACAGCAGCCTTAGGCCCAGAAGTGTAGCAGGGACAGTGTCACACTCTGCCAGCTTCCAGGGGCTGCGTGCAGTGGAGCCAGTGGAGCCAGGGCCTGTGCAGCCTTAGGTGCAGGACCGGGAATGGGAATAGAAAGTGGAGTGGCAGGGAGGGCCCTCCTATGGGGAGAAGGAAAGGGGGCTGGGCAGTGTGGTGGGGGGTGGTCCCCAGCCCAGAACAGCAGGGTGTCAAGTCTCTTAAGCAAAGGGGATCTGCCCCTTCCGCTTGTAGCTTTAACAGTAGAGAAACTGCTGGAGACTTCAGTGGATTCACTGAAGCCAGTTTGGAGTCATGGTGGGTCCAGAACAAAGCTGAAAGGACAGACCTCTCAAGTCCTTCTGCTCCTCACCCCGCCCTGAGGGATGACTCCTTTCATCCAGGGCCTTCATTGCCATGCCGAGTGTATATCCCGGGATATCCCACGGGAGCAGGAAAGCGCGCTGGCTTTGCAGTCAGTCATAGCCTCATTTCAGAATCTCATTTTTACCCTCACCCTGGATGCGTCCAGTTTGTGATCTTGGAATTCACTTGGATGCTCTGAACTCCTGTCTCTTACCAGCAAAAAGGGCCGTTGGGACCAAAGCTGTGTGGTGTGGGGCTCAGCAGAGACTGGATCTGCAGGGGCTTCGGTGAGAAGGGGGAGTTAAGGGCTGGGACCACACTGGAGCAGTGTGCTGGGATCCCACTGTGAGGCCAACAGTGCAAACCGCCCTCCAGCTAGTGTGTGGGCAGGGCAAATTCAGGACTGGAGCAGAACCATCAGATAGGTGGACAGAAAGCGCAAGTGTGCAAAAGTTCGCCAGACCCAGGGGTGGCCTGCAGCCTCATGGCCACAGCTGACTGACTCTTTCTTTCCTCCCCAGTTCTCTTGTCCATCTGCTCTCTGCTCTGCGACCCCAACCCTGATGACCCTCTGGTGCCAGAAATAGCCCACACCTACAAGGCCGACAGAGAGAAGTACGCCTACCCTTTGGGTTGCTTTGTGCCATGACTACCCAGGTTCCCACGAACATCTTCCTGCCCACACCTCACCCTTGTGCAGTGTGTGTCCCAGCCCGGCCTCCTGGCTCTTACTAATGTGTGCTTTGACTTGGAGGAGGGAGAGGGGATAAAAGCAGTTCACCCTCCTGGGTGGCTCATCAGATACCACTACTGAACCCTAAAATACCGTTGCAAGCCCTGCCCTCAGGACAGCAAAGCCAGTGGCCAAGAATGGACTCAGAAGAATCTGACAAGTAAATTCTGGATTAAACTCTCAAATTTATGGTATAATATGAGGGATTTTCTGCTTTCACAGACCTAGAGTGAGGCTGAAATCAGTCAAGGAGGCGCACACTGCTTGGTCAGCTTGCTGGTGTGGTCAGAAGTGAACAGAGCTGCTGTCTCGAGCAGACCTGCACTGCTGCTCTTGGTTTGAACACTGATCTCCAGCCCCGGAAGCATAGAACTCCGACTCCCTTAGCATGTCCACATGCACTGAGGCCTGGGGGTGTTGGCTGAGCAGGTGCAGTGGATATCAGCATGTGTCGGTCTCTGAGTGTTAACAGCATAGGGAAAAGGGGCCAGGTGTGGCAGAGCTAGGCAGCAGGAGTAGCAGCCCTATGAGTGGTACCAGAGAGAGTATGGCTGGCTCTCGCAGGAATGACTGGAGTGAGTCTTTTGGGAGGAGGTACTGGGATTCAAACTCGGATCCTTGAGCTTATAAGGCAGTAGCACCACTGAGCTAAATCCCCAGCTGAAGTGAGTCTTTTATTTGTTTATTTATTTATTTGGTCCCAGGGATCAAACTTGGACCCTTGCACTTACCAGGCAGACGGCAGAACCACTGAGCCAAATCCTCACCTCTGGAGTGAGTCTTTTAGCTCATCACTTCTGCTTGAAGAGATTAAAGTGGAGTGTGGCTTTTCCAGCTTAAGTTTTTCTTGAGACCTTTATAGATCTTATTTCTGTCATTGAGGTTTTCTGGTAGCAGTTAAAAATAATTTAATTTGATTAGATTTTAAATTGTATTGTTTTCAACATTTGTTACAAATTATTTTATTACAAAGTGATTTTTTTTCAGTGCCTTCTCTACAAATTCCTGTCTCATTTACATTCCCACGGCCCCAGCTATCTTCACAGTGTGAGGGTAATACACACGCTGCCACAGCCCTCAGTGGGTGCCAGGCCTGCGACCTTGTGTGCCCTCCCCAGGTTGTCTGTGGTAAACAGGAGACAAGGCTACAGACAGGTGGCCCAGCTGCAGAGGCGGCGCTGGAGTGTGTGTGCTGAACAGCCTGGAACATTCCAAGCTGAACCTTCCTTCCTTCCTTCCTTGCACCCATACCGAAGACCAGTAGAGAGTGTGAAGGTTTGTTGCATTATTCCGTCTTCCACAGCACGTAGCCACAGAGGATCAGTGGGACTCACTGAGCAACGGGCTTGCAGCGGTGACCAAAGTGTTCCTGCTCCGAGGAGAGTTTCCTGGATGTCTGAGGAGCAGCGCATCTGCCCACATCAGTCATGCTGCTCCATGGTGCAGGGACACGGCCATTTCCAGTGAGGGTGTCACTCCCTCTGCTTTTTTCTTCTAGGTACAACAGACTAGCACAAGAGTGGACGCAGAAATATGCTATGTAAGTGCCTTGGAGGTTTTGCGGGACAAGCTTGCCTGCCAGGCCCATGCCTCCCTGTGAAGATGAGGCATCGGCTGCGCCACTCACTGAGCTTCATCCTTCTTCACAAGCTTTGGCCACCCCCTCTGGCTGCAGCATGTCGGTGCCATCGTGGCTTTGACAGTGTCACATCTTTGATGCCAAATCTGCAGCTATTGTTAACAATCTGCAGCCTTACAGTTACACTGAAACCAATCTGTGTGCCCCATGTCGTCTGCTCTCTTTGGAGGACAGGGTCCCACACGCCTCCCCTGTCAGCCTCTCGTCAGTGCCACACCACACTGTGGCACCAGGTGGGAGCCCAGCCAGGCCCCTCACCACTTGCCCTTTGCCTTTAGAACTCAGAGCTGTCCCGGGTGCCCAGAGCAGAATGGCTTCCTTCATATCCCGTCAGCCACAGAACCATGTCCTGAGGAGTCTGCCTGCATCCTGGAGGCTCCTGGGCATTGGGACAGGGTCACTGGAAGACAGAGGCCTCCTTCTGCAGCTTCTGCTGTCTTCCGCTGCCTTCCTCTGTGGGGCCACGTGGTGCATTACTCTCCTCACACAAAGAAGCAGCGAGTGGAAGATACCAGGATATAAAGTATATAACGCTCCATGAGAGATGACTGTCATTTTTAGAAGCAAGAGTAAAATTATGAAACCTGGAAAGATTTGGATGATTCTGTTCTATGTGATGAGAGTTCCCCCACCCCTACCTCCTCCTGCCAGGAATCTACACAAAGTCCAAGTGTAAGCCATTCACAGAGGAAAACACAAATAGCAGAAGAGACTTTCAAATGTAAATAAATGCAATTTCCTCAACTCAATACTAGTTGACATTTAAATATCCTTTTTTCTTTCAAGCAGACTGGAAGATACGGAGACTTAACAGGTTCTTCAGAGCCTTATTAGAGTAGTTCTTTGGGTGCCTGGCTTCTCCGCTTGGCTTTCTGCTAGAATATATTTCCAGGTTTTCCTGTAGAACTAAAAGCTTTAAGATTAGTTTAGCTCAGAAAAGGCAGGAGATTTCTAATAAAGCCTCCAAAGAGGGAGGAAAGGTGAGGGACTTTAAATCTCTAAAGCCAATTTCAACCTAGTCTGCTGAGTTGATTATAAAGCTGTTCCACTCCCAGGGAGTGGTTCTTTGGTGAGGCAGAGAAGAATAAAACTAGGCAACCAAAAGGCCAGGTACAGCCTTTACAAGTGAAGAAGAAAATCTACAGATCTAGCACTGGGGTTCAGCCAAGGTGACCCCAGGAGGTTGATTCCAGAAACTCCCAGGTCACAGCTGTGAACTTGTTTTGTTTTTCTTGATTTTGTTTTTTTGGTACCAGGGATTGAACTCAGTCCCTTGCGCTTGGGAAGCTGGCGGCATAACTACTGAGCCAAATCCCCGGTCCAGTCACAGCTGTGATTCTGAGGCTGCCATTCTGAGGCTGTCCATGTGTCACCGACACAGCAAAGGATGAAGCACAGTGAGCTCTTTGTGAAGGTTCCCGTCGACAATGCTCATAAGGCTTTCTGGGACTTTTGGCCTTGTTACTTCCTTTTCACTGTGAAGAGGATTGCTTTTAAACGCCCCCCCCCATCACCCGTAGTACATAGGAAGGCCCTTGCT
>NW_022900929.1:24533516-24537514 GCF_012274545.1 Fukomys damarensis
CCCCCCCCATCACCCGTAGTACATAGGAAGGGGCCCTTGCTGAAGTGTCCTCCCAAGGGTTGTCAGCCAGGCTCTGCTTTGGTAAGTGAGATCACGCACCTCAGCTCAGCTAACAGCACTCTGCAGAGAATGACTCACACAGTGGGAAGGGAGCCCTGACACACACCAATCGGCCCAGACTGGTCAGATTGCTGTTGTTCTAAGGTATATATCTTATAACTTCAAAAAAATGGATTTTCTAGGTCCGGGGATTTAGCTCAGTTCTGCCACCTGACTCGAAAGCACAAGGACCTGAGTTCGATCCCCAGTACCAAAAAAAAAAAAGGATTTTTCTGAAGTCAGTCAAAATTCCCCCAAGCCTGTCCTTTCTGCTGGAGATACATAGTGAAAAAAGTAAAATCAGGCCTGATAGCTAGTATTTGGACTCTCTAGTATAAATTTTCACTCATTGCAAGCCTAAAGTAGGCCTTGTACTTGCCAGACCCCTCAGACTGGCATGTCCTACAGCAAAGCCCTTTTTTCTCCCCTGGGGAAGTCACCCTCTTGTCTTGCTTTCCAGGACTTGAGTCACCCCAAAGAACAAGCTCCTTAGGTAGAATCTTTCTGTAAGACTTAAAGCCTCACTTTCACTCCACGGAGCGTGAACAGCCAAAAAGGCCTCCACCATGCTGGGCCCTAACACCCAGCGAGGCTCCAGGAGCTCGACGGAGAAACGAGAAACCCAGGAAGGAACACACCAGGCTAGATAGTAAAGAAACCTTTATTAGTCTGGCCAGACAGCACTCCCAGAGCCAGGTAGCTCAGAGAGGCAACTGCTCAGGCGCAGAGGTACTTTTTATAAGGTTTTTCTAAACAAAGAGTCAGGGAATTCACAGAACAAGACTGCAAACACATTGCTTATCTTATGCAGGAAATGTTCTACAGTCACCTTTTGTCAAACCATTTGCCCCTGGGCGGGCTGTTAACCAAGGTAGCAATTAGCATATGAAGAAGCACAGTCTGGCCTATTAGCATGGAGTCACTTTAGCTTATTCAAGTCTTACACTTTCTAGGATGAACCTTGGTGTTGGTGGCTCCCTTGTAACCCACATCTGCAGACACCATGCTTCCAAGGCATGTCCCAGGTCAGCAAGTGGACAGCAGTTCTAAAAATTCAACACCTAGACGTGGTGGTGCATACCTGTAGTCCCAGCACTCTGGAGGCTGAGGCAGGAGGATACCCATGAGTTCAAGGCCATCCTGAATTACAGAGTGAAGCCCCATCTCTCTCTCTCTCATACACACACACTCACACACACACACACACACACACAATCCAACTGGCAATAATGTAATTTTTTTCCCTCTGAATCTGAACAATCAGGAAGGTGGGTGATCTTAAACAGTTGATCTATGTTGAATCAAATATTAACGTCCTCAGAAGCTTCTGAGTTTGTTCAATGGAGCTGAGGTTTGGATCCTCTGTCAGGCTCCAGGAAGGCCCAGGAGCTCCAGTACAAAGGTAAACATTTCATGGCAAAGGATTAAAATGCCAGAATGTTGTCCACCAGGCCTGTTACCACATAGCTGAGCAGTCTATCAGCACCATATAATTCCACACTGCCTCACTGTAGTTGCTCAAGAATGGCCAGATTTCTGCCTGAAATTGAGGAGAAAGCCTCCTCAGTGTCAGAGGTGCGTGTAGGCCTGATCTGCAGAATTCCTGTCTGGGGTCTGTCCATGGTACTGAAAGGGATGAGACGGAGTCTTGAGATCAGCACGGAGTCGCTTATCTCTCCTCCCTTCTCACGGCTGGCTCTGACTGGCACATACTTCCCCCCTTGCAGTGCTGGATAAGGGCTGGACCAGTACTGCATCTAGCCATGAATGATGATGCTCTAGAAAGTGGGGGATGTGACTGCCGGCACCCCTAGACAGCAGCCTAATGCCATGAAGGCAGGAGGAATAGTCCATCCCAAGCAGCATTTCTTTCAGAGTTCTGCTCCTTCACCTACTGTCTACATATGAGAGGAGGAAGGACTGGCTGTTCACTCCATGAGGTCAGTTTTCTGGTCCCTATAACCTGGTTTTGCTCTGTTCACAGATTTTATTCAAAACAAAAATAACAAAGCTACCAAGAATATAAAACCTATCAGGCCAGCCAGTGGCTTCCTCACTTTTCCTTTAAATATATGTCTCCTTCCTGCTTCACCCAAGGCCCCAATCTCTAGACAGGTGTGCGTGATGGCACCCAGGTGAAAGGCAGCAGCTCAGCCAGGCTGCATGTTTGTGGCCAACAACAGAGCTGCATCATGGAGCCTGCCTGCCCCCAGCCTCACCCTGCTGCCCCCAGCTCAGTCTATTTGAGTCTCCAGAGACTGGTTCTGCAAGGAAGATTGTCACTGCTACCTGGCCATTATAATTTGTAATTATGTTAAGTGGCATTATCATACTATTGATCAAATCAGGTCTTCACATACTAGAGCAGGAGGAAGCTATGTGAAACCCCATTTGCCGCCACCAGAGACACCTTTGGTCTTCTCTCCATGGAGCCAGGTTTTTCCTGCTTTTCCCTCAGCCTGGATGAGTCTAGTCACCACACTGAGCTGATCTAATTCCAGAACATAGGGACCTTCTCCTTTGGCCCAAACAACCTGATTTCAGGTAGGAGTAAAATAGGACACATACCCTCATGGAGCAGAAGACATGGATTCTTAAACCTTAATCTATGATGTGTCATGCACTGAAGGTGCAGACATCTCTTTCTCCCTGTTTGCCCTTGCTAATAATGTATGGAATGCACCCTCCCCCTTTTTAAATCATTAAAATAAATATAGCTGCAAATACATATTTCACACTATGAAGGAATTCTCTAAAATGAAGAAAAAGAAAAAATATACTCCTGACCCAATGGAAAGTTACCAGCTTTTAGCCTAGCCTAGTGAAGCCGTGAAAGCTTGACCCATTCTTTTGTTAATGAGCCAGTCTGATCTCCCTCAGATCTGTATCCTCTTCAGTTATTCTCCAAAATCTGAAGCCCTTTCCCTATTCTCTCTTCCTCTTAAAGTTTGTGTCTATAAATTCGTTGTCTTACTATCCATTACCATTGAAACAAGTTCCTGTGGATGTCCTATATCAAGGGTAGGGTTTCCACTGGTTGACTGAAATGTTGAAAGGTGCTCCCAGACTTCCTGGAGGTCCTGGGACCCCATGATGGGCACTAGAGGCCAAGGAGATGGAGGAGTTGTTTTGCAATAGCCAAGAAGTGGTGAGCTGCCTTCCATCTTGGCCCCTTTCCCTTCAAGTAGGCAGGAAGATAGAAGTGCTGCCACATTTGTGGACAGAAAGAACTGGCGCTCCCTATAAGGGAGCAGATTAAGGCACCATGGGCCCCTTCCTTACTGGGGGGGGGCAGCCATCCCCATGTGGAGGTGCAGGGCTTGTGCTGCCTTCTGTCCTCCACTGCTTGGCCTCAACCGAACTGCTCAGGGGGCAAAAAATGAAAGCAAGGAACACAAAAATGCTTCGTTAAGTTTGTATCGGTTTGACTGTCACTTAGCATTCATTTATTCATGTATTTATTAATGTATGCATGGATTATTCACAAATCAGACTTCTGATGAGGGTCCACAACACCAGCTCGGAAGATCCAGTCCGGAGGGAGACTCGTGTAGCTGAGATCTCTCAAAGAAGTGCTCTGTGACAATTAGAACGAAGAGCGCCTCGGTGAGCATGGCCAGAGGAGCCTGGATTCAAAACCCACTAACAGCCCGCCTCTACTTCCGCTTCCGGTTACAGGGGCGTGGCTTTCGGATCGTCAGAGGCGAGGCTTCCGGTTCTGGGGCGGGGCTTCCGGCCGTCACGGGAGGCCGGCCCTAAATCTGAGGCAGCTGCAACTCAGGGACCGCTGGGCGGACCATGGCGGCGAACCTGAGCCGGAACGGGCCAGCGCTGCAGGAGGCCTACGGGCGGGTGGTCGACGAGAAATCCCCGACGGACTGGTGGGCCGCAGTCGGGGA
>NW_022900929.1:24537775-24545818 GCF_012274545.1 Fukomys damarensis
CCCGCGCCAGCGAGGTGCTGACCCACCCTGTCCCCGCGCGCCCCCCGGCGAGGCTCGGGGTAGGATGCTCGGCCCGCTGGTGCCTGTCGGCCTTGCCAAGGTCTTCAGCCCCCGGAATTCCTGAGAGAAGGGGTCCTCCACAGCCCCTCACCCAGATGGCGGAGATAGTCCCCTTCCTTCCAGGCGGGGCTGCATTCTGGGATAGGCCTTCGCTGGCGTCCCGACCCCGGCTGGGGACAGGAGCTTGCCCTGGTGGTTGACAGAGGCCAACGGGCTGGGTCCCTGGTCTTCTGTGAATGTGAGTGTTAGGACCTCGGTTTGTCTTTCCTGTGTCTGAGTCACAGGAAGATGAGAGTAGGATGCTGGCCACTTGTTCTGAAAAGGTTTCATCTTCCCTTCTCCAGCCCAGGACATCTTCTAGGCTGTTGGTCCGGGTGTAGGTTTTATCCTGCAGCTGTTGGAGCTTGCAGTAGCAGGAGCCCGGATCTGGTTTCTGGGGTAACCCTGGGCAGCCCCCATACAGATCAGCTCTCTGCAGCATTCATGGGTGTATATATGGTAATTCTGTTTCACTTTCCCACTGGTTAAATTGTTTTCATTGACCAGTTTTAGCACTTCCAGTTCTGAGAAATGTGCTGAGTAGGATGGATTGATTCTGGAACCAACCTTGGGGAATAGAAAAAGGAAGTGGAGCCGTGGAGAGACCACCCTGTGGCCAGCATGTCCTTGTGTGGCCTTTTCCTGTTGCCCAGCAAGGCTATGCTGCTGTGATCAGCCACCTCCCATTGTCTGGGTGCTTTCTTGTCTTTCCTGCATCTCCCTGGGACCTGGTCTTCTCAGGAACTGTCACTGATTTGGGGATGATGCTCCACAGCCAGCTGGCAGTGCAGGCTTCCCATGTTCCTAGCCTTTCCTTGGGCTTCTTAGCAGAGCTTCCTGCTGTCACCCGGGCTGGGGCTGGCCTCCCCTGTCCACTATCTCCCTCCGAGGATGCTGAGCCCTGCTACCATACTCGTTGCCTGACAGCCATTCTTGTTCAGCCCCTGGCCTCCAGCCTCATTGTCACAGCCATTGAGGTAGTTTCTCAGCAGAGCAGTTGGCAGGTCCCCCCACTCACTAACTGAGAAGTATCCAGACCATCTCACTTCCCTGCCTGTAACTGCAGTGGCTTCCTGTTGCACATTACATAAAGCCCAGGTTGCTGCCTTGCCCTACGTGACCGTGTTCCATCTGCCCCGCCTACTTACCACACTGTGGCCACACCTGTTCATCATCATCTTTCTCTTCCTCAAACTCTCAGGTTGGTTCCTCTTCATAGCCTTTACCCTTGTAGTTCCCTCTGCCTGGAGCACTTCCATGCCATGCTGGTGGCTCCCCAGCCTTCACACCTCTGCTCTGAGGTCGCCTGCCTGCATTCCTGGGAATCCAGGCTGCAGTCACTTTTGTTTCACTTCAGATGTTTACTGGACACATGCCAGAAATTCTCCAGGTTTCCTGGTCACCTTTATCTCTTTACTAGAAGAATCTAGTGGGCTCTACCTCTGTCCGCAGTCTGTGGTGTGAGTTGTTACGTGTAGTGGCTGGCTACTCACACGATCGATGGACTAAGCGTATAGAAAAAGCAATAGATGAGGCCTGCAATTTGTAAAGAGTTTCACACAGTG
Source organism: Fukomys damarensis (assembly GCF_012274545.1). NCBI lineage: Eukaryota > Metazoa > Chordata > Mammalia > Rodentia > Bathyergidae > Fukomys > Fukomys damarensis. Next base: position 24,539,440 of record NW_022900929.1, read on the forward strand.
CAAGTAGCCTTGTACGAGGCCGAGGCCAGAACCTCCACACTCCATCTTGGGTCTGTCTCCAGCCCTCTCCTCCCAGATCTTGGCATAATTTGTTTTCATGCCGTTTATACATCACCTCCTGTGCCTGTGTCACTGCTGAACAGGACATTAGCTTTATGTGTGTGTTTTGTCTCCTGTTAAAAGGTCAGTTCCCTGGGCAGGGCCTTTCGTACCTGCCTACCTATCACCATCAACATAGATTCTCAGCACATATTTGGAAAGAGCAATAAGGTTTGTGACAGCCTGTACTTCCTTGCCATGCCCAGGCCTTCGCACTGTTTTTTCATGCTGACTGAAAGAAGAGTGGAACTTCATGAAAGGTAGAAATGAGCCTCTAAACTGGGAACATGTTTGAAGATGGTTAAGAGTGGAGCCTTGGGGGCGGGGGATGATGAAGTTGGAGGCGGAAGGAGCAGGCACTGAGCTTGGCCTTATTAGCTGTCAGATCCCCTCTTGGCAGGGCCAAGCTACCAACTTCTGTTCCCTGCTGCTTGTGCCAGTCCCTGTGCTACAGTAACTAGGGTTTATGGCCATCAAGAGGAATGGGCTCCTTTCCTCCAGAGAGCTCCAGCAACTCAGGCGAAACATCTACTTCCTCCTACATCAGTGATGGTGAACCTTTCAGAGCTTTCAAACAGCCCACTGTGGCATGCGTGCCACAGGTTCACCACCACCATACTACATCTTTCTCCTATTCCTGTGGTCTTGCCTCTCAGTGCATCTCCTGCTGGATTCCAATTCCTCTGCTGGGAAGTAGCAGTTCTTTCCTTATGCCCTGTGTCTACCTACTGGCCAGGTCTGATTTCTTTGGTCTTTCTCAGGCGTACACATTGCTCAGTGGCATAGGCAAGTCCCTTACCCCTGGAGCTTCCATCTAGCTCATCTGTAACTGGGAGGAGACAGACCCTGGATGGCTTTTTGCCTTTGACTTGCAGTACAGAGTTGGTGCTGGCAGCTGAGCTTACCGAGAGCCTCATGCATAGCATGCCTATTGGATACCACCTCTTCTGGGAGTTCTTTTTTATTTTTTTGTATCAGGGATTGAACTTTGCACCTTGTGCTTTCAAGGCTGGTGCAGTGCCACTGAGCTAAATCCCTGGCCCATTCTTTTAGTTTTTTTGAGACAGTCTCACTATTTAGTTCAAGCTGGTTTTGAACTCACTATGTAGCCTAGGTTAGCCTGGAACTTGTGGAATCCTCCTCCCTCACTCAGCCTTACAAGTGCTAGGATTACAGGTGTGCACCACCACACCTGACAGTATTTCTGGAATGTTATTCATAACCTTTGTTCTGGTTGAGGGCCTTTGTGTGGCTCAGATTTAATGACATTTACTCTATTTCCTCACCACCACTGGGGCACAAGTTTATGAGGCACATCTTTTCCAGAGTCTCATAAATAGTCTTACAGGAGGGCAAGGGATGTGACTCAGTGGTAGAGAGCTTTCCTAGTATGGGCAAGGCCCTGGCTTTCATCCCTAGTACTGCAAAAGGGTGGGGGGGCTGACAGGCAGCCCATGTGTCTCTCTCCTGCTCTTCCTCCTCCACAGGGGTGCTTTGGGTTCAGGCATCTTTTATCTTTCAAACTCCTACACCTGGTAGCCAGATGAGCATCTCACACAGGAATGTGTAGAAAGTTATTTTAAACTCTATAGCTGACTGACTTTTTTCTCTAAGTGGCTGTGTGCCTCAAATCTTCATCTCTGGGCTTTGTCCCTCATAGCTCTCCTGCCCCAGGGTAGTCAGCTGCAGAGCAACCTTCCAGAACCTGCCCTGTAAGTCCCGGCAGGGCAGAGCCAGGCTGTGTGTCTGCTGCCACCAGCCCCTGACCCAGCTTGTGTTTTGTTTCAGGGCTCTCTTTACCTACGAGGGCAACAGCAATGACATCCGTGTGGCCGGCACTGGGGGTGAGTATGGCCCAAGTGAGCTCAGCCCCAGGAGGCAGGAGGGTGAACGTTTTGAGGGTCATCAGTCCCTCTCATCTCACATTTAGTCATAGCAGCAGGACACAGGGGACTCAGGAAGGCAGGCTCAACTAGTGACACTTCCCTATGTCTGCCACCCGAATTCCCACCCCACGTCGGCGCCACTGAGGCTTCCCTGGATGCCTGTTGGGATGCAGACTGGCACTGGACAGGATAGGCCAGAGCTTTGGTTAGCACAGGCAAGCTCTGGGCTTCAGGAGTTTGTGAGAGAAGCACACATTCTTCCTCAGGTCTCCTGGCCTGGGCACGGCGCAGCGCTGCTGTCTTCCAGGTTTGTGGGAAGAGGCAAGGGGAAGCAGCCGGCTTATGGACAGCCTGTGTCCCCGGGCTGCAGCTGGAGGATGCCACTCTCATAGCTGGTACAGGTGGGAAAGAGCCACAGTCGTGTCCTGCCCCAGCCATGTTGCAAGTGCACGCAGATCTCCCTGGGGAGAGGCCATGTCCCTGCAGGTGGCCAGAGGGACCCTATTGGGGATTCTTGGGAGTTGGGTTCCTGCTCCTGGCTGCCACTGGGCAGAAGCTGGCATGTAGGCTGAGCCCCAGATGCTGGGGTGTGACCTGCACACCCCACTGGTTCCCCTGGTTCCTCCCAGGCTGAGGCCACACCCGGCCCACCCCACTCCCAGTCCTGGGCAGGACCTGGACTAATTGTTCCATGAGTACCTAGAACATTCTCTCCTTGGCCAGACAAGTGTGGTTACTGTTGCTTTTGATAGAAAGTCCCTTCCTCTGCAAGCTCTTCTGGCCTCGGCCTCTTTCTAGAAGGATTGCATTGAATGGTCCTTTCATGTGATGTGGTGGCTGCCTGGGAACTGCAGAGCTCAGCAGTCTGTGAGTCTCCTGCTTTTGCCCTGGTGGTACCATGCTGGACTCTGCTGTGAGCACAGCCCATTGGCAGCCCCAGGGCCTCTGCAGCCCACAGCGCCACTTCTGCCTGGTTCCACAAAATGGGGAGGTTCAGGGGCCACAGTCCATGGCAAGGGAGAGTGGTGTCAGCTGCAGGACACTTCAAAAGGTCCAGTCCTTGAAATGGCACTGACATTTGGAGGACACATGTGTCCTGGGCTCTTCAGGGGTCCAGGTGCCAGCACAGCTGATGTGAGAGCCATTTGCAAGTCTGTAGCCAGTCTGTAGTGGCTTTTCTACTCTCAGAGTTATTTGAGGGTTTAGAGGCGTGGTTTTTAAATGAGTGTGACTAAAACTTGAGGTACCTGTCAGCAAAGCAAATTCCTGGGTCCCAGCTGGTGGAACCCAGGAGTCTGATTTCATTTTTTGCTGCACTGAGGATGGCACTTGGGCCTTGAGCATCACAGGCAAGTGCTCTGCCACTGCCACTGCCCAGCCCCAGGGTGGTTCTGAAGTCGGTGGGGTGCGAAGCCCTGGTGGGAAGGTCCTGGGGCACAGCCATGCTGACCCTCGCTGTGACTCTGCAGAGGGTGGCCTAGAGGAGCTGGTGGAGGAGCTTAACAGCGGGAAGGTGATGTACGCCTTCTGCAGGGTGAAGGACCCCAACTCTGGCCTGCCCAAGTTTGTCCTCATCAATTGGGTATGTGGAACTGTCCTGTCTTGTCTCGTGTGACCTGGGAAAGTCCCTGTCTTTGCCTGCTTTGACTTAACTTCAGGAACTTGAGCAGAAAATGAGAATACAAACTGAATTCTTTGTGACCTAAAGAATAACTGGTTAAAGCTGGGCATGGTTATGCATGCCTGTAATCCCAGCATTTGGGAAGCTGAGGCAGGAGGATCACCTGGGCTGGGCTATGCATATAGAGTTTAAAGCCAATTTAAAGTACATAGTAAAACCTTATTGTAAACAATAACAACAAAAGAATGACTGCTGTTACTACACAGAACTCATCCTCCAAGCCAGAATTATACCTGCAAAAGGGAGTAAAAATGGAAAATTCCTGCCCCATTTCTTTGGGTTAGGGTACAGAGGGCCTGGCAGACAGCAGGGTCAGTGGAACCCACACTGGGGCTGAGGAAATGCCCCCATGTGGACACCAGCAGCCGAGGCCACAGAGAGTCCCTGCCCGTTTGCTGGGAGGTGGGAGGGCTATCTCTGTGATGGGTCGTTAGGTAGAGTGGCTTCTGCTCTGGGAGCCTTTCTCTTAGGGGAGACAGGAAGTTACTGGGTCCATGGGAACTTGTGGGAAGGGAAGTGGCTTCTGGAGGAGGCCTGGATCATGCTGAGTGTGCTTGTGTTGCAGACAGGCGAGGGCGTGAATGATGTGCGGAAGGGAGCATGCGCCAACCACGTCAGCACTATGGCCAACTTCCTCAAGGTGAGGGCTGAGCCCTTCCGGCTGCCTAGGAGGGGCTCGAGGGATTAGTACCCCAGGTTCTTGGGGCGAGTGAGCTGGGATCAGGAGCAAGCCCATAATGTGGGCTCGCCTGGCTCTCAGAGTTGGCAAGGGCCCAGGAGGCAGGGAAGTGTCCAGAGCAGGATGTCCTCAGCAGAGAAGGGTGAAGGGCCATGCTGGAGCTGACCCAGTGGGTGAGGCCGGGCCTGGTTCTCTTTCATCTGTGATCCATCTAAACAGTCCAGTGACATTGTCAGGACTTGGAGAAAGGATGAGGTCTCTGTGCATCTTTGTTGGGTTTCTGTCCAGACTGTCTCTGCGAGTATTCATGGCAGGTGTCCCATAGCAGCACTGGGATTCAGTTTTGAAAGCATTTTTGTCAAAAGTTATTTGTAGCTTCCTGGTCAGGTGGCTTTCTGCATTCCCTCAGTTGCTGTGGGGAGACTCTGGTCTGCTGCTGTGTCTTCAGATAGTCTCAGTTTTTCCATCTAGTAGCTGGAAGAGAGGCTGGTGGTTTTTGGTTTTTGGTTTTTGGTGTTTGGCTTCTTTTGCAGTGCTGAATAGAACCCCCTGCATGCTAGGCATGTGCTCTGCTGCTGAGCCCCATTGAGGCTTCCAGTCTTCCATAGGAGCAGTGAATAAGGTCATAGTCTTCTTCTCAGGAAGAAACGAGTGACTCGCTTTTGTAGAAAGTGCCTATTTCCAGGAGACCCCTTAATAATGTGCACTGACAGAAGGGAGGCTTTTTGTGCAGCTGCCTGGTGGCTACTAAGCCATAGCAGGGCCCACACAGCACCTGCAGCACAGGGCAGGGCCTGGTTCCCAGCAGCCAGACAGGTGCCCCGGGTATTTGACTCCAGCCTGAGCGCAGTGGGGCTGTGCTGTGTGGACAGAAGGGACGAGGCCTGTCTTCCCTGGGTTCTCAAAGCTGTCTTCTGAGTGCCATTCCCGCTTCAGGGGGCCCACGTGACCATCAACGCGAGGGCTGAGGAGGATGTGGAGCCTGAGTGCATCATGGAGAAGGTGGCCAAGGCCTCTGGGGCCAACTACAGCTTCCATAGGGAGAGTGGCCGCTTCCAGGACACAGGCCCCCAGGCCCCAGTGGTGAGTGCTGCCACCCATCACTGGCCCTCCTGCCTGGCTTCCGCAGATGGGGACCCAAGCCCCAGTGGGCACCGATCCCACCCGGTGGTTGTACCAGGCATTCTGGAGCTCTATCAAGACCCAGCTGTGCGAGGGCAAGGTAGCCATGACCCTGGAATGCATGGCCAGGACCTGGGTGCCCCCTGGCATTAGCCACATGGCATAACTTCAGGAGGTGTCAGAACAGAGCCCAAAGCCAGAGACTCTCTGAGTGAGTGACACCTGGCAGCCTGCTGCCCTGGCACTGGCTGGAACTGACAGCCAGGAACCACAGTGAGAGACCTGTGGTGGGTCTGAGGTGACTCCTTTGGGTGCATTCCTGCCAGTCAGCTGTTGGAGGAGTGGCCTGGTGGAACCCTGGCTCAGAGGCGCCTGCAGACAGGGCCCTTCCTGCCCTGGCCCCCATGCATACAGCCTGGCTGCCACCAGAGGGGCCTCCAGTGTCAGGATTCAGCTCCCTGCTGGGCAGTTTCCTGGCCTCTTTCTGGACTCCATGGTGCCATCTCCTTGAGAGGGGTGGGCAGGTATCATTGTGCTTTCCAGGCCTGGGCCTGGCCCTCCCCCTGGCTGGGGCCCTAGCATGTGCTCTGTGCCCACAGGGCTCCGTGTACCAGAAGACCAATGCCATGTCCGAGATCAAGAGGGTTGGCAAGGATAGCTTTTGGGCCAAAGCCGAGGTGAGTGCTGGGGTTGGGGCCCTGACTGCATTCTGCACAGCTGGGCTGTGTGCAGCTGGCTCAACGGAGTCATAGGGCAGGTGACTACTAGGCTCTTGTCTCCCTCTTGACCCCGTACCTGTGAAGCCAGGTGCCAGCACAGGCTGAGTGGGCTGTTGTCCCTGCAGAAGGAGGAAGAGAATCGGCGGCTGGAGGAGAAGCGCCGGGCTGAGGAGGAGCGGCTGCGGCTGGAGCA
>NW_022900929.1:24545996-24553974 GCF_012274545.1 Fukomys damarensis
GGAGCTGTGCAGTGGGGCAGGGCCCCAGAGGTAAGCCGCCTTGTGCCTGCCTGTAGGCTAGGAGGCTGGCCCAGGGGCTGCTTTGAGCATCCGGGTGCTCAAGCCTCCACCCTGGTCTTCCCAGGACATGTGAGCAGCCACAGGAAGTGGCTTCGAGGAACAGAGAGGAGCGGGTGAGTTGGTGTGGCTCCTGTGGGTCTGAGGGTTCCCATCATGTCTTAGGCCAGCACACTGCCCAGACCCACACGGCAGCCTGGGGTGCACGTGGGAGAGCGTGGCCCAGTCCTCCCTTGGCTCCCACCCCCCCCAGGCTTCAGGGTCTGCCTTCTATGGTGGTGGCAGGGAGGTGAGAAACGCACTGAGGTATAACTGTGCTCCCCGTGTGTCCTCCGGGCTACAGGCCACACACCCACGGGAGATTTTCAAGCAGAAGGAGAGGGCCATGTCTACCACCTCTATCTCCAGCATGCAACCAGGTGGGAACCCGCTCTGGGCTCAGACACGAGCAGGAGGCGAGGAAGGCTGGTGTCCTGGGCAGGGCCCTCAGACCTGGTGACATGAGGGACAAGTGAGCAAGGAGAGGGCATCCTGGGTCCATGAGCTCACTGGTGGTCCCTGTGGGTCAGTGTGGATGGTGAGTGGTATGGACAGCAGGCGGGTTTCCAAAGTGGATGAATGTGGTTTTGCAGGCAAGCTGAGGAGCCCCTTTCTGCAGAAGCAGCTCACCCAGCCAGAGATGTCGCTCAGCAGAGAGCCAGCTCCCACCACCACAAGGCCCAGGCCAGGCAAGGCACTTGTCACCCATGGGGCCCAGGAGGGAGGTGGCAGGAGGCAGGGTCAGACGTGCTGTGTCCTCAGTGCAGATGTCTGTGAGGAGCCAGTGCCCAGCACCCCTCCATGTCTGGTGCAGGCAGAAGAGGAAGCCGTGTACGAGGAGCCCCCGGCACCGGAGACCCTCTACGAGGAGCCACCGCTGGTGGGTTCTCTTGCCATGGGCAGCAAGGAGCCACAGGCCTGGGTTTTCACAGCACACTGCAGGGCTGGTGACACTTAGGGTTCTCGTTTGACATCAGAATAGCCATGCTGAGTCATGCGGACCAGTGCCTGGGTAGCTGCTATGGTCCATGGATGGAGGGATTTGCACTCTCTTTTGGCTGGGGAAGCGGCTGTGCTGTGGGTGTGTGGGAGCAGTGCCCCACCCAGTGCCACAGAGCCCCCTGTCCCCTAGCCTGACCCAGTGACAACCCCCCTCACTCCAGCAGGTGGAACAGCAAGGTGCTGGCTCTGAGCATGTTGACCACTACATGCAGGGCCAGGGGCTCACCGGGCAGGGGCTGTGTGCCCGGGCACTGTACGACTACCAGGCAGGTGAGTGCCCAGCCACAAGCCGCAAGGGTGATGAACAAGAGCTGCAGCTCTCAGGGCAGCAGCATTAGGGGTCGGGAGGAAGAGATGAGGTGTGGGGGGAGTTGGGGTATAAGCCAGTCTGCAGGTAACCCTGGCCCTGGGCTCCCCACATGACCCAGACAGATACTCGCCATCCTTGTGGAGCCTCAGACACTGCTCACGGTTCTGTCAGGGGCAGGCCTTGGGAACAGGAAGGGGACCCTGTAGGAGGCTGTGCTGGGGTGGTCAGCAGTGGGATGTTTCCAAGGGGACAGGCCCTGGTGCAGTACCTGGCCTTGCCCTCCTTGCAGCCGACGATACAGAGATCTCCTTTGACCCTGAGAACCTCATCACGGGCATCGAGGTGATCGATGAAGGCTGGTGGCGTGGCTTTGGGCCCGACGGCCACTTTGGCATGTTCCCTGCCAACTACGTGGAGCTCATTGAGTGAGGGGAGCCAGTCCCTGTCCCCGCCATGGGGCTTCCTGATTTGGGAAGAGGAGGCCTGGAGCTAAAGTGTGGCATCTTCAGGAGGGGACTCAAGGAGAACAAAGCCTTGGGACGCCCTCTGCCTGGGTGGCTGAGCCTCCATCACCCAGAAGCAGCAATAACCCTGTGATCCCCAGACAAGCTTCCTGCAGCCTCCCAGGCCGCCCACCAGCCTGGCCCTGGGCCCAGGGGGAGACCGAGCCAACCCCACTGTGGCCATTCCCAGGTGACCCTTGCCAGGGGACAGCATCCACCACTGAGCTGAGGGGCTCTGAGCAGGGGCATCTGGAAGTCGCCTTCTTATTTGCCTTTTTTTTCTTTCTCTCTGGCCTGTACGGGGTGGTGGCTGCAACTGTTAGAATGACCCTTGGGAACAGTGAACTTAGAGAACTGCCTTTAGCAGGGTGTGTGACCAAAGTCTGAGCGGACTGTGATTTCTGTGAGCAGAGAGGCAGCCTTGCCGAGCCCGCTCTGCCTCACTCCATTTCTCTGTTCCTGTGTCTGGGCTGTGGGAAGTGGAGGTGGAAAGACCAGGTTTCTTTCTGGGTGTGTGAAAAATCAGAAAGACACAACGTGTCCTTCCCTGTGGTTCCATGTCTGCTGGCCTGTGTGCGCCGCCTCTCAGCTGCTGTTGGGTTCGGGGAAAGGAACATGGTGGCCCTAGCTTGCTACCTCCCATTTTATGCCTCAGCCCATCCAAGTATCTGAGGGGAAAATCTAAGAATTGCAGTGAGGTATCCAGGACCCAGGTTAGGCCTGCCCGGCTGTCGCCTGAACAGCCTTGTGCCGTGGGGGTGTGCGTGCACAGGTACCTTCACACCTCAGGTGTGCCCAGAGTCACAGCCTCCTCACCATGAGGACCAGCATGCAGTACAGGAGTGCCTGGGAGTCAGGTGTATGGATGCCCAGTCTTCCCTCCTGACACCCCTCAGGTTTTCCCCCCAGCACCCGAGGCCCTATGAATCTGGGCTGTTACAGGCTCACCTGTCCTGCAGGAGTGGGGGCATTCTCCAAAGGAAGCAGTGTCCTGGCTGTGGGTTAGGCTGGGTCATTCTGGGCTGGATATGGTCCTGGTTTGGTCAATAGCCAGGATGGTCACTGGGCTTCTGCCCCAGCGATGTGGGTGTGGGGGTAGCCGGGGTCCTTGGTTCATGGTGCAGGCTGGGCAGGCCATGACCTTGGCCCGCCTGGCCACAAGGCACTCGAGACAGTGTGCAGAGATGCTTTATTGCCCGTACTACCCTCATTTGGCCTTGCCCTGGGCAGCCACAGCCTCCATGGCCTTCTTCACAGTCTCCTCGTCTCCCAGGAAGCGCATGGGCTTGGTGGGCTTCAGTGCCTTGTCCAGCTCATACACGATGGGGATCCCCGTGGGCAGGTTCAGATCCATGATGGCCTGTTCCGACATCCCTGCACCCAGGGAGCACCCTTAGCCATACAGCAGACACCATGACCTTTGTGGGCCACAAGGCTGTGCCCCCATGGTGCCAACCCAGTCCCAAGAGCAAGGGTATGGCGATGCGCCTAAAGGTCGGGCAGAGAGACTGAGTGGTCTTCGGAAACAGTCTGGGGTAAGACCAGACCTCACCCTCGGGAGCAGCTGTGATCTGTGCCAGTGCTGCCTGGGTCTTGGCCCGGGCCAAGAGGGATTCCAGAAGGACACTAGCCGTCCATTTCCAAGTTCTGAGCTAGACAGTGGTGGAAACCCAACCCGCCTGCCCCAGCAGCCCCCGCCCAGAATAGCAGCTCAACCTTTGCTACTGGAGCCACCCCACCCTCCCTGAGCCGAGGCCTTGGGACTGCTCCCCCGAGATGAGAGGCAGGGACACCCCAGTCCCTCTGAAGTCACACCTGCCATAGGGCCTCTACCCCTAGAAGTCCCCCGGGGTACCCCACTTCCTTCCTCGTATTCCCAGCAAGGTGAAGGTCATTAGGGGGCTCATCCGGACAGTGCTATGAGTCCCAGTGAAGGACACTGGCCCTTGGGGACTTCTCATGCCGCCAAGGCCCATTTATCAGCCCTCCTTGCTCTTAGGTGTGCCCCACTTAAGCTTGTAGCCCTCAGCTGCTCCAGACCTCTGCACCCCTCTGGCCTATGAGGCCAGGGCCCTGCTCAGGCTGAACCCCACACCAAGAGGCAGACGGCCCAGGGAGGAGCCCCACAAACTCCAGGTTTGGCCCTTCCAGCTGGATGCCACCTTATACCCCAGTTGGCCCCCCCAGCAGCCGGGCCATGTTTCCTGCAATGCACCCCACAGACAGCAGGTTACACATGTGTTTCTTAAATGTTCTCAACCTGCTCAGTCCTGGGCCTTGCTGCCTCGCCCTGCCATGGGGGCTGAGTGGAGTAGAGGCCGAGCCCCGGTCCCTAAGTGTGGGCTCACCTTCCAGGTGTTTGACGATGCCCCGCAGGCTGTTGCCATGGGCCGCAATGAGCACCCTCTTGCCAGCCTTGATCTGGGGGGTGATCTGCTCATTCCAGAAGGGCAGGGCCCGGGCGATGGTGTCCTTGAGGCTCTCGCAGGTGGGCAGCTCCCCTGGCTTCAGTCCTGCGTAACGGCGGTCCTGGGGGTGCAGGGACACTGCCACTCCCTGGCTGGACACCCATCCCCCCATATCCCCCAGACTCCTGACCTGTGGCTCCCTGGGGCCTCCCAGCAGCCCACCTTGGTGATGGCGGTGTAGTAGGGGTGCTTCTCATCCATGGGGGGCGGCGGGGTGGCAAAGGAGCGCCTCCAGATCTTCACTTGCTCCTCGCCATGCTTGGCAGCTGTCTCGGCCTTGTTGAGCCCCGTGAGGCCACCATAGTGCCGCTCGTTGAGGCGCCAGGTACGAACCACAGGCAGCCACATCTGGTCCGTGCCATCCAGGATGGTCCAGAGGGTGCAGATGGCCCTCTTCAGCACCGACGTGTAGCAGATGTCAAACTCCATCTTGGCTTCCTTGATGGCTAGGGCCCCGCGTTTGGCCTCCTCGATCCCCTTCTCACTCAGCTCGGCATCAAACCACCCACAGAAACGGTTCTCCTGGTTCCATGAACTCTCACCGTGGCGGACCAAAACCACGCGATGGGTGGCCATGCTGGTAGGGGAACTGGACATCAAGATGGGGACAGCCACCTCCCTAGCACCCCAGCTTTATTTCTGCCCAGCCCCAGCCCCCTCCGCCACCAACTGCCAATCAGCATTCCGGGAGGCCCAGGCAGGAGCAGGTGGCCAGTGGGAGCAGAGCTGTGGGGGTGGGGCACAGGCCGAGGAGCGGGATTTAAAAATAGCCACACAGCTACCAGCAGGGGCTGGGCTCAGGTGACAGGGCCATAACCGGCTGGCACCCAGGGTCCCAGCTGCGGGTGGGGGGCAGAAGTCAGGCTTGGGGGAGGAAGGGCTGACAGTGTTGGGCTCCTAGAGTTTGGGACTCCCTGTGGCCCCATCAGCCCTCCACTGCTGGGACAGAGCCATATAAAGAAGCCCAACCCCTCTCCTGGTCACTCTGGTACTAAGGGTTAAACTCAGGGCCTTGAATGTGCCAGGCAAGCTCTCTGCCACTGAGCTACATCTTTAGTCCTTTTTCACATTTTTTGAGACAGGTTCTTGCTAAACTGCCTAGACAGGGCTCAAACTTGCAGTCCTCCTGCTTCAGCCTCCCAGAAGGCTAGGATCACAGGTGTACTCTTCCTGCTCACTCTTAACACAGTGAGACAAACTTCTTGCGTCTCAGGAAGGAAACCAGCCCAGTGTCAAGGGGACCCAGGGAGTGTGTGCGTGTGCCATCCGTGCAGGGTGTCTGAGTATGCACATGTGTGTGTCTGCAGCACACACTTGTGCACATCCTGTGTGCAGGTATGGCATGTGCAGACAAATGTGTGCATAAATATTTGCTGCCAGGTGTCCCCGCTCCACAGCATTGCCCTGCCCAACCTGGTGGGACGCTGGTGGCTTGGTCATCCTGGCCCTGCCCTGGCAGCTCCCTCGGCTGCAGCTCTGCTTGGCGATGCCAGTGGGAGCCTGTGTCTGGCTAGGTGGAGTCCCAGGCCTCCTGCATTCAGGTCCCGGAACACTGGTCACAAGTGGGGAGCAGCAGCTTCTGGCAACAGGAGATTTGGCCTGGCTGTGAGGTGCTGCTGCCCACAGCGGGCCAGGTATCCTAAGCAGAAGTGGGAGAACATCCTGTGAGTTGGGGTGCCCAGCCTTCCTAGCAGCGCTCTGCCTGTCCTGAAGGAAGCCGTGTCTCCTGGGGACACTACCCACCTTCTACCCCTTGAGTACACCAGGAATTACTCACTGGCCCAACCGTAACTGGTGCCCAGGAGGAGGGAGCTGGCAGGATGCTGGGGACAACTGCTTTCTGGCAGGGGCACAAGGAAGGGACAACCCTGGAAAGCACATACAGGTGGAAATGGCAGGACACAAAGGACTCACTTGGTAACAGTGAGCCCTCAGGGGACCTCTCCAGGCTGCGGAGCCAGGAAGGACCAGCGCCACAAATGGGGCACATGGTACAGGTGGCTCTGTCTCCCATTGGGGTGGGCACTCAAAACGAATCATGTGCAACTGTGGAGGCAGCAGGTGCTGGGCTCCCTGGAGAAGGCCATGGATCAGGTGAGAACAAGGTATAGACCTGGGGCCTGCTGGCCTTGTGGCACCTGTGGGGTGTCGGGAAGGCAGGGGAGGTGAGACCCGGCCTCCAGGCCAGCAACACAGCCTGACAAGCATTTGCTCATGGAGTGTTCGTGCAGCACAGGGGAGAGCAAAGGAAGTGAGTGCTGGGGCCCAACTATCCCCAAGTGTGACATTGAGCACCTAGTGGTGCCCAGCCTGGATGTGGAGGCAGCCAAGACTTGAGCTGCACCAACTGTGGGCAGAAAACAGACCTAAAAACCCCTAAGAGCAGCCAGAGAAAAGTGCTGTGCTTTCTGTCAGGGAACAACTCAAACAGCTGTGAACTCCTCACCAGAAACCACAGAGGCCAGAAGGAAGTTGTAAAGTGTTGGAATAAAAGCACTGCATCCAACAATCTGTATCTTGGGAGAACTGGAGGCCAGGATTTAGCTCAGTGGCTCTGCACCCGCCTTGTAAGCACAAGGTCCTGAGTTTGATCTCCGGTGCCAAAAAAGAAAACTGGAGGGTAAAGTGGTTTTCCCACATGAATGCCTAAGCCAATCCCTGGGGACTGCCCAGCACTGCTGCCATGGACTCACGCTGTGACACATGGGCCTTTGGGGGACAGTCTCGACCCAAACCATAGCGCCCAGCAAAGAAAGTTTGTTCCTTAATAAAAAAAAGAAATATATAACTGTCTCAATATATGTGGGAGACACTTTTTTTTTGGTACCGGGAATCAAACTCGGGACTTTGTACTTGCAAGGCAGGCAGTGGAACCACTGAGCTAAATTCCTGGCTCATGTAGGAGACACATTTTGATGAAATCCAACACTTATAAACTACAATAGAAGGGAAACCTAATAAAGGGCACCCACAGAAATGACACAGCGTCACACACATCAAGGACAGCTGGAGCAGTAGACAGGCCTGCCCTCCCACTTCTGCTCAGCATCGTATGAGGGTCAGGTCAGAGCAGTTACACAAGAAAAAGAGGTAAGAAACATGCAAGTCAAAGAGGAAGAAACAAAACTATTGTGTCTGGTTTTATAAAGGAATAAATTTAATAGAAGATTTGTAAAATCCATACTCTGAAACTATAAAATATCATTAAAATACACTAAGAAGCCAGGCACAGTAGTGCACACCTATAATCCCAGCACTCAGGAGGCTGAGGCAGGAGGGTCACTATTAGTTTGAGGCCATCCAGGGCTACACAGTAAGTAGTCTAAGGCCAGCCTGAACTATACAGTAAGACGTTATCTCAAAAGAAAAGAAGAAAAAGAAACTAAGGAGATCTAAAGAAATTTTAAAAACCTGTTTATGGATCAGAAGACAATATTGCTAATGAAAACCCTCCTTGAGCCGGGTGTGGTGGCGCACACCTGTCATCCCAGCACTCAGGAGGCTGAGGCAGGAGGATCACTGTGAGTTCGAGACCAGCCTGGGGCTACATAGTGAGTTCCAGGTCAGTCTCAACTACATAGTGAGACCCTGTCTCACCA
>NW_022900929.1:24554034-24582392 GCF_012274545.1 Fukomys damarensis
AAAAAAAAAAAAAAAAAAAAAAAAAAAAAAGCATTGTAGGGCATGGTGGCACACACTTGTAATCCCAGCACTCTGGGAGGCTGAGACAAAAGGACCTCCAAGTTTGAGCCCAGCCTGAACAATTTAGTGAGACCTTCCTTGTCTCAAAATATAAAAGGGCTAAGGATGTAGTCGAGTTCAAAGGCCCCAAGTTCAACCCCCAGTATTTTATATAAAAATTTTTAAATTACAAATCCAAGCTCAAGCTGAGCAACTTAGTAAGATCTGTGTCTAAATAATAGTACTCTCCAAATTGATCTACAGATTTGATACAATCTCTGTCAAAGTCCTAGCTGGCTTCTTAGTGTAAAGTGTAAAGCTCAACCTAGAATACCCAAATAATTTTTTTAAATACCAAGTTGGAGGACTCATGCTTGCCAAGTTCTAATGTTCAGCACAGAACTAAGTAATCAAAACATCAGGGACTGGAATATACAGACATATGGATCAATGGGACAGGACTGAGTGTCCAGGATAAAAAAAACACACTGAAATTAGACTATTTTTGCCAAGGTTGTCAAAACAATTTGTTGTTGTTTTTTGAGCAGGGTCTCACTATGTAATTCAGGCTGGCCCTGAACTCACTATGTAGCCCAGGCTGACCTCAAATTCACGGTGATCCTCCTGCCTCAGCCTCCCTAGATCTGGGGTTACAGGAGTGTGCCAGCATAGAAAGAATTCTTATAACTCAACAATAAAAAGACAAAAAACCTTAGTGAAAATTGGGCAAAGGATCTAAATAGACAATTATCTTAAGAAGAAAAAGCCAAATACACTAATCATTTTAAGAACATGCAAATCTAATCACAGTTGAGATAGCATTTTACATCCAGTAGGGTGTCCATGATTGAAAACCAGGCTAGGTGTGGTGCTTGGTTACATTTGTGAGGCCCTGGGTTTGATCCCCGGCAGTTTAAAAAAAACAATATTGGGGCTGGGAATTTAATTCAGTGGCACCACGCCTGACTTGCAAGCGTAAAGTCCTGAGTTCAATCCTGGTACCAAAAAAAAAAAAAAAGGTATTAAGGTATTGATTACTAAAATCAATTATGGTAATGACTGTGTAAGTTGTAAATGGTTGAACTATGTAATCTGAAATATATATAAATAGAGTGGTTTTTAGAACACAGTCAAAGGGAGTTAGAGTACAGCTCAGTGGTAGAGTATTTGCCCACCATGCACCATCCACAGTACTGGAAAACAAAACTCCCAGGAGCCAACACAGTAAAAGGTAGGCTGGTTGTGCAGCACAACCCTGGAGCACAGGTCTAGTACAGGTAGAGCATGCATGATGCCTGTGTTCAATCCATACCACCAAAGGAGCAAGAGTAAAAGGTAAAAACACATGTAAGTTAGAAGGAAAAGGATAGCGCTGGAATGGCTATATTTCTACCAAGTAGATATCTAAAAAAAAAAAAAAAAAAAAAAAAAAAACTGCTCTGAAATTGGAATAAAGGGACGTCATATAATGATGACACTAGGAAGTTTTGGGGGTTTTTTTAGATTTGTTTTTTTTGGTATGGGGATCGAACTCAGGACCTTGTGCTTGTGAGGCAGGTGCGGAACCACTGAGCTAAATCCCTAGCCCCACTAGGAAGGTTTTAAAATTCTACAACTAGGCCGGGGATTTGATGCAGTGGTGCTGCCACCTGTCTCATAAGCGCAAGGTCCTGAGTTCAATCTCCAGTACCAAAAAAGAAAAAACCTAAAATTCTACAACTGAGTGTCAAAATACATGAAGCAAGCCAGGCATGATGGCACACACCTGTGATTCTGGCACGTTGGGAAGCTGACTCTGGAAGAGCACAAGTTCAAACCCAACCTAGGCAATTAGCAAAGCAAGCCCCTGACTCAAAAAGTGAAAAAGGGTTGGGGATGTAACTCAGTACAGAGGCCCTGGTTCAATCCCCAATATCACAAAACAAAAACAGACAGACAAACAAAAAAAAAAACCACATTCACTAACAACAGAATATACATTTCTCTAAAGTATATATGCAATATACACCAAGATTAAGAATATCCTGGATCTTGACAAATTGAAAATAATTAAAATCATGCAGAATATGTTCTCTCACCATAAGGGAATTAAACTGGAAATCAGTATCAAAAAGGCAATGGGAAATGGTTCCAACACTGGAAACTGACCAACACTCTTCTAATTAAGCCATGGGTCGAAAAGGAAGTCTCAAGGGCAACTGGAAAATATTTTGAACTGAACAAAAAATGAAAATACAACATATCAAAGCTGTAGAGTGCAGCTAAATTAGTGCTCAGGGGGAAATTTAGGTCATCGTATGCTTCTGTTAGAAAAGAAGATCAACGATCTAAGCTTCTACTGCAAGTAGAAGGATAAAGAGCAGAAATCAATGAAATTAACAATAGCAATAAAATCAATGAAACACAAAGGTGGTTCTATGAAAAGATCATTATAAATGTTAAGCCTCTGGGGGAAGGGAAAGAGGGAGAGGGAATGAGGGTGGGAGGGAGGGAGAGAGAGAAGGGAAGTAGTGAGAGAAGAGAGGATTGTTGCTATCAGGAAGGAAAGAGGCTATCATTACAAGGGACGTAAAAAGGCGATGAGAGGATATTATGGGCAGCTCTATATAAATCCAGCAAATTTGATAAAAATTGATCTGTTTCTTGGAAATCACAAGCCACCAAAACTCACCCAAGAGGAATAAATAATATGAATCATCTGGCATCTATTAAAGAAATTGAATTCATAGTTTAAAATCTTTTGAAAAAGAACTCTCTAAGCCCTGATGACTTTAGTGGCGATTCTACTAAACAGCAAAAGAATACCTCTACATAATCTCTTCCAGAAAACCAAAGAGCAAACACTTCCCAAGTAATAACCTGAATTGCAATAATCGAATATTAAAATCAAAGACAGTGTAAGAAAACTACAAACCAACATTTTCCACAGACATAAAAATTCAAAAACATTAGCAAATCAACCTCAGCAACAGGTAAGAACAGTACCCCAAGACCAAGTGGGATTTATGCCAGAAATCATAGCTAAGTCAGTATTCCAAAACCAACCAGTTTTACCAGGCTAAAGAAGAAAATTCACATGATCCTGCTTGATGCAGAAAGAACATCTAACAAAATCCAGTACCTATTATGAAACATTGAGAGCTGGGTGTGGTGGTGGGTTTCTGTAACCCCAGTCAACTGGGTGGCTGAGCCAGGAGGATCTCAAGTCTTATAAGGAATGGGAAAGGAGACATTACCAGAATGCCTGCAGTGGGTCCTGGTCTTCTGTGAGCCATGACAGCACAA
Organism: Fukomys damarensis; assembly: GCF_012274545.1. NCBI lineage: Eukaryota > Metazoa > Chordata > Mammalia > Rodentia > Bathyergidae > Fukomys > Fukomys damarensis. The sequence continues at coordinate 24,557,359 of NW_022900929.1, forward strand.
GGTTAGGAAATAAAGACAGGAGGCAAGACTTAGAAAAGGCTGGGTCTTGGGCCTGTAGTCCTGCACTGGACAGAAAAGACAAAGGTGCTCTGAGCTCACCATTATTTATTGGGTTCATAAGGAGTATCAGATGACTCAGAGAGCAGCAATAACCCTAAATTGACAAGGATCTTCTAATTGGAAGTGTCAGTCAGATGACTCAGAGGGTAGCAGTAATCCTATGACAACGAGGATCTTAGGCTGACGAGGATCTTAGTCAATGAGGAGTTTATGTTGATTAGGAGGTGAGATGAGCAAAAGGTTCTTATAGCAGTAGGTGGGATGAGTTAAGCTGATAAGGAATTTGTCCCTCCTCAGGTGAACTTTCTCTATTTGTGAACCAGGATGTCTTCAGCTGATGTAATCTTGCCCTTGAGCATCATAGCCTCAGGGACCATTGAAGTCTCAGCTGTGATTGGAGGCAAAAGAGAGTCATGCTTGCACACGTCATAGCTGGCCCACAGGCAAGAAGACTAGGCCTCAGACAGCCCTAATCATAATTTGTCAAATGAATTTTCCCCAAAATTATGTAGAATGGCTCCCAACAAAATCTGAACCCAGAATGGGCAAATTCGGGATTTAGAGAGAGCTAGTCTCAAAATGAAAAATAAAAAAGGATAAGACTTGCGATAGCTCTAAGGTCCTTAGTTTTATCCCCAGCACTAGGGGAAAAAGAAAGGCAAAAAACTTGGCACATTTTGCCAAAAGGATACACAGATAGCAAGAGCTGGTGAGGGATGCTCAATATTGTTAGACCACAGCGGGCAGCGGGCACTGTTAGCACATGAAGACAAGAGCACTGTGCAAGGTGCCATGCCTTACTCTATGTGCAGAAAAAGCTGGGCCTCAGGCTCTGTGATAGAGACCTTGCCTAGCATGCACAAGGCCCTGGCTTGGGTGCTCAGCACTGCCCCCCACCCAAGAAAAAAGGAGAAGATAAAAGCTGGACCTTAACATTGATTGCCAGGTGACAAAGGAAAATGCTGAACAGCCCTGCAAGATTCCTGCTCGGCAGACACGATATTTCTGCAAAAGAATGGGTAGAACACACAGAATGTATCAGTGACATCCAGGCACAGCAAGAGTGCAAGACAGTTGGTCTCACAGGATGCTGGCGCTGCCAGAGAGCAATGAGATGCACTCAGGCAAGCAGGAGCAGCATAAACCACTAAAGGAAGGAAGGCCACCACCTCAGCACCTGAGCAGGGGACCTGGGACCTGACAGCCAGTGCTGGTGGCTGGAGGCTGAGTTTCGTGTTCTCCATTTTTCACTGGAAAGATTTGACCGAAAACCTCTTTATGCCAAAGTGGGTGAAAATAAAAACTGCTCTATTAAAAAAGGAAAGCAAACCATCCCAAATGGGCTGGGGACATAGCTCAGTGGTAGAGTATGCTCTTAGCACGCATGAGGCTCCAGCTCCAGTCCCAGCCCTACCAAAAAGAAAAACCTGTGAGCTACTGCTTTGGGGTCACTAGAAGAGCTAAAATCAGCACTGACAGTATGGAGTGCTGAGGGTATAGTGACTGCTGCCAAAATGTCCAGCTTGTATGGGTGGCACCACTGGCCAGCTGCAAAATGACACATTCTAGATCACAGTGTGGCTTGCTTACAAATCCCATGCCTTGCTATTTACCCAAGAAGTGAAAGCATATGTCTACAAAGATACCGGTGGTGTGCTCGCTTTGGCAGCATATACACAGAAACTGGTGCACGGTCAGCTCTGCTTCTAATCACTACACCTTGGAAACCACCCAAACCTCCTTCAGTGGACAAACTGTGGAATGGCCATGGTGTGGAATACTACGGAGCAAGGAAGAGGATACAGTCAGCAGCCTGCACAAACCTCACAGGCATTATGCTGACGGAGAGAGTGGATAAACTGGTTCCACTTCTGTGCCTTTGTAGGGTAGGGGAGCACTGCCACCATGTGACAGCACAGGGAACATTTAAGGGACAGACTTGTGTCCTGATGGTGGCAGGTGACAAGTCTCTACATGTATTCAAACTCATAAAACTATGCTCAGAAATAGTATGTTTTTATTGCACATTAACTTTCAAAATATTTCAATGCAGTGGGTGACTGGTCTGGGAAGCCCTCACCTGGCAAGGTGCCTTAGGACCTGGAGAAGGTGGGGACAGTGGGCTCTTGGTGCACAATATGGCAAGGGCGACCCAAGGCCACTATGCTTGGGGATGTACAGAGCACCGCGCAGAACACTGGCCCTGCAGAGGGGACAGAGGCTGCCGCAGGGGCTGAAGCCCATGAGGAACCATAAGATGGGTGGGTGGTGCTGGGCCAGGGGCGCAAGAAGGGCACGTGGGTGAGCTGGCTAGGGGGCAGGACACCAGCTCCCCACACTGTGAGAGCTCTGGGGTTGGTACGGCTGCAGTGCGGTGGCCTGTTTTTAAGAACACTGAGGTAGGCCTGAGGCAGAAGCAGGACGCCTTGGGGCTGAAGTTCTCTTGGCCTCAGTCCCCTCCATATGCCCACACCTCATAGCGGTCCTCTTGGTCCAGCAGGGCACCTGTTGGTCCACCTCTTGGCTACAGCAGGGGCAGGGGCCTCAGGAGACATGGTCACTGGGCCTCGGTGGATGGTGCAGCCCCACCACAGCGCCATGACACACATGGGGCGTGGGTAGGCCAGCCGGCCCAGTGTCCACAGCTGTGCCCCAAAGGTGAGACCAGGGCAGCAGCACATCTGCATGAAGATGCTCAGCGGTCATGGGTTCAAGCAGTAAGGGCAGGCGCAGGCAGCACGGGGTCAGGCATTCCTCTGCTCCGGGGGCAGGTATGCCAGGCCCAGGTGTGTGAAGATGTCCTCCTCCGAAGCCACATGGAAACATGTCTTCTGCAACAGGAGAGGGGCATCAGTGGCCGGGCCATGCTCCGCGGCACCCACGCATGGTGCACAGCCACCCTGAGACAGGCTGGCCGGGGCCGGGATCTGGGACTTGGGCCTGGAACTGGGTTCTGGGCAGCGTGAGGGCTCCACCCCCCTCCCACACGTACCTGCTCTGGGTGGAACAGCCCATGGCTATTCAGACACAGCCCCTTCTCCTTCCGGCTAAAGCGGCGCAGCTCCCTCTCAAAGAGCTGCAGGGAAGTGTGTGCCTCAGTGGGACTGGCTGGGATGCAGTGGCCACTGGGGGGGGCAGGAGGGAACCGGGGGAGCTTGCACCTCAGGGTGGCCAGCCCAGGCCCACCTTTGAGCCAGTCCAGCCGAGAAGGGCAAAAGGGAACTGGCTCCATGGGGCGACCACCAGGTCCACCCTCACAGCCTTCCAGGCTGCCCCGGAGGGTTGCAGCAGGCGTAGGATGCAGAGACTCCGCTCGAAGGCATCCATGGTGTGGCTCTGCTGAGCTAGGTGGCCAGGGTCCCCCAAATGGCTGCGCTGGTGCTGGTGGTACAGGACGAGGCCCTGCGGGGAGAGCAGGTGTCCCAGCTCCGCTGCAGTGTGGGCATGGCTCACCCGCCAGGGCCCAGAGCGCTCACCTGGCTCTGCAGCTGGCACATCACGCTGGGCAGCAGCCCCGCCTCCCGGCCCTCCTCAGGGTGGGTGATGAGGAAGTCCACGTCATGGCCCTGCAGCTTCCCCCTGCAGGGTGGGGTGGTGCTGGGAGTCAGCACGGGCTGGGTCCCTTTAGAGGGTTGGGAGTCCCCTCAGTGTCCACACACAGGTCCCTTCGCTGGGCCCAGGCCTGGAGTCCAGCCAGGACACTGGGGCCCTTACCTCCTGAAGCCGCCGGTCAGTGTGACTGTGGCCCCAGGCAGGGCCCGTCCCACGGCGGCCTCCACCAGCTGCTGCAGAGCCTTGGCGTCCAGCCGCCCCACAGGGGTACACAGGTCATGGTGGTGCTGCAGCCCTGCAGGCAGCCGCCACACAACCTCACGAGGCCTGCCCCGGCCCACGTGACCCGCACACTGCCCCACTGGGCCTCAGCTCCCCATGCAGGTGCTCAGTGGCCCAGCCCTCCCCAGGTACATATCAGTGCCTTGCTTTGTTTTTCGGTACTGGGGATTGAGCCCAGACTCAGGACCTTCACACTAAGCTGCATCCAAACATCCTTTTTAAATTTTGAGACAGGGTCTTGCTAAGTTTCTAAGTTGCCCAGGATGGGCTAGAATTTGTGATTCTCCTGCCTCAGCCTCCCAGAGTACTGGGATTACTGGTGTGTATCAGTGCACCCACCTTACATACTAGCTTTTACTTTGATGTAACTGTAGACTCACATTCCATTGAAAGAAGTGGAAGATTCCCTGTGCACACTACCCCATGCCCTGCAAAGGTAACAAAGGTAATAGCTTGCAAAACTATAGTAGAGTCAAATAGAAGGATGCAGAGTTGACAGTTTCTCCATTCAAAGGTGTGACCAAGACATGGTCAGAAGATGGGAGGAAGCTACACATGGTGGCGCATGCCTGTAATCCCAGCACTCTGGGAGGATGAGGCAGGAGGACTTCAAGTTCTAGCCCAGCCTGGCCACTCAGCCACCTGGTGAGACGGTCACTAAATACAGAATAAAACAAGGAGCTGGGGTTGGAGCTCAGTGTGAAGGTCCTGGGTTTGATCTCCAGAATCCCCACAGCCTTCCAAAAAAGGATGGAAAGTAGGTGGCCCAGCCACCTTGCCTTTAGCCTCCTCCTGCCTCCCACCTGTCCCGCTGTCGCTGAACCTCCCACAGGCCGTTCAGGAGAGGTTTGCCTGTGAGAAGCAGCAGCGCCATGCAGCCCCAGGGAGAGGGACTGGGGGACATCCCACCCGCCTCCTGAGCCGCAGCAGCCAGGGACAGGAATGAGCTGGCCATCGGTGGGAGATGGACTGAGTGTGTGCTCCACACCCGCCCCTGCCTGGCTTACAGAGGAGCGTGTGGCAGCCACGCTCAGCCTCCCCACCTCAGAGAAGGTGGCCAACACTCCCAGTGCTCAGTCTCAGGCTCATGGTCACCTATGTGGTAAAAGAAGATGGAACTCAAAGCCAGGCTCAGGGAACCTGGCAGCTGGTGTTCTTTATCATCCCAGAGCACCTGGGGCCTCACACATCACACTGGACAGGCCTGGGCCTCACAGGAGCTGCAACATGGGCTCCTGCCACCTCCGTGCCTCAGCCACAACTACTGCCTGCTACCGAGCCTCCTTCACACAGGCTGCCCCTGCCCCACAGGCAGAGGTGCTGAGGGCTCTGGGAAGCAGGGCGACCTTGTGGGGCGCACCTGCCCACTGCTGCCGGGTCAGTCTCTGGGGCTGCTCGCGGAGCTCGTCCAGGGTACGCAGCCCTTGCCGGTACCACCGGTCAGCGGTCTTTACCCCGACCCCGAAGATCTGGGTGAAGAGCTGTGTGGACAAAGGACAGATGGTGGGTGAGCATGACACTTCCAAGCAGATGTATCTGCGGGCCCAGGCCATAGGGCAAAGGTGCAACTCTGAGGTCAGCCAGCCCAGTCCACTTGAACCACTGAACCGGAAGTTGTGCTACCCCAAGACCAAGAAGTTGGGTGAGCAGCTCCGCCCATCTGGAAGCCCCTTTCTTGCTCCCATGCAGCCAGAATTTGCTGCGTGGCTCTCAGCACACAGTACATGAAGGTGGTTTCAGCAGGAGTGCTAAGGGGAGCCCACTCCCCGCCACCCAGAATTCTGTACAGCAGAGGGGCTGCTTTTGCTGTCTTCCCACACAGAGGTGGTGTGGGAGTGGCTAACTGGTCCAGGGGCCCTGAGCCAAGCCTGTCACCTGGCCTGAGCCAGCCACTCACTCTCCCCAGCAGCCATGCAGTGGCGGAGGCTACATGTGTGGCCACCTCTCCTGCAGCAGGGACACTGATGCGTATCACAAGAGGAGGAAAGAGTGGCTATAGCCCTGCCCTTTCTGGGCTTTGCTAGGCCATCTTCTCCCTGATTTTCTGAATCTATAACATGAGGCAGGCCACTGTCACTTTGGCCATTGAAACCTGACTTTAAAAATACTGAGCTTGGGCAGGGAATTTAGCTCAGTGGTTTTGCCATCTGCTTCACAAGTGCAAGATCCCAAGTTCAATCCCCGGTATCCCCAATGCCCCAAAAATACTGAGATTAGCTAGGCCTGATGGCAGACCTGTGATCCTAGTCAGTCACTCTGGAGGAAGAGGCAGGAGGATTGCAAGTTCAAGGCCTGCATGGACAATTTAGTGATGTCCTTTCAAAAAACAGAAAAGTAAAATGGGCTGGGTGTTTAGCTCAGTGGCACAGCATTTGCTTAGTGTCCACAAGGCCCCAGATTCCACTACTGGGAAAACCAAAAAACCAAAAACCCCAAAAACCCCAAAACAAACCCCCAAACAGATGGTGCTGAGTGTTCTAGAAAATTCCGTGTGCTCATGTAGGCTTCTCCACTTGTTGGTCCTGTGTGTATCAGGTGTCAGCTCAGCTGCCCTTTCCTTGCCAAGACCTCCTCTGACCTCAGCATTGGGTCAGCGTCCCCCACCTCCACCCCACGTGTGCTGCAGACTGTGCTGTGGCCCTGCCAGGGTCCCACCTGCCTGCGCACCTTCATGGTCTGGTACCTCTCAGAGCTGCGAACCCTCTCCACCTCTTCACATACTCCTCGCTCCAGCAGCTCCTGGGGAGAAGATAAAAGCAAAACTCTAAGCCCCTGGGACTGGAGAGAAAGAGAATGAGCAGTTGGGGGTGGCACAGGGGCCCAGGGACAGGGTGATCCCCTCCCACCCTGCTGGGATGCCTGTAGTGTTGGGGTCCAGAGGGACTCAGCAACGGACACTGTGCCGAGGAACGTGGGCAGCAGGGGTCCAGGGTCAGAGCTGCAGCATCACAAACAGCAGCTGAGGCTGAAGGTAACATGGGTCTTCCTGCAGATGGATGTCAGGCCCAGGAGATATAAACATTTGCTTTCAAAGCATGCATGGTTTCACTTAAAAGCGTCTTTTACCACTGTGTGTTCTTGATGTGAAAGTACACCGAAAGGCAGTGCCCTGGGTCAAGTTCTCAAAACCTTACAATCAGGGTGCTGCTGTCTTCCACTGTCCTGGGCAGCTGGCACCCATGAGGACGAGGACTCCAAGGCCAGCGACTCCCTGCTGAGTCCTCAGCACTGAGGGCCTTGGGGCAGCTCTGTCCCTCCCTGCTGGGCTCTGAAAACAGAAGCTCCACTCTCTCACCCCACACACCCTGCTCAGCATGGCAGACACTGACCTGGACAATGTTAGAGGAATGTTCTCCGAAGTGTGGCAGCCCCTGCAACTGGCTCAGCACTGTGACAGGCCAAGGCAGGGCCCTGAGCACTGAGGCTGATCTGCGGAAGGAGAGGAGGCGACCCTCACTGCCTTCAAAGCCTGCTGCCTCTGCCAGCGTCTCCAGGGCCTCCTGCAAAGCAGACCCTTGGTGAACCCCCATCTACCATATCACCCATGCTGAGCTCCTCCTAGGGCAGGACCTGCTCACGGAGCTCACCGAGAGGCTGCTGTTGTGGTGCACGAGGGGTGTGGAACGTTGGCAGGCATAGGCTGGCATCAAAACTGCTGGGGTTGAGGGCTCCTTCCTGGGCTCAGCCACCTGAGGAAGGGAGATGTATGGGTCATGATGAGGCTGCAAGGCTGGCAGGAGCCAGGCAGGACCCTGGCCTCTTCTGGGCATTCACCTTGGACCCTCAGGGCCCACAGGACAGAGGCAGCCAACTCTGAGAGGGAGGTGGGGCAGAGGGAGGCACCTGCCTACAGAACAGACTGTAGAGGGGGCTCTTCAGGCCAGAGCAATAGCAGCGACATCTGCCAAACCCTGTGGAGAACTTTCGCTGCCACCCCACATGTTGCATGTGCTCCAGCTCACCAAATCCTCACGGCCAAGTGGGCAGGGACACTGAGGTGCTGGAGGTTAAGAGCTGGCCTCTGCTTCAGGTTTACATGCACAGAGAGAACTTTAGCACAGGCAGCCCAGCTCCTGAGAATCCTGAAGGTCATTCACTTAGTGAGGGATAAAGGTCTGAAGATGCTAAAAAGAAGTGGACTCCAAGTGGTGAGGACAGATGCTGGAATGGCCCAGCCCCTGCCAGTGCCTCTACTGGCTTCTCAGGGTCTCCTGGTGGTCTGGTCGGAGCCCCCACTGTCCACATCCTCTGGAGGACACACAGGCACTCCTGCTTCACCACCAGGTTGCACCAGCTCACCTCCAGGCAGTGCCGGTTCTCCACAGGCACAGGCTGCCCAGCTGCCATGCTCTCTGTGAACCAGCTGATATCCAGCAGAGCTGGGCGGGGGCATCCTAGGGGAGGAGCAGCCGCCTGTTCCTGCCAGCAGGCAGCCACCTCCGCGGAGGTCTGCTCCATCACCACATGAGTCACTTCGGAGCTGGCGAAGGGAGAGGAAGAGGATGAGGCTTGGTGGGGGGACACCCTGCTCCTCTCAATACCTGTGAGCCTTTGACTTGCCCTGCATAGTGACTACCCTTCATTCTTCAAATGTCACCTGTAGGAAGCCCAGTCCCTCCTGCTGGGGATGAACACCTCTATCACTCTCAGAACTGTGATTCTGCCAGGTAGTGTGGAGCACACTACATCTAAACCTAACGCTGACCCTAACGTGAGCGAGAAGGACTGCAAATTTGAGCCCAGCCTGGACAACGAAGGCTGTCTCAAAATTTTAAAAGGCTGGGAAGGTAGCTCAGTACAAAGGCCTTGGGTTTAATCCCAGGACCAGGAAAACAAAACTGTGTTTTTCTGCCCCAGGTAAGCTCTTGAGGACAACCTCACTGTTAATGTCTGTCCCTCTCCCCGCCTCAGACATAGGAGCGTCCCAGAGGCCAAAGCCAGGTTGTCTTCATCTCACCTCCGGGTTTAAGGGCAGGTATGGAGTTGCCTGCTTTTGTTTGAACCCTAGTTCTGCAAAACTTGCTGCACACTCTTGGGCAAATAGGGTCTCCTCTCCTTTATAAAGCAAAAGAGCATATATTGTAGGGCTGTTGTAAAACAGTGCCCCGCTACACTCTAATAGTCTAGCTAACTTCTCTCAGGTGAGTCTGATATACTACTGCCCCTTAGGAACGTTTAATTAACTTGAAAGTAAGTAAGGGCTGCACGGAGCACCGGTCCCAAGACCATTCGCTCTCCCATCTCAAGGCTGTTCTCAGTGGGCAGCCGCCGGGTGCGGCTCTCCGAAATCCTGGGTTGAGTTTCAGTGTTGCTGCAGGACACCCCTGGCCCTAATAAACGGCACCCTTCACGGAAGAGGAAGTCGCGGCGGGAGGAAGACAGCGATGCGAAAAGCCAGGTCTAACTTTCATCCCAAGGCCGCAGGGAGGACCGGGCGGCGGTCTCACTCCGCACCTCGCGCAGCGGGCGCCCGCAGAACACCGGGTCCTGGGGACCGCGCACCTGTAGGTGTCCAGGACGCGGAAACCTTTGGACAGCGCCAGGCGTGTGAGAAAGGCCCGGCGGCTACGGCCCATGCGCGGCTCGGCCAGGTAGATAGCGACGCCGGGGAAAAGAGCCGAAGACGGTGAGCAGAAGGCGTCAGCGCAGCCCGGAGACCTGGCCCGCATTCGCCGCCGCTTTGGAAGCATCTGAGCGTGGACTCGTGTGGCTCTTCGGCTCCGCGGAAGGAAGGCGGACGGAAGCTCAAAAGAAGGCGGACGGACGGAAGCCTGAAGGCTAGGGAAGTGGACCCGCCTCTATGCAAATAAGATAACGGACACGCCTTCTATTTAAATTTTCCTCTAGGAGAGGCCGAGCGCAGGAGGGGTAGGCAAGGAGAGGTGGTGGGCGGGGCCTCGGCCTGGGGCGTGGCTTCGTCCTCCGGGGCGGACTGTACTACCCACCGCCAGTTGTTGGCCGGGCCCGGCCGATGGCTCCCTACCCGGTACACCGCCCTGCGTGGGATCCTTAGGATTCCTGGGTTCCGCAGGGTCCGCGTGGGCTCCTCAGGCCGTCGCCTCCAAGGCTCGTGGAAGATTTTTTTGGGCGAGTGACGCTGGGACGGCTGGCCAGCCCTTTGGAAAAATAGAAATTGGCACAGTCCCCTTACTGCTTAGCACCAAATAAATTCCAGATGGATCAAACATTTAAATCTAAAAAAGAAACCAAAGCCGTACTGGAAAAAGAACTAGTATCACAATAAACTTGGAAATACTAAAGGAAAAGAATGATAAAAGTGAACCACATACAAATTTAAAATGTGTTTAAAAATTTGTCAAAAGACAAACTGGTTCACTTTTTAATGTGACATATTTTGTTTGTTTTTTTGGTACTGGGGATTAAACTTGGGTCCTTGTGCTTGCGAGGCAGGCAGCAGAACCACTGAACTAAATCCCCAGCCCTAATGTGACATTTTGAAATTAACATAATAAAAATTTTAAAACAAATATAACATTAAAAAGGGGAAGCAATAAAATTTACTATAGATAAGAGACTCTGATCTAATAAAATTGGCAAAGAAACATGAATGGACAATTCTCAGAAGTCCTAGTGGAGCTGGTGTGGTGGTGCACACCTGTAATCCCCCAAGTATGGGAGGCTGAGGCGGGAGGATCACAAGTTCTAGCCCAGCTTGGGCAACTTAATGAGACCCTTTCTCAAAACGGAACATTAAAAAGGGGCGGGGGGGCGTAGCTCAGAGTGAAGAAATGGGTAGAAGGGGAAGAGAGGAAGGAGGTGGAGGGAAATACCAGTTGATCCATGCATGACTAGGCCTCACGCTGTCATGAGAGGACAGCACATTTAAAGGAAAATGTCTTCACCTGCTGGGTTAGCAACGCTGGTCCCAAGTGTGGAAGGTGTGAGGGAACTTGCAGTTTGTAGGAGGGATTCACTCCCTGGAACCCAGTTTAGCAAACATGTTAAACAAAATGAAAACAAACTCATGCATACGGATCCAGCAGTTCCTTTCCACGATTGGGATCACGTGGAATCTGCGGGTGAGGTGGAACTCCGGCCCTTTGACAGAGATGTTTCCTGGCCGGCTGCCCAGGGTGTGCCACGTCAGGAATGTTCTGGCAGGGCAGCCCTGCCCAACCTCCAGCCCCCGGGAGGTGCAGTCAGGGTGGGCTTGGCCTTTTGCAGCCTCTCCTGGTTCTTTCCCCTGAGTCCATTCTCCTCCGGGACTGTGCCGCTGGCCTATCCTCTCACCTTTTCTGTTGTCTTTCTTAGCCAGTCTGGGCCCCAGCTCAGTCCCAGGGCACAGGGCTGAGGGAAAGAAGCAGGTGGCTCAGCCCTGTCATCCCCCTGACCTCCTGGACACCCACTACCCCTCCAGACCTTTAGAGCGGCCAGAGTCAGGACCCTCGCACCACAGCCAGGAGGCCAGCGTGCAGCTCTCTCATCTGACCTCCTGCCACCTGAGGGCCCAGCTTTCGTCCTCCTCACATATAGCTTTGCTGAATGTCCCTTGAGCAATTCCCTCACTCCCAGTCTCCTAAAACTGGCTCCTTTCCTCTTGGTGTCTCCATCTCAGCCTGACCCCGCTTGGAGGGTCTCTCCCTCCTGGGCTGACAGAGGCAGTCATGCCCAGAATTCTGTGCAGCTGTGCAAAAGCGTTGGTCTAGCAGTTCTGCACAAGCCCCACTGGAGGAAACTGGCTTAGAGATGGCCTCCAAGCACTGCTGCGCAGTCTGCTGGGACCTCACAGGGCAGAGGGTGATGTGGACAGGGTGGGGCTCTGCCCTGTACCCCACGGAGAGGTGACCTACAATGGAGTGGGGCAGATGGGACTGGGTTTTCTTCTGCTTCTGTGATGATCTCTTGTTTCCCAGACTGGAGCTCAGTGTCCTGGGAATGGGGTGTGTGTGTGCGCACGCACGTGTGAGGGTCCCAGGAAGGTGAGCATAGAGCTGGACCTGCAACTCCCCTGGAGGCAGGCAGAAGTCCCCACAGCAGGCCATTTCCCCAGGACCTGGCTTCCGCAGCAGGGGCAGGTGGACCTGTGTGTGTCCAGCAGGCCCCTGAAAGAGTGGGGGCTGGGGCAAAAGATCCCAGAAATGGAGCCACCGGCTTGTGGCAGGTGCTGTGGAACTGACTTCCAGTTTCTGTGCTCACTGGGCCTGATCTCCCCATCTGGTCTGGGGAAGGCCAGTGTGGCAAGGGGTCTCCAGGCGAGTATGGGGAGGCCGTCTCCTCCCTGGGGCACAGCAGAGCAGGATGTGGCTGAGCCTCCCCAGACAGTAACAGTTAATTGTATGGGTGTGGCCTGGGTATCTATATTTTATTTTAATTAATTTTTTTGGTGGTACTGGGGATTGAACCCAAGTCATTCACTCTGAGCTACATCCCTGGCCCCTTTTTTATTTTTTTATTTTGCAGCTGGGTCTTGCTAAGTCACTAAGTTGCCCAGACTTGGCTGGAACTTGTGATGCTCCTGCCTCAGCCTCTCAGAGTGCTGGGATTGTAGGTAGGTAGCACCATGCCAAACTGACATCTGAATTCAAAGAGCTCCCTGCAGATGTGCCCTCACTGAGACCTGCTGCTCTAGGGACAGGGCCCTGCTGTCCTGTGTCAAAGGCTTTGTCCTCAGCTTGGCACTGTTGAAAGTGGTGCTGGGGCTGGTAGAAGTTCTTGGGTCCCTGGGGTGCAGCCTCCAAGGGATTTTGAGACTGTTGTCGCCATGCCACCAGCCGAAAAAAAGCAATCAGGCCAAATGAACATGGACTAAAACCACCACCCCTGTGAGCAAAAGTCACCTTTTCTCTGTGTAAGTTGGTTACCTTGGGGGTTTTGTTATGGTAACAGAAAGCTAACACGAGGCCCTTCTGGGAGAAGGAAACACTGGCAACAAGTTTATGTGTGTTAAAGTAAAAGCTGGAGTCAGACATGGTGGCATACACCTATGATCCCAGCACTCTGGGAGGCCGAGGCAGAAGTATCAAAGTTCCAGCCCAACCTGGGCAACTTAGTGACTTAGTGGACCTTGTCTCAAAATAAAACATAAAAAAAAAAAAAAAAAAAAAAAAAAAAAAAAAAAAAAAAGGACTGAGGAAGAGCTCAGCGCAAAGGTCCTGGGTTCAGTACCACAAAAACAAAAAAGTAAAAGGAAATCACTTAAAAATCCAATAACCAGAGTGGTGGAATAAATGTTGCTGTGTCCACACCGCAGACACATGCAGCCATTAAGAATGACTCCATGTGGTTTTACTCATGATCAGGGTTATGGTTTAGGGACTGGAATGTGTTAAAGGCTTGGTCCCCACTGCTGAATGCACAGAGGTGGGGCTTTGGGATCATGAGGGCTCTAAATTAGATGCATCAATCACTGGGTCCATAATGAGATAGGGTGTTGAGAGGTGATGAGAAGTTGGAAGTTGGGACCAAGTTGAAGGTAGTGGTCCCCATACCTCCTCCCCAACCCCTCCTTTGTCTCTCCAGTTCCTGGCCAACATGAGATAAACAGCTTTCTTCTGCCGCATCCTTCTGCCATGATGTTTTCACCTCACAACTGACCTGAAAGTAATGGAGCTGGTTGACCATGGCCTGAAACCTTTGAAACCATGAGCTGAAATAAATTTCTCCTTGAAGTTGTTTATCTGAGGTATTTTGTTGCAGTGATGAAAAGCTGACTATCACAAACAAACACTTTCGATGTTCTTTCACTAGAGAACAGCCCACCACACTGGGGCATCCGCACTTTGGGACATAGGGACAGGTGGCATGATAGCGTGAATGAGGCTCCAGTGCCTTCCACTAAGTGGAAAGAACCACACACCATTGCTAATACCATTTGGGAAATGGACCACTGGTTGCCAGAAGCTGGGATGGGAGCAGAGGTTAGTGCAAAGGACTGCGCAGGAATCTGGTAGAGCAAAATGTTCCTTGCCTGTGGGAGACCAGAGGAGAATTGAAGCCTAATTGGCCTCCTCTGTGAGGACAAAAGAGAAAGGCTGCACTCAGGGGTGATTGCACATTGCAGGTTCTAGAGAAAATTTAAGACAGCTGAGCTGAAGTTGTTTACCAGATAATGCACTAATGATATTGGAAAGCAGATGAACTGGGTGTTACTTTGATTGCCTGTGCCCGTGTTTGGGTGAATAAAGGTGAGATGAGCCAGACCTGAGGCTCCTCTGCCTACTAGAGGTGAGCGCCCCCTGGCGGCCCGCTAGTTAAACTGACTCCACGTCTGTCATTCATCCTCGTTTGCCTCTGGGTCAGGGAGGTTTCCCACAAGTGGTGCCTGGATGGGGAAGCTCAGTGGAGTGAACTGGTTCCCCACAGGTAGCCGCTGAGGCAGGAGGGACCTGAGACCTGCCAACATGGGTTGGCTACATTGCCTGTGACAGGGGCTCCAGGATTGTTTGCCAAACTTGGAATTATGGCATAGCCACACACACTGGCATGAAAAGGTGCACAGTGGACATGGCTTGATGCTGTACCCAGTGAGAACCGAGCTGGGTGTATCCTGTGAGGTCGTGTTTGTACAAACTTGTTTGTTTCTCTACGTGTGATGTACATGGAAAACCCCGTGGCAGGGTGGCCAAGAGGCTACAGAGGTCGGGCAACTGACTGACTGCGAGGGTGGGATTACATTTTTCATGTTGCCTGTCAGTCATTCAGCTTCTACGAAGGGCAGAGAAGGAGGGAACATAAGTTTCCATCCTTGGGTGTGGTGGGAACCTCCAGCCTGAGCCCGTGGCACCCTTTGGAGCTGTCCAGATGCCCCTCTGCCCACATTCCCAATTCAACGCAGGCTCAGGCAGGGATGGGTGGGTGTTGTCTCTCTCCTGCCCTCTCTGGATCCCTGAGGCTCAGAGGGCTTCAGGACATCGAGGCCTCCACCTTGGTTTGGGCGGTCTGCCCTAATGTATTACTTGACTCGGGCTCCAGGCAAAGTCCCAGCCTCCTGTGCCCCTGCCCTGAGCCTGCTGTCCCCTCCCTGCTCCTCAATCTCTGCCCTTCCTGCTGATTGCAGAATTGTTTTGGATTATTCTTGCCCAGATGTATGAACTTGTGTTTTTCCAAGATGAGTCCCATCTGGCTTTTTTCTTTTCCAGCCTCCAGCTCGCAGAGGTCCCCAGGTTGACACTTCCCCCAGGGCCCTTGGAGCCTGTGCTCATCCTGCCCAGGGGCCCTTGGGCCAGGACTCAGCGGGCTGTCGTGCTGCCTGCCGGTCTTACTTCTCCCTATGTTGCAGAAGGAACTGGTAAATGACACACAGAGATGCAAGGGTGGGTAAAACAAAAATCATTTACTTTGTTAGCAAAGGGTTGGCTTGTACCATGGGCTGTGCCAAATGACTGATACCGGGCTAGGTTACAATCTGCCTTTTATAGGAATTTTACAATCATGGCCTCATTTTAGGTAGTTAGATAAGACATTTCAGTTTTCTCAGTAACCCAAATGTAGCACCTTCTTTGTAGTTAGGATGTTTATCTTTAGGATTTGCCTAATTAGCTATTCTAGCCCACAAGAGTGGGGTCAGGCTAGGAAAACAGGACTGGTGACATTCCTTCCATCTTAACTCTTTTAGAGTTATATGATTTACAGAAAATTTAGGGTTTAGGGTCTAAGTGTACTTTGTTTGTAAGGTATGGCGATTATTATCTTAGTTTGAACATTTGGTCTCACACTGGGGATGCAACTAAGCACCTCCAGCATCTGTTAAATCTTATAACATTTTAAATAGGGCTACGTGCCTTCAAGCTTTGTAGTTAATGATGAAACCTCTGGTATTATTGTCCTAAGAAATAAGCAAAGCAAATTACAGAAGTGAAAGACAGTGGTTATTCTGTATTTCCTTAACATTTTGTAGATTTTAGACTATTTACAAAAGTTCTGTCTATCACCTACAGGCTGCCTGCCAGAGGCACTTGACAAGTGAGAGGCAGCCTGGGCCATCTGTGAACTGTGCCACACACAGCTGTGGCCAGGGTGGCCAGTATGCTGTGTCCCAGGACTGCCGAAGAAGGGATCACAGATGGGGCTGTTTGAAACAGCAGGAAATTGTTCTCTCCCAGTATCAGAGGCCAGAAGTCAAAAATCCAAGTGTCAGCAGGGCTGCCCTCTAGGATCCCTAGGGAAGCCCAGCTGGTGGCCTGCATCCTCCCTGGCTTGTGGCCAAACTGGTCCAGGCTCTGTTGTTGCCTTCCATGACCCCCTTCCTTTAAGTCTACACAGGCTTTGTGTCTTCCCCTTTTCTTTTCTTTTTTTTGGGGGGAGTGGTTACTGGGGATCGAACTTGAACTTGTGAGGCAAGTGTTGGCACCACTGAGCTAAATCCTGTGCCCTTCCCCTTTTCATTTTTGTGGTTCTAGGGATCAAACTCAGGAGTGAGTTACCACTGAACTACATCCCCACATCTTTTTGTCTTGTTTTATTTTGTTTTTGAGACAGGATCTCCCTAGGTTTCCCGAGATGGGCTCAAATTTGTGATCTTCCTGCCTCAGCCTCCCAGAGTGCTAGGATTACAGGTGGGCACCATGATAATGGGTTAGGCCAATTTACCTCAGGATGATCTTATCTCAAGAACTTTAATTACATCTTCAAAGACTCTTGTTCCAAATATGGTCACACAGGTTTAGGGGTTCACTTTCAATCTGCTACCCTGGGTCCCACTCTGCCTGGCCTTCTTTGACCCATGTAGACCCATCAGAGCCCAGCACTTGGGTTTCTGACCATAGACTTGCCCAGAACCTTGCTGCTTCTGTAACAAATACAGACACTTTAGTTTTGAGAAACTGGAATAGCCTTTTAAGGAAGATCTGTATCTTTGCTTCTGGGTGGGCTCCATGTAAGAACAGGGTCAGGGATTGGAAAACTAGGATGGGATCTGGGTGGGAAGACAGGGCCACAGGGGCAGAGGAGCCCTGTATGCTTGCTACTTGGATTTTGCTGGAGAAGTGTGCTGAGGGATACGTTCCTCAGATGAAGGCTCTGTGGGTTTGTCCAGCCAGCCCAGGCTGAGCCGTCCACTCAGGAAGGGGTGGCTGACCAGGACTTATTCCATTCCTATTATTGTTTCATTCTCTCGTAAACAGGCCCCGTGCTGTTTATTTGGTTATTTCTCCATTTACTACTGTTGTCCTTGAACTACAACCCAGCTATCAGGTGGGACTTTGTGGCACACACCTGTAATCCCAGCAGTTTAGGAGGCTGAGGCAGCAGGATCCTGTCCCCTCATTTGTAAAACAAATAGAATGAGGGTCCTGCAAAAGACTGCTGTGCAAATTCAGTGTGGAGGGACAGAGACCAAGTCATACCCTCCTTCCACCTGGACACCCACTACTTGCTCTTGGTGGCTCTGAGGTCAGGCTTGGCTGGCTGGGCACACCCCCCAAGACTTTGGTGACCTTGAGCAGATGCTGCAGCCCAAACCTATCTCCTGGTCTGGGGGAGGGAAGTAGGTACCCCACAAGATGGAAATGAGACCCATCAAGGAAAAAATTAAGTGCATTTCTGGCATTGTGAATTTTGGACTGAATACATATCCATGACAAATACAATAATTTCATTTAAAATATTTAGCACAGAATAGGATCAGCAAAATCCAGACCCCAGGAAATTCTAAGAGACAATCAACCTAGGTTCCACAGATACATTTCAGCTGGGCATGGTGGAGCATACCTATAATCCCAGAATTTAGGAGGCTGAGGTAGGAGGATCACTGTGAATGTGAGGCCAGCCTGGATAGATTAGCGAAAAAACACCACCATGGCCGGGGATTTAGCTCAGTGGTTCCGCAACCTGCCTCACAAGTGCAAGGTCCAGCGTTTGATTCCCCAGTACAAAAAAAAACAAACAACAAAAAACCAACATTACTACCAAGCTCAAGAACAAGAGAGAGGAATAGAAGGGAAGCCTATAGGTTAACATATAGTTAAAAGATACACAAATCCTAGCCCACAGGTTTTATCTGGATCCCAATTCAAACAAATAAACTATAAAAATAAAATGTATGAAACAATTAGGAAGTGTGTGCACTACCTGAGTGGATATTAGATATTATGGGATAATGGTTGAGGTTTTCAAGAGTGATAACAGGTGATGAGAGAGCGAAGGGAAGTATGTATATGTATCTGCAGTACTGGGGATTGAAACTAGGACTTTTGCACTGAGCTGCTTTTTCACCTTTTTATATTTTTTATTTTGAGATATGGTTTTGCTCAGCTGCAAAATTGCCCAGGCTGGACTCAAACCTGCAAGAGAGGAGTTTTGGCTTTGTTTCTGTTTTGTTTAGAAATTCACAACAGTGCTGGGAAGAGCACAAGGGCAGTGGGTTCATCTGCCAGTGAGGCAACAACAACAGCCCCAAAACCTTTCAGAAGTGTACAACAATGAACCATCCTTGGTGAACTCATTCAGTGCTGGGGTGGAGGAGAGGATGGGACACAGGCAGGCTGAGCAGGTGCTGGCAGGTGGTTCTTGCCTGCTTGCTCTGCTTTTGCAACTGGCCGGGGTTTCCCATGAGACTGTCCCCAAGCACCTGTGCAAGTGCCTGGAGAGCCCAGCCCTTGCCCAGTGCTCTCTGCACTCTCCGCGTGGCAACTCGTGAATGCCCAGGAGCTTCCTGGCAAGACTGTGACTTCCATGTCCCCAGCTTGTGGGGAGGAGCTGGAGATGCAGACTGCCAAGCGTGCACAGTTGGTGGCCAGCCGCACCGGGTGTGAACCCACTTCCTGACTCCTTCAGCCTCCTTCAGGTCTGCCAGTGGTGACCAGCTGCGCCCACATGCCCATCGGCTTGAGGGACAGCTGAGCAGAACAGTAGCTGAGATGGGTGGAGACACTGCCTGGGCTGCGTAGCTCAGGAAGAGGGAGGACAGGGGCTTCTCTGGGACTTCTTGTCACCACCCTGCTCCCTGTCAGGGAAACTACCACCAGGGCTCCAGGCTGTAGGCGTGCTGCCTAGAGGTCCCACATGACAAGCCCATTCTGGGAGGTGGCCACCCCACCTCACACCCCTCTCCCATAACGCCTGGCTCATCAGGGGTTCTGGCTAATTGTCTGAGAGCCCCCGGGTGGTTCCCCCTTTGCACCCTTGCTGTCTCTGTCCTGGCCTGTTTTTGTGGCTCTGCCAGCATTGTCTCCCTCGTCCTGACCTCAGCCCTGCTCAGTGCAGGCCACCCCAACTCGCTACCCTGACTAGTCAGCTGTACCAGAACCCTCTGCCCAGGATGGAGCCCAGCTCCCATCAACCCCTGCTCCCTCTACCTCCCACAGCAGGTGTCCTCACCAAGGCCCTGGCACCCCCCTCCTTCCAGGGACTCGCCTGCCTCACTCCACTCTCCGTTTCCAGCAGGGAGTCCATGCCAATCCCTGGGGCTCTGCCCTGCTGACTCCTCCTCACCCAGGGGGTCTTGGGTGAGGTAGTGGTAGGGCAAGGCCCATTGGCTTGGGGGGCCAGGTGCAGGACCAGCTGCCTGGGCTGAGAAGGCAGAGACCTTGAGTGTGACAACTTCTTCCCCAAGCCCGGCTGTCAGAGGCCAGAGAGACTGGGCAGCTACAATTCTAGCACTGAAAATGCCCTGCCCGGAGCTGTTTCTCCTCTTGCTGTCCTTGGCTGGCTTCTTGCTGCGTCTACAGTCAACAGGCAAGCCTCGCCTGCACCCTGCTTACAAAGTCTGAAGTGCTCATGGCACCATGGATTGCTTACTCTTACATGTTTCTGGGATTTCAGTGTGTACACCTTCCTCTACTAGAGTCTCCCTTCCCCTCATACCTTCCTAAGATTTTAGTAATCTTACCGGACACAAAAGCAGAAAGAGTGCCATGTAGAGCAAAGACTATTAATTATTCTGCCATTTCTGTTATCTCCTTTAGTGACAGAACAGCTGACATTTAGTGGTTGCCAGACATCTGAACAAGACTACTTCCCAGCTCCTTTTGTGGCTGAGCATGGATGTGACAGAGTTGTGGTCAAGGCCAATGGGACAAATATGGAGCTTTGTATGAGATAAAGTGGGTGTTTGTTTGTTTCCAGTATCAGGGATCAAACTCAGGACCTTGCACTTGCCAGACAGGCGAGGTGCCCTGAGCTAAATCCCTAGCCCACTTTTGTTTGTTTTTTTGTGGGTTTTTTGTTTTGTTTTGTTTTGGTTTGGTTTTTTGAGACAGGGTCTCACTATGTAGTTGAGACTGACCTGGAACTCACTATGTAGCCAAGGCTGGTCTCGAACTCATAGTGATCCTCTTGCCTCAGCCTCCTGAGAGCTGGGATTACAGTCGTGCGCCACCATGCCTGGCTGTTTGTTTTTTGAGTTAGGATCTGGATGTGTAGTTCAAGCTGGCCTCCAGCTCACAGTGATCTTCCTGCCTCAGGCTTCCAAGTGCTGGATTATAGGGATGTGCCACCACACTAGGCTTTAAAAACATGCAGGAAAAGCTGGCCAAGGTGGTGCACACTTGTAATCCTGGGACTCTGGGAGGCTGAGACAGGAGGATTCCAAGTTTAAGCCCAGCCTGGGAAACTTATTAGAGAACCTACCTCACAATAAAAATTTTAAAAAGGGCTGAGGATGTAGTATCCTCTCTTGTTTCTAAAATAAACCCTTTATTTAACAGATTCCCTTTATCAGAGACTATTTTTCAGGCACAAGTGTCTAGATTTGTCTCCATGAATCCTTGCACAGTGTTTATAGGTTTTGATAGTCTCATTATTACTCTGGTTTACAGAAGAGAGACACTGAGGCTCAGAGAGAAAGCACGTTGAGTATAGACAGGGAATTCAAGGCATGGTACTCTGAGGCTGCAGCTGGTTGCTAAAACCACTGGACACTAAGAATGTTCACTGACCTAAGGATTGCAGATTCTTTTCCAATGTTTTGCTTGTGTTTAAAATTTGTTTCCAGTTTATTTTATTATGCAGAAGGGAAAAATCTCCATGCAACCAAAGCTCTCTATCCTTCTTTAGAGGACTTCCCCCCACCAACAACATAAACATGGACTCATATTTTCTTTTAATATGTTCATGGTTTTCTTTTCTAATGTCGACATCTTTAGTCTGGCTGGAGTTGATTTGGATGAAGGTGTAGGGTGGGATCAAACACGAGTTTTGCCCTGGACCCCATGATGAGCAATGCATCCTCCTCTCTGAATACTGGCTGATTGTTACACAGAATTGTCACATGCTCTCTTCCCAGATCTTTGGGCTGCAGAATTACTCATCGGCGCTGGAAGCCTGCCCCTGTCATGCTGTGGTGACCCTCATCCCAGCGAGGCTCCCTCAGCTGGGTGGCTGTCTGCCCTGCGGTGAGGGAAAGGAATTCAGCGTGAACTCTGCTCACTCAGCAGCCAGACTTGAGGAGCTCGGGCTGCGGAAAATCACATGTGTTTTTTCGAGTTGTCCAAAACCAAGGAAATTGCTCTGCCAGTTGTGAGGTTGGCCAGAACACTGTCTGGAAGACCCCAGGTCCCCACAACTTGAGGAAGAGCATCTGGGCTATGGAGAAGGGGATGTCTCCAGTGTTCCTCCCCAAGGGAGGAACAAGGTCTGGTCCCTTCTCCTTTGGCTCCAGGGCCCCTGAGAAAAGGGATCCCAGGGCCCTGCTGAGTCTTTCTGCTGGCAAGGCTAGGCTTCCTGGACTTTTTTCCCAGCTCCAAGGTACCCCCAAAATGCATGCCCTGGTGCTTGACAGCAGAATGGGGAATGAGTTCATCCAAGATCGGCTGCTGGGCCATCGGCACACAAGGCTTCACTCTGCAGAGGCCCAACCTTCTGTGTCTCAGCTGCTGTCACAGGGGCCAGAGAGGGCTCAGGATCTGGGGTGGGTTGGAAAGGACTGTTCCTGGCCCCAGGCCCTGGCAGCCTCCTGAACCCATATTCTGCGGGCCCCTGGGTGGGGCCTGCTGACATGAGAGTGCCAGTCTCTGGCCAGGCTGGGCCCCAGTCGGAGGGAGGCTGGCTGATCTTCCTGATGTGCTGCAGCAGCCCTGTTGCTTAATAGCCAGAGCAGCGGAGCCCGTGTGGAAGTAGGTTTGGTTTAGACCCGAGGTCTTAGTTTGGACCTTCGCTGTCACTGACATGCTGGGACCCAAGCAAGTCCTTTTTCTCTGAGCCTCAGTTTCTCTCCTCAGAAAACCTGGAAACACTTAGCAAGCACTAATTCAGGGCACTCCATACCACTCAAGTGCCCTAAGGGTTCAGAGGTGGAATCCACCTGGCTGGGCTTCTCCCTTCCCCTTCCTTCCTCAGAGTCCAGGGCCCATGCCTGTGCACTGCTGTCTAGGGCTCCAGGTGCTTCCTGTGTCCCCCAGCCCCTTCCTGCCTCAGCTTTTCAAGGGAGGTTTTCTCCTCTGTGACAGCCGGACCTTTGGGCCACGCCCAGGTGACATCTTGTTGAAACCTCTGTAGATGCTGCTGAGTGAACCAAACTCACAGACAGCTGGCTTTGAGGTGAGCCCAAGTGGCTGTGGAACACCAAGGTGACCAGGCTTTGCCACGGGGCATCAGGCTGGGTCTGGTGGTTGAGGAGTGATGTTCTGCCCTACCCACCCCATAGACCTGTGCACACTGCCCAAGAGACTTGGTGGAAATGGAGGTGACCAGGAGTCATCTTCAAGGCTCAGGAGGCTGAGATACACATTCCCTGGCCATGAAGAGTGAGCAGGAGCAGGAGGAAGCTGTGGGGTCATCATGCAGACTTGACAGAACTCTGAGTCCAGAGGAAAGGAGACGGGGCAGGGTTACCAGCGAGCAGGAGCAACACTGTCTCTCACACTTCCCAGGCTGGCATTGCCTAGAGGTCTGAACTGTGTCCTCTGCAAAAACAGATGCTAACTGGAACCTTGCTTGTAGGTACAATGGGTCTGAATGAGCACACTCTTCCTATCCATGGCCATTGAGCCACCCCTGCTATCCTGCTTGAAGGAGCAGAGCTATCATTCAAGGTCACAGCCTGCCGCCGGGCTGCAGAACCATGGCAGGAAGTAGGGCCACCCTTCTGCCCCAGGCCCAGCATCTGACAGTGGGAACTGGCCAAGCTCTGTCTGGAGTGAAGCTTCACTTTCTCATCCTGTGCACAAAATCTCCCTCCTGAGGCCTGGTCTCAGCATTGGCCTCTTATAGGAGAAGAATAAGTAAGAGAGGGGTGGGTCCTTTCTTCTAGGGAAAGAGGTGTTAGGGTAAGGGACAAAGAGGCCTTGGTGCCCTCTGTGGCAGTGGTGTCTAGAGGCCCTGTCCTCCCCCGCGGCCTGCTGGGTTTCTGCTCAGACTTCCCCAGGCAGGCAGCTCTCCTGCCAGGACAGGGTTCTTCCTCCTGGTCCTCTCCCCTTCTCTCCTTGTCCTTCCTGTCAGCTTCAGGCTTCCTCCACCCTTAGATGACTCTGCTCCCCCAAAACTGTCCCTGTACCTCACAGCAGCAAGGTGGGCCAGCCCAGACCCTCAGGGAGTCCTTGCCACATGTACCAGGGAAGCTGGAGGAGGAAAGTGGGGTCAGGCCATCAGGGTCTAGCAGACAGACCCCCAGGGTAGCTCGGACAGCACCCAGATATGGGCATAAACATCCCACCAAATGGCAGGTGCTGGGAGCCAAGGGTTCCTGGATACAGAAGCCACAAGCCTCCCATTCCAGGCTGGCCTAGGCTGCGCCCCTCACAGAGGGGGAATCGTGAAAGGCCCTGTGGGTGCTCCGGCTCCAGTAGAGTCCTGGGCTGGGGACAAAAGGGCTCCTAGGCACAGCTTCCGGCTGAGCAAGTTCCCAGTCCCTCAGAGGTGGAGGCCAGTCCTTGGCCCTCCTAGGCCCAGGTCCCCAGTGGGGACTTTGCTCATGTTCCTGTTGGTGACTCACTGCAACTCAGACCACAGGTCCTTTTTTGTTCTCTAAATGGCTTCTGTTTTCCCTGGCAAAAGAGTCAGGGCCCAAATCCAATCCATGTCTGAGCCATTCCCAGGGAAGTGATGTCCCATGGCCCCCCACCCAGCATTGCCTCCAGCATGACACACTCGAGCTGGGATAGCAGAGTGAATTCCCAGAACCAGCTCTGAGTGTGATGATTCAGAATTTACAGGGGTTGGTGGGGCATGACAGCTTCCTCACCCTCACTGCTGACTGACCGGCCAGGCCAGTGGGCAGGCAGGCAAACTCTGGCTGTGGGGGCTTCTCTGAGCTGGGGGACAGCAGGAGACTGTACCTCCACTCTTGTGTCTCTAAAGGAAACAATGAGAACCCAGAGCCCATGGGTGTGAGAGGGAACACGTGGCCTGATTCCACTTGATCAGCACACAGCAGTCATGATGAAGTCATTCACTGAAATCAGAGGGCCAGAGACAGGATTCACACCAGGGGTCAGCAACGGCCTCAGTGCTGGGCAGGCCTTGGAGGATCCTTCCATCCAGGGTGCAGGGGTGGGCGAGCCCAGCAGCTTCCACTGCTCAGGAGGGCCCAGGCCCTGCCAGGTCAGCTGCTTTCTAACCACCTTCTCTCTTGGCTCTCCCTGGGTGATCACCTGAGAGCTCTGGGGTTACCACCTAGTTCCATTATAGACAACCTTGGGGTAGGGCCGCTGACCTTGACCATGGTGGATCCTTCTGTGTGGCTCCTGGGTTCAAGTGACAGCTGAGTCTACTCTTGAAAACAGGTTTTACAGCCAGGGATTTAGCTCAGTGGTTCTGCCCGCCTGCCTGCCTCACATGCACGAGGTCCCAGGTTCAATGCCCAGTACCAAACAAAAAACATAAACAGGTTTTTAAAAATAAGTCCTAGGTCTGGGGTGTAGTCTCAGTGGTACAGGACTTGCCTGTTATGAGCAAGGTCCTGAGTTCGATGTCCAGCACTGCAAGTAAAAAGTTTGATGTCCAGCAATGCAAGAAAAAAAAAAAAAGTGGTGGAGGCGGCATTCTGGTAAAAGGAGGGAAGAAGGTATTTGTCCAATGGGAACCTGGGGGTGACGGACTTCAGAGGGTAAGAGAACATGGCCCCCAGCTACCCAGACTGAAGGACGCGGCAGGTGGCAGTTCGCAGAGCCCACCAGCCAGGGCTGCAGAGGGTAGGAAGGACAGGGTGGCCAGCAGCTTGGCGGTGCTGAGTCCCCAGACCCCTACCCTGTTCCTTCCCAGACGCTCTGCGGCCCCAGTGGCTCCAGCCCCAGACCTTCGGTCCC
>NW_022900929.1:24582932-24590080 GCF_012274545.1 Fukomys damarensis
GCGCGCCCTGCCCCGGAGGGGGACCAGGCGGGGGCGGCCGAGGAAGGTGAGAGGGGCCTGGGAGGAATAGAGACACCCTCTCTGCGGGGACTTCGAGTTTGGCTGGGGTAGGCCCAGGAAGGCGAGGGATGGAAGGGGGCCCAGAAGGTGAGAACCTGGGGCGGGGCCGACACCCGGGGAATCTGCAGGGCTCTCCTCACCTCTCCCTGCCCCAGCTGCCCACTCGAGGAACTGCGGAACCCTGGCCAGAAGGGCATATTCAGCACCCAGCCGCAGGCCACTTTGGGGTGGCTGGACCTGGTTGTCTGGTTGCTGGTCCCCAGGCTGCTCGTGGGTCTGGGGAATGTACTATTTCAGGTCCCCCTACCCCAGAAGCACACAGGCAATGGTGGGGACTGCGGCTCTGCCCCAGCTTCCAGGGGTTAGGAGAATCTGAGAGGTGATGCATGGCCAAAGCATGTAACCCAGGCTCTTACAACCCAGGCTCTTACGTAATCTGTGTCAATAAATCTTTGCTGTTTATCATGGCCCTCTGAAGGGTGGCAAAGGATCTTATGATCCCTCTCCCAGGAGACGCTGAGGCACCAGGCATCATCCCTTAAATCTCAGCTCCCCCTCCCACCCTCTGGACCCCAGCTGTAGCTTCTTCCTGGCTGTCCCCACACCTCAGTCCCTGCAACCTTCCTGCAGCCACTGGGTTTGCCATCCAGGGCTCCTAGATGCTGCCGAGGCAGCCCTCCTCCTGTTGTGTTTCATAACTTCTGTATTTGGCCAAAGCACCCCCGCTCCGTGTCTCCCATCTGCCATTAAACTCCCAGCAGCATCTGTAGCTCCTGCTTGGGTACAGGGAGGGTCCCCAAGAAGCAGCCCCCAGACTCCTTGACATGAAGCAGCAGCCACGAGCTCCCTGGCTGTCCCTTTGCCCTCCGTGTGGCCCACAGGTCTCCCAGCACCCACCACCAGTCTTGGCTTTCAGCCCAGCCCCCTTATTTCTTGCTCCTTTTTGGGATGCAGGAGACTTTAGTGTCCCTTTCCTGGAAGCTTTTCTTGTTCCTGCAGGGAGGCTCAGGGAGGGCCTAGGTGGGCCTATGTCCTTTGTATGACAATGTTGTGCAGGAATGACCATTGATTCGTCAGGCCTGGCTGGTTCAGTCACTCTGTGAACCATCCAGGCCCCACACAGAACAGTTGCCCCGTGACTGACAAGTGACACTGGGTGATGGAGTGGACACTGAGGGCACCTGTTAAGGTCTCAGCCCTGGAAATGAGTGTTGCGTGCTCAGTCTTAGGATGAGATGTTATGTTGGCAGCCCGGCACTACCAGAAAGCAAGCTTGGGTTCAAACCCCAGCTCTGCCAGATGGGCAAGCACTGAACGCAGCAGGCTCCGTTAATTTGATTTAAATCTTTATGTTGGACAGCACTGCTGGAAAAGGCTAAAGACAAAGGGAAGAAAGGGAAGAAAGACAAAGGCCCCAAGGCAACCAAGCAGCCCCCTTCAGAGGGGACCCCCAGGCCACCTAAAAAGGGGAAAGAGAAGCCACCCCAGGCCACTAAGAAGCCTAAGGAAAAGCTACCCAAGGCCACCAAGAAACCCAAGGAGAAGCCACCCAAGGCCACTAAGAAGCCTAAAGAGAAGCCACCCAAAGCCACAAAGAAGCCCAAGGAAAAGCCACCTAAAGCTACCAAGAGGCCTCCAGCAGTGAAGAAATTCTCTACTCCAGCTCCCTTAGAAACTGAAGAGTGGCCGCTGCCCCCACCCCCTCACCCTGGTCCCGAGGAGCCAGTCCAAGAGGGAGGTTTGTGCAGGCTCCTGGGGCTCTGAGGCTCTAGCTTCCGCTGGAGGCAGGGAGAGTGAGGGAGGGTACTGGGACCCTGCCTCCCACACACAAGGTGGCCTCTGGGGCCTCAAAGTCTGTGTGAACTTGGCAACTTGATTTCCTGGGGCAGGGACAGGCCTTGGCAGCTTGTAGGTCTCCTCTGACCCTGGTCTCTGAGCCTGCATGGTGCCCTCCTGCTTCCCTTCTGGCAGCCAGGGGATATAGCTCCCAGGGGATACAGCAGGGTGCCCAGGCCTCCATGAGGTGAGCTGTGGCCCTAGGCTGTCAAGGACTTCAGGACAGGCCCCTGTCCAGCTGCTTTTGGGGTTCTGTGTTGCAGAGGGCACCTTCCCAAATGGCTGGCAAGGTCCAGGAGAGGAGACCCATGTGGCAGCCCGGGAGCACCAGCCTGGTGAGTGGCCATCATCCTCCTGGCCTGTGGTGACCAGCTACCCTGGCTTGCTGGACTGAGGGGTTTCCCGGAGGGGGACGGGTGGGGTTGCCAGGCAGCCACTGGCATCTTCCCCTCAGAACTGGAGGAGGAGACGGAGATTCTCACGCTGGACTACAATGACCAGATAGAGAGGGAGGACTACGAGGACTGTGAGTAGGTTCGCCCCATATGGAGGAGACCCTGGCCCAGGTACTGCCCATCCTGCCCAAGGGCCCTCCCAGGCTGACCACTCAGAGCCCACCTCCCCTCAGTTGAGTACATCCGGCGCCAGAAGCAGCCCAAGGTACCACCCAGAAGAAGGTTCTGGCCAGAGCGCCCTGAGGAGAAGGCAGAGCAGCCAGAGGAGAGGCCAGAGAAGAAGGAAGAGACCGGTAGGGTGGGGGCTGGGGAAGGGGTGCTGGGGTTGGGCTCTGGCCCACACCCACCTTCTCATCTCCACAGAGCCACCTCTGAAGCCACTGCTGCCCGACTACGGGGATGGCTTCGTGATCCCCAACTATGATGACAGTGAGTATCCAGCACCCCAGGGTCTGAGGGTGCAGCGGACATCTGGGCCAGGGGTGTGGTCAGGGTGTGGAGCCTTCCCTGCCCACCTTCCTGGCCCCTGACTTTGCCAGGTGTGTCCCTCAGCCTCAGCCCTGTCACCACACAGGGCCCCAGTCCTGCCCTGTGGGCTCCTGTGAACCCCAAGCCAGGGTAGGGCAGGGACAGGGCCTCAGCTGGGCTGTTCCTCTCAGTGGACTACTACTTCCCGCTGCCTCCACTACCGAAGCCTGACGCAGGTCAGGAGACAGATGAAGAGAAGGAAGAGCTGAGTGAGTGGCCCCAGGCATTGCCCCCACCAGGCCATCGCCTAAGGCCAGCTTTGGCCTCCCCCTGGGACCCCAGCCCCACTGTATTGCATTCCAAGCCTAGGCCAGGCTGACAGGCTGCTCTTGCCCTACTCCCTCCAGAGAAACCCAAGAAGGAGGGCAGCAGCCCCAAGGAGGAGACAGAGGACAAATGGGCCGTGGAGAAGGACAAGGACCACAAAGGTGGGTGTCATCCCCCGGGGACATCTGCATTCTGGCCGCCTGGGCTGTAGCCCACCTGCCCCCTTCTTGGTCCACAGGGCCTCAGAAGGGCGAGGATCTGGAGGAGGAGTGGGCCCCGGTGGAGAAAATCAGTGAGTGGGCTGGGGTGGAGCAGCTGCTGGCCTGGGACTGAGGCCTGAGCCACTGGCTGGCAGATGCCTTTCCCTGGTGCTCTAGTGGAGGGGTGGGTTTCGGGGGTTGGTGCAGGGAGGGCTGAGCCTCCCAACCACCGGTCCGGGTGGGCATGTGTCCCCAGAGTGTCCCCCCATTGGGATGGAGTCTCATCATATTGAGGACAACCAGATCAGAGCCTCCTCCATGCTGCGCCACGGGCTGGGTGCCCAGCGTGGCCGGCTCAACATGCAGGTGGGTGAGCGGTCAGCATGTCCCCCACAAGCGAGGGGCCCCCACACTGTGCTCAGTCTCCCTGCCGCTCCACCAGGCTGGCACCAATGAGGACGACTACTACGATGGCGCTTGGTGTGCTGAGGACGACCCGCACACCCAGTGGATCGAGGTGGACACCAGACGGACCACCCGCTTCACAGGCATCATCACCCAGGGCCGGGACTCCAGCATCCAGTAGGTGGCCAGACTCCTGGGCAGCTCATGGTGGCTCTGAGTCCCACATGGGACACCCAGGAAGGCCAGAGGACCCATGGGGGTCAACTCTACCCGCACCCGTCCCCGAGCCTGCAGCCAGTCGCACATTCAGAGGGGCTCACAAGCCACTGCCCATGGCCACAGGCAGCACAGGGCATGGCTCCTGCTGCCCCATGGCACAGTGGACAGAGGGCATCAGGCTGCTGGGGGTCTGGGTGGGCAAACGGTCCTGCCCTGACCACATCTGCTTCACCAGTGACGACTTCGTGACCACGTTCTTCGTGGGCTTCAGCAATGACAGCCAGACGTGGGTGATGTACACCAATGGCTACGAGGAAATGGTGGGTACCAGGCCTCCGCTCTGTGCCCGTTACTCAGTCCTGGGTGGGCTACTGGTGTGGGGTGCAGCGCTGAGGCCTGTCCCCATCCTCCAGACCTTCCACGGGAACGTGGACAAGGACACGCCAGTGCTGAGTGAGCTCCCGGAGCCTGTGGTGGCCCGCTTCATCCGCATCTACCCTCTTACCTGGAACGGCAGCCTGTGCATGCGCCTGGAGGTGCTGGGCTGTCCCGTGAGTCGTGAGTGCCTGGGGCCAGCAGGGTGGTGGGGGGTACCGGGGGCCACAGATGGCTGGCTCAGGTGCCTGCCCGCCCTTCTCCAGCCATCTACAGCTATTACACACTGAACGAGGTGGTGGCCACCGATGACTTGGACTTCCGGCACCACAGCTACAAGGACATGCGCCAGGTCAGGGGCTCTGTCTGGGCTGAGCCCAAATGGGGTGGCCAGAGAGCTTGAACCTGGTTCGTCCCTGTTGTCCTGGGGCACCCAGGGGAAGGAGGCCTGGACCTGGGGGCCACCTGGGAGGGTGTGAGGTCAACTGTCCCTCCCCACCAAGCAGACTGGGGCCATGGGAGAGGCAGGGTCAGTGACGCAGTCCCCTGCCCCTGCCAGCTGATGAAGTTGGTGAATGAGGAGTGTCCCACCATCACCCGCACGTACAGCCTGGGCAAAAGCTCTCGAGGACTCAAGATCTACGCCATGGAGATCTCAGACAACCCTGGGGAGCATGAGCTGGGTGAGCCCGGGCAGCTCTGGCTTCCCCCACTGTGGTGAGGGGCAAGGCCTGGCATTGCAGCTGGGCCACAGCAGACAGCAGTCACTGCCAGTCCTTCAGGGGGCCCAGGCCTGGCTTGCTGGACACTGAGCCTGCACTTCCCCATCCTTGAGTATGAGGTGGGTCCCCAACTTTCTGCTGATGCCCTGGCCTTCATAAGGCTGAGTGCTTGTGGCTCCTGTCCTTGTAGGGGAGCCTGAGTTCCGCTACACAGCAGGGATCCATGGCAACGAGGTGTTGGGCCGAGAGCTCCTGCTGCTGCTCATGCAGTACCTGTGCCGCGAGTACAGAGATGGGAACCCACGCGTGCGCAGCTTGGTGCAGGACACGCGCATCCACCTGGTGCCCTCACTGAACCCCGATGGCTATGAGGTGGCAGCACAGATGGTGAGTGTGCAGGGCCCTGGGTGGTGGCTGGGGGAGTGTGGAGCAGGAGCTGGTGGCCAAGGCCAACATTGTAACTGCCCACAGGGCTCCGAGTTCGGGAACTGGGCTCTGGGGCTGTGGACAGAGGAAGGCTTTGACATCTTTGAGGACTTTCCGGATCTCAACTCTGTGCTGTGGGGAGCTGAGGAGAAGAAATGGGTCCCCTACCGGGTCCCCAACAATAACCTGCCCATCCCAGAACGTTACTTGTCCCCAGATGCCACGGTGAGGAGCAAGCCCTGGTATCCCTGGCTGATGGCTGAGCCACAGGCATGGAGAGGCTGGGGAACTTGGAGGGATGTGGACAGGCTGTGGGGACAGGCTGTGGCACAGTGTGGGGGGCACAGACGGGCACAGTGCTAATGGGAGCCCTGGGCTCCTGGGGGCCACTCCCAGGTGTCCACCGAGGTCCGTGCCATCATCACTTGGATGGAGAAGAACCCTTTTGTGCTGGGAGCAAACCTGAATGGCGGTGAGCGGCTTGTGTCCTACCCCTACGACATGGCCCACACACCCAGCCAGGAGCAGCTGCTGGCAGCAGCCATGGCGGCTGCCCGTGGGGAGGATGACGAGGTGTCCGAGGCCCAGGAGACACCGGACCACGCCATCTTCCGCTGGCTGGCCATCTCGTTTGCCTCTGCTCACCTCACCATGACGGAGCCCTACCGGGGAGGATGCCAGGCTCAGGACTACACCAACGGCATGGGCATCGTCAATGGAGCCAAGTGGAATCCCCGCTCGGGCAGTGAGTCAGGCTGAGGGGTGGGAGCTGTGGGGGGCATGCGGCCCGGGGAGGGGGGTGACTGTGGTTCCGTGCGTCTGCCCAGCCATCAACGACTTCAGCTACCTGCACACCAACTGCCTGGAGCTTTCCATCTACCTGGGCTGTGACAAGTTCCCACATGAGAGCGAGCTGCCCCGAGAGTGGGAGAACAACAAGGAGGCGCTGCTCACCTTCATGGAGCAGGTGGGTGCCAGGCTGCACACGGGGGGGGGGGCAGAGCCGGGGACAGAGCTGGGACAAGGGGTCTCCGTGTGGCCCCAGCTTCCCGTCCCTCCTGCAGGTGCACCGTGGCATCAAGGGTGTGGTGACAGATGAGCAAGGCATCCCCATTGCCAATGCTACCATCTCTGTGAGTGGCATCAACCACGGCGTGAAGACAGGTACCTGGCCTGCCTTGGGGGACGTGTCCTACCCCAGGAGCAGCAGTACAGGCCCCACAGACCCCCAGCCCCCTGCACCATCCAGAGACATTGAACGGGGACTCAGGGGGAAAGCTGGATTTGGGGGAGACCCATGGGGTAGGGTCAGGGCTCAGAGAGGGCAGGTAGAGCTGGAGGGCTTGGCCCTGCGACAGCCACTGGTCTTCCCATTGCCCCGGCAGCAAGTGGTGGCGATTACTGGCGCATCCTGAACCCAGGTGAGTACCGTGTGACAGCCCATGCAGAGGGCTACACCCCCAGTGCCAAGACCTGCAATGTGGACTACGACATTGGGGCCACCCAGTGCAACTTTATCCTGGCCCGCTCCAACTGGAAGCGCATCCGGGAGATCATGGCCATGAACGGGAATCGGCCCATCCTTCGCGTGGACCCCTCACGCCCCATGACCCCGCAGCAGAGGCGCCTGCAGCAGCGACGCTTACAGCAGCGGC
>NW_022900929.1:24590197-24614666 GCF_012274545.1 Fukomys damarensis
GGGCCCCACACAAGGACCTGAGGACCTTCTACCCCATACCACAGAGGGCTGGGAGGAATATGAGACCGAGACCTACACAGAGGTGGTGACAGAGCTGGGGACTGAGTTTGGGATTGAGTTGGAGCCTGAGGAGGAAGTAGAGGAAGAAGAAGAGGAAATCACCGGCCTTGATCTCCCCTTCACAACAGTGGAGACCTACACGGTGAACTTCGGGGACTTCTGAGCTACAGCAGCAGCCCCAAGCCTGCACCCCTAGACATAGCCATCAGCACCAGAGCCCTGGGTGCCTCCCACCGGGCACAGAGGTGACAGGGACCTATAGGCCAGAGTCCAGGTGGAGGCTCCTGCTCTGCCTTGGGAATGGACAGGCGAGAGGGGACCAAGGTCACATCAATAAAACCCGCTCATGACACTGACTGCATTGTTCTGACAGCTCAGGGAGAGGACGCACACAGCCCCAGGCTTTCCCTACTGTGGGTCATCTTCCACACCGGTCCTGGAGTCAAACCTTACACTTTATTTACAAGGCTTACACTTCAGGCAGGCATCAGGAGCCCAGCCCCAGGCCTTCCAGCTCGTCGTCCTCTGCCCCAAAGCCTGCAAAGCTGATGGGCTGGCAGGCCAGGCTGCGCAGGTTTACCAGGCAGGCGGTCTGTGTGGCACTAAAGTCAGGAACAGC
The DNA here is from genome assembly GCF_012274545.1 of Fukomys damarensis. NCBI lineage: Eukaryota > Metazoa > Chordata > Mammalia > Rodentia > Bathyergidae > Fukomys > Fukomys damarensis. Next base: position 24,590,877 of record NW_022900929.1, read on the forward strand.
CACCAGCAGCACCATCTGGTCCTCAGGGCCTGGGAAGCAGCCATAGGGATCCACCTTAGGTTCTGGGTGGCCTCAGAGCCAAGCCCCCAAAGCAAGCAGGAGAGACAGCGGGGTGGGCAACAGAGGCAGGGGCTCAGAGCCACGTTGGCCTCACAGAAACACAACAGCCACCAGGCAGACCCCACGCCGTACATCCCATGGGGGCCTTATCCCCAGCTGAGAGTAAGTTGCCCCTGATCACTCAGGCCTGGGACCCCCAAACCAAACTTACCCCGGATGATCTTGGAGTCAAAGCGAGGGGTGTTGCCACAAAAATAGACATGCGGGCACTCGAGACAGATGAACGGGTCGGTCTTGTAGAAGGGGTAGCAGCCTGGAGAATGGGCTGTGCTGAGCAGGACTTGTTATGGAGCCCTGCAGGCCAGGGTTCCCTCCCGTTTCCTACCACTGTGAGCAATAGCCCCAGCTGTGACAAAGGCTCAGGCAGCCCCACGACCCAAGAGGCAGAGTGGAGATGACACAGACTGCATTCCCAGCCCCAGCTTCTGGCTCACTCCATGGTCTTCAGCTCAAGCAGTCCTTGGCCACAGATGGAGTTAATACTCCAGGGCGGCTTCAGAACAGCTTCTCCCCGACTCCTTCCTGGCCCTTACCTAGGGTGTCAGGGGCTGTGGGGCTGATGTGACGGACCCGTAGGGTCCACTCTAGGATCTCTAAATGGTCTTCCATGCTGCTATACCGGAAAATGTCGCTCACATTCTGTCCCGATGTCCCCAGGAACCTGCAAGGCAAGGTTCTGCTAATCTTTGGCCTGAAGGCCGCCACTTGTGCTCAACCACAAGGCCAGCCTGGGTTCACCAGGATCCTGTGGGGCTGTTCTTCCCCCACTGCCACCCCATGCCAGCTACCTGACCCCGTCGATAGTGGCTTGGTAAGGGTTGGTGACCAGCTGCAGGGTAGAGTAGGCGGTGGCCAGGGGGAGCATGCATGGGTGCAGGGGCTGCTGGGGAAGCGTGTAGTTGGTTGGGTCGAATTCACCTGGCATCACGTCCACGGGCACCGAGGCCTAGAGGGCACAGGGCAGGGAGCACTCAGAGGGCAGCTCTGCAGCTGGGGGGGGGTCTCTGCCATCCCTCCCTCCCCAAGGCTGCTCACACTCAGCTGCAGGAGGATCTCGTCCAGCATCTTGACTGCCTCCACACTGGCTGCCTGGGTTTTCTTGGTGAGGTACTTAGCCTGCGGGTGGAAGCCCAGAGGCCATCAGGGTCCCCAGTCCTGAGCAGGGGAGCTATGGAATCATCCCACAGCCCTAGGCACAGGATTGTGGTGGTGTGGCTGGCACTACCTTGTTGATGGAGTCCCTGCTCTGGGTGCTGGGGCTGAGGAGGTTGCCGGCCAGGATGACGCGTGAGACGTGGGCGGCGCTGCACTGTTCCCCTTCGTCCCCGAGCTGCCCCGTCACCACGTCCACCAGCAGCTGGGTGCCCAGCAGGCTCTCACCACCACCTCCGCCCAGGCCCAGCCCAGACACCAGCAGCACAAACCTGCAGAGTGGTAGGAGTTCCTGAGAGGCACTAAGAGGGAGGTGCCCTGAGCCCCACACCAGCCTGGGTCCTGAGCCCCCCAGTCCTGAATGGGCTCCTCACCTGTCTGTGTCAAGGGGGGCTGCGGGCTTCTGTGGAGCAAGGTCAGCAAAGCAGTAGTCCTCCACCAGGAACTTCCCGTCATCTCTCACAGAGCCCAACACTGCCAGCACCGTCCCTGGGGGTTGGCAGGGTCAGGCCCTGTGGGGTGGCCAGGTGTTCCCACCTCCTCTCAGGCCCCTCGGCCGTGCCAGTGAAGTCAAGTGAGGACTCACACTGAAGCCCATGTCTTGAGGTCACTGCCTCTGGATGAGCCAGGGGACACATCTTACCCATCAGTGACACCCTGCCCCGCCCCACACTGCCACCCCACAAACCTGAGTGTGCCAACCTCACACACAGCTCAGCCCCTATTGCCTCCTCGGGGCTCCCCTAGCACCCCCACGTACACACTCCCACCATACCCACCAACTCCCACTGGGCTGCCCACCTGTGACCAGCGTCGAGACGTCAACGGAGCCCTTCAACTTGATGCGCTGCAGTTCATCTTCCAGGATCAGCTCATCATCTGGGTGGATGTACTTGCTCCGCGATGGCTGGGGCAGCAGGTTGTGCTGGAAGGCAGAGCTGGGAGGTGGCCTCAGGCAGGGCCACCAGGCTCCTATGTCAGGAGATGGCCCCACAGCTGCTGTCCCTCTGGTCCCACTCCATGTCCCCACAGGCAGAAGCCCACCCCAGCCCCGGGGTCCAGAGGGTCTCACCTCCTCGCTAATCTCTCGCAGGATGGAGGGCTGGAGCGGCATGGCCTTGAACAGCGTGCCCACCACACAGCACTTTTCCCCTGGTTGCAGCTCACACAGCTTCTTAACCCCAACACCACCACCTAGGCACAAGGGGCACAGACTCAGAGATGACCCCATGGCCACGCTGGTGAGACCCATGGAGATCCTGCCAGCTCCGCACCACAGGCCACTTACAGAGCCTCATGGGAGGGAGATCAAGTAAGCAGGGCCCCTACAGGGGATAGGCACTCTGGGCCTGGTGGGCCCTGGATGCTGCAGCCTTCATAGGGACAGGCATAAGGAGGGGAGGCTGTGTGAAGATGGGGCAGGGCTGCGTGCTGTGGCCACAACCAGGAATGTGTGAAGCCACCAGCACCGGGAGAGGCAGAAAGGATCCTCCCCTGAGCCCTGCTGACACTGATTTCAGAATTCTGGCCCCCAGAACTGAGGGAATGTGTTGTCTATTGTCCCGAGTCACCCAGTTCGAAGGTTTTTAGGAAAACCTGCAGTGGAGGAAAAGACTGTAAAGTCCTACTTCATTTCTACCGAGATGATAGCAGACATCTGTGGAAAGAGCTGTCCCACCGCTCTCCCCTACCAAAATCACACTTTCCTTAAGAGTCTGAAATCTTCCACTCCAGCCCTTGACCCCACCAAAAGCTTCATCCTCTGAAAACAGACTCCCATCCATGGCTCTGTTGTGCTTTGGATGCAGTCTGTCCCCACAAAGTTATTGTGTGGTGGCCTGAGAGGTATGGGACCTTGTGTGAGGTCCTGCACTTCCTGGGGGAGCTGCCTTGGAGGAGGTTAAGGCAGCTCTGCTATGACAGTGAGCCCAGCCACAGGACTGCTCTCTGGCTTCGTTTGGTGACATGATCTCTCCGTCTTGCAAACATTCATGTCATCTGCCATGAAGTCCCTGTGTGTGAAGCTGAAGCCAGTGCTAGGCCCTTGAATTTCCAGAACTATGAGCTACATAAACCTCTGTTCTACACGCATAAAGTACCCAGCCTCAGGCACTTTGCTACTCTAACAGAAAATGGACTAATACATGCTCTTACCTGTAAATTCCATAAATACAACTCAGCCAAACCTGACAACATGCCAAGGTAAGATATTACCACCCTGCTGAGGAAAGAGGCTTAGGGATCCAAACGTGGGGGCCTTGAGCACTGGGCAGAGCATGGGCACAAACAGGGAAACCAGACACAAAGGCCTACCCTTGCTCCCTGGGGAGCTCTGTCAGCAACTGCGGTCACTGGAAGAGAATATGGCTTCCATAAGGCCTTTAAAAGGTGGAACTGGGGCCGGAGATTTAGCTCAGTGGTTCTGCCGCCTGCCTCGCAAGCACAAGGACCTGAGCAATCCCCGGTACCAAAAACAAACAAACAAAAAAACAAAAAAACACAAAAGAACATTAGGTTGTACTTTTTAGCCCACACTGTTTTCCTGATAGGGGAATTCACCACTATAAATTTCCCTCAGAGGACAGGTTTCATTGCATCCCATAAGTTACAATATGTTATATTGTCATTACTATTTAATTACAGAAATGGTATGATTTCTTCTTTAATGTCTTCTGTGACCCATTGGTTATTTTGTTATTTAATTTCCATCTACCTATGGAGTTTTTGTAGTTTCTTTTGCCACTGATTCAAATGTCATTGCACTATGATCTAATAATATGCATGGGATAATACTTTCCTTAAGAGTCTGAAATCTTCCACTCCAGCCCTTGACCCCACCAAAAGCTTCATCCTCTGAAAACAGACTCCCATCCATGGCTCTGTTGTGCTTTGGATGCAGTCTGTCCCCACAAAGTTATTGTGTGGTGGCCTGAGAGGTATGGGACCTTGTGTGAGGTCCTGCACTTCCTGGGGGAGCTGCCTTGGAGGAGGTTAAGGCAGCTCTGCTATGACAGTGAGCCCAGCCACAGGACTGCTCTCTGGCTTCGTTTGGTGACATGATCTCTCCGTCTTGCAAACATTCATGTCATCTGCCATGAAGTCCCTGTGTGTGAAGCTGAAGCCAGTGCTAGGCCCTTGAATTTCCAGAACTATGAGCTACATAAACCTCTGTTCTACACGCATAAAGTACCCAGCCTCAGGCACTTTGCTACTCTAACAGAAAATGGACTAATACATGCTCTTACCTGTAAATTCCATAAATACAACTCAGCCAAACCTGACAACATGCCAAGGTAAGATATTACCACCCTGCTGAGGAAAGAGGCTTAGGGATCCAAACGTGGGGGCCTTGAGCACTGGGCAGAGCATGGGCACAAACAGGGAAACCAGACACAAAGGCCTACCCTTGCTCCCTGGGGAGCTCTGTCAGCAACTGCGGTCACTGGAAGAGAATATGGCTTCCATAAGGCCTTTAAAAGGTGGAACTGGGGCCGGAGATTTAGCTCAGTGGTTCTGCCGCCTGCCTCGCAAGCACAAGGACCTGAGTTCAATCCCCGGTACCTCCCCGCAAAAAAGGTGGGACTGGCCAGGTATTGTGGAACATACCTACCATAACCCCAAGGAGGCTGAGGCAGGAGGATCACCACAGGTTTGAGGTCAGCCTGAACTGCATATTGAGTTCAAGGCCAGCCTGAACTACATAGTGGAACCCTGTCTGAAAAAAAACATTAAAAAAAAAAGGGAAGACTTGATACTTGGCCCAAGCAGCAGTTAACCAGAGAGGGTGCCCCTAAAGCCTTAAAGGAAAGTGAAGAAAAGTCTCCTGGAAAGCTGCTGGAGGAAGGAGCCCATTGCCATTCTACAGGGGAGAAGTAAATAGCACTTTTGACTGACGTAAAGAAAACAGAAAATACCCTAAACGATTTGGTCGGTCTGGCTAGGAGACTAATGGGCTCAGTGTTCTGTGACCTAGAAGCATCTGACCCAGTGACTCAGGACCCCGTGGCTCGGGGTGGGGTGGCCAGAGGGCAGCATCTCCCCAAGCCCCAGAGGTTCCCATCTGCACACAGGCCTGGTGCTGGGGTCAATGAGTAAGGCAGGGTCTCACCTACAAAAGCCTCCATTTAAAAACATAACAAAATGAATCTGAAAACTACATGGAAAGCCACTCTTATGTATATCATAAGAATGAGACAATTCAGTGTCACCAAAATTCAAAAGTGGTTGTAGTGGGGGTCCTGTTTTACCATCCAAAGCAATCTAGTTGCAGGAGCAATCATCAAGGAAAAAATAGGGGAGAGACACCACTTCATAGGAAAGGGTGGGAGCGTGAGAGCAAGAATGAGCTCTAAAAGGGCAGAAGATTCACAGCCACCAAACACAGAGGCCAGGAGGAAAAGGACATCGATAACAGAGGGGCCCTCAAGACTGCAACCTTGGCTCTTGGTGCTAAGCCTGCTGTGCGGAGGTGCTCTCTAGGGGCAGTGTAGGCAAATAGCTGCATGGTTTGTACCAAAGATAAAAAATTTCCCTCCACCAATGAAATATTCACCGTCACTGTTAGAACTCAGACCAGCCTCTGAACGGAACCTAACTTTAAAAAGTAATCCACAGGTTAACTTCTCATTATTACCTTATGAAGAAATTGGGGGATAAAGAGGCTAATTTTCCTAAGACGGCGGGGAAGCGGGGTAGATCAGAGAAAAGTTCTGAGTTCTGGGCTGAAGGGGGAAACAGGCCCCAACCTACTCACCCCAGTGCTGCCGGGCCCGGCTCACTAGGAAGGGTCTCATCTGGATGAGGCGAGTGGCATAGATGTGGGCGTACTGCCGGTTGAAGCTGCGCTCCCCCAGGCGGAAGGGCTGTGAGGAGTTGGTGTAAGCTGCCACAGGTACCCGGGCGAAAGTGGCATTGCTGGCTGATGGTGGGGACAGCAGAGTGTGGGCCCGCTGCGCAGCCTGCTCAGAAAACATGGCTGTACTCTTAACCTGCTGTCCAGATGGCTGTGTCCAGGCTGAGCAGGGTCACTGGAAAGACACAAACACATTCCTGTCACCCCTGTCCAAAGCTAAGGAAGCAGCTCTCCTGGTGTCTCAGACAACCTGCCACTTCAAACCCAAAGGGCTCCAGGAAAGAAGAGTGACAGACACAGCAGCCCCTGGAGCTGCTGTGTCCGGAAACAGATGAATCACCCTAGAACCCCGAACCCTAAACCAGATGGGTATTAGAGGAAAGCTGGGAGTGTTTCTTCCACTTAGCACACTCTCCAAATCCCAAACTCAGATGCCCACTGCCTGCTTCATATTTACACCTGGATGGCCAGGATCTCAAATTTAGCCCATCCCAAACAGAATTCTTGATCTGCCCAGGATACCACACTGTACCTCCCACAGCGGCAGCCTCTGCGCTCCCAAACTGATCCAGAGCTCTCTGGCTCTTCCCCTTCCCTCTACTCAAAACTCACCTCTGCCCCACCTCCTTTACTGCTGCGACTTGCCCCAGTGCCTGTGTGCTTCTCCAATGATACAGATGTTTACAGCATTTGCATTTTAAATTTGCTTCTTCAACTAGATCATAAATTTCAGGAACGAGATTTTTGGTTATTCCTGGAGTTATTTACTACCTAGAACCGCATCGTCCCATACGTAGCCCAATGACCTGCATCTGCAGGATGCAGGATTTGGAAGAAAGGTACAAAGACTATCTCAATGTTCTTCATATAGTCGAAACCGCTCCTTTTTACGTTTTCTGATCAGTTATGAGAAAGCTCAAGCTCTCGCAGCTTGCTCGTGCCCTGTCTCTACTGGGCAGCCCCCCCACCCCGTCGAGAACGGGGGCTCTACCTTAGCCCTTAGGGCGAATGTGAATTAACTCGGCCAAACTCGCACGATGCTGGTAGCGGCCCACTGGTGCCCCGCAGCACGCGGCGGGCGTCAGCTCCATCCACAGCCAGCCCCTCAACCTCGGGTCCACGTGGCCGTGCGGAACACGACCCGAGACCCGAGCCCAAGGCCCGGGACCCCTCAACCCAGCCAGCAGCCCCACGCCAACCCGCTTGCCAAGACCTTACCTCGTAGCGCGCCGCATCCCGCCAATCCCCGCGCGTTCAGCCCGCCCATCGCTGCCTCCCACCAATCCCCGCGCGTCCGCCCCACCCTCGTTTCACTTCACCAATCGTCGCCCGCTCCGCTGCGTCCATCACGGCGTGCCACATCCCGCCGATCTCCGCGCGCCCCGCCCCTGGACATGGAACTACGCCCCCGGTTCCCGGTGCAATGCAGGGCAGGGTTAGGTGGTACCATGCGCATGCGTACGAGCCGCGGCTTGTGCCATTTGGCTCGGGTGTTCCTGGGTACTTGAGGGGCTGTTCCTAGCTGCTTGGGTTAGTCCCGGACGAGGAGGTCTCTGTGCCTGTCTGCTGTCCCCGAAGAGCAGCCCCCGAAAGTGACTGACAGTAGCGTGAGAGGATCGCGTCTGAAGGAGAAGCGGCGGTCCCCAAAAGGGGCGTTGCTCTGCCGAAGGCAGCCGAGCGGGGCGCTCTTGTCCAGAGGGCCCTCGCGTGGGCGCCACGCCACGCTCCCATCTGCGGTGTCCCCAGGGTTGGTACTCGTTCCCCTCACTGATTCGTAGCTTTTCTAACCGAGCGGAGAGCCCTTCCCCGTACTTCGACTGGCGCTATGGTTCTTTTTCTGGCTTCCGTTAGTGCATTTGTTTCCTAAATCCTTTTCTCGTGTGCACAAGGAGTGCATATGGCTATGACAGGAGACCACCCCTCCACGAGGAATTGGACAACTACGAGTTACCTGTGTTATCAGGCAACTGTGGGTTAACTAGGTAACTATGCTCTTTGTACATGTACCTGAGTAGCCATGACAACTTCTGTAATCTGTCACCAAAGGAGCGTAAGGGACTCAGAAAGTCCTGCCAGAATTCTTTGCTCTCCGCCTCTCCCCTGCTCTGCTTTGTGTAAATCCTGCTTGCTCTATTCCCAGGGAAAGTCCAGTGGGATTAAGCTCCGTAGATGTAGAAAGAGGTATATAAGGAAGCACAAACTTCTAGGCTCTCAAAACTGACATGTCACTCGCTGAGCCGCTGGCCTCAATAAAAGCCCCCTTTTGCTCTCATTTTCGTGTTACACTTATGTGTAGGAGTCCTCACTGTTTCCTGCTTCAGCTATAAAAGCTCTTGCAGTGGTGTTTTCACTTTGCTCTGCCACCTGCTCCTGCCTCACTTCAAGGGAAAAAACAAAAGAACCGGCCAGCCATAGACGGAAACTCTAAAACCACGAACCAAAATACTTCTCTCCTCCCTTCAGCTGTTGGCGTCACGTATTTTATCACAACAATGAAACTAATACACCACTCCATCCTCACAATGAGAAAAAAGCGGAATGAACTAAAACTCAGCAGCCTTTCTTAGGTCTGTTAAAGAATTGAGATCTCAGGGCAAACAGCTGTCCCTGCAAACAGCAAGGGACAGGAAACCACAGTGCAGCAGAGCAGAAGTCCGCAGTGGGAGCCGCTACTAGGGTAGGAGAATTGAACCTCGATTGAAAATCGCTGGAGGCTCACAACAAATGAGCCAGCGAGTTCAAAACTTCATGGAATCCCTGTCTCAGGGAGACCCCCATACTTTCCTGAGTTTTAACCCCAAAGCCCCACCAGGTTGTTACTGTGAAAAAGAAACCCTTTTTATGCATATTTCCAGCATTGGGATGTGGTTCAAGATGGCCATTTTGAAATATACCAGAGCATCCTGTTCTTTTTAAACTTTTTTTTTCAACTTTTATTTTTTTCTTAGTCCATGTTTGCGGTACATAATGGTCACATTGTTTGTGGGAAGTTGACACATGGACATCATATATCTCAATTCTCTTTTCATCCCTTTTTCCCTCCATCTCTTGGTCTCCTTTCCATTTGCAAAAGATCTATCTCCCTGTTTCTTATTATCTGCCTTTTCTTTCGCCCTTTACATTTTTTATATACTTTGAATTTCTCATCTAAAAGAAACCATTTGATATCTGTGCTTACATATCTGATTTATTTTCCCTAAAATTATGGTCTTAAGATTCCTCCAAATGACTCAAGTTTATTCTTCTTTATGGCAGAGTAGTACCCCTTGTGTGTGAACATCACATTTTCTTTACTCTCTCATCTATTGATGGACGTACAGCCCACTTCCAAGATTTAGCTATTGTGAGTTGTGTGCTATAAACACGGGTAATAAGCTCAGCATGGTGGTACACACCTGTAAGGTCAGTATTCTGTGACAGCAAGACCTTGTCTAAAATAAACCACAAACAAAACTATCACAAGGAAAACTTAACAGAGCCTCACTGGCTTAGAGAAAGAGATATGTCCAACTCCAGCTATCTGTAACCTTTGCTTCTCACCAGAAGGTGAGGGGTGGAGAAAAATAGGCAAGACTAAAGCAGAACTGTAAGACTATGGAGCACCAGAATCCACAACTCTCTGGGGCTGCCTGGCCAGGCCCCTGCACCTGAGCTTCTCTGTGTGCCTACTTCTTGGGTTACTCTCATTCTCTTGGGCTTCTTTTTCTCCTGGGGCAGCTATGATGGATTCCTGATACCCATACTACCATGTAGCAGGCAGGGGTGGGTGTTTCTGATGAGCAGTCCTGGACACTCAGGGGGCTTAGGCTGTGGAATCTGGGGGTGGAGAGAGGCAGAGGAAGTCCAGAGTCCCAGGGTTGAGGAAGGAGGCTGAGGTAATGCAGAGAGGCAAGAGGGGAGATAAGGTTCTATTTTGGGGCTGTGTGGCTTCAGTGGCCCTTCCGATGCTGAGGTCAGGTGGCAGAGGGAAGGTCGGAGGCTGCTCCAGACGCCTGGAGTGGGAGAGATGGGTGTGTGTCTGGAAAGGAAGGGGCAGCCAGGGCAGAGTGTGGGCCTCAGGGGTATGGATGGTGGGACAGAGGCCAGCAAGAGGTCCCTGCTGCAGGACCCTGAGCACATATGGGCATTACACACACAAGCGCCCCCCCCCCCGGTGCCCAACACATGTCCTTCTCTGTGCTAGCCTTGGTTGGCAGGGCATGTCCCTCAGCCCTGGCCTTTGCTGCCCAGAGAGAAATCTCAGGCATAACCTGATGCAGGGGACAACTGGGGGACTCAGCTCCCAGCCCCCTCTCTCTCTTTTGGTACTGGGGAATGCACTGAGCTGCCTCCTCAGCCTTTTAAAAAATTTGCATTTTGAGAAAGGGTCTTGCTTGCTAAGTCACTAAATTGCCCAGGCTGGACTTGAAATCAAAATCCTCCTGCCTCAGCCTCCCAGAGTGCTAGGATTACAGGAATGCACCACCACACCCAACATGATTCACTCTTTACTTTTTATAGATTTATATAGAATTTCAGTTGTTAGATGTTCCAGGACAGAGGTGACAAATACATTCAGGGCCCTGTGGAGTTCATGGGAAACCATGATGAATTGAGTGTGTTCTAAGAGGGACACTGACAGATGTGAGGGGTAGCTTCCTGGACGAGGTGACCCATATTTGGGCCTGAAACCCACACAAGCTGAGGATAAAAATCCTTTGCTGGGCTGACCAGCAATCAGGTCCTGGGTCTTCTTGAGGCCCATGATACACTTCTGTGTCTCTGGTTTTAGCCAACAACCTGCTCAGTTCAGCAGACGCCTTCCCCTGAGGATCAGGCTCCCCATCTCCGCCCCAGCCGTGGTGTCTGTACACCCTGGCCTGTCTTCTGAAAGAATTTTGGGAGGCCAGTGTTCCCAGAATCCCCCTCTCCACCCTGCTCCTTGGCTATAAATCCTGCTTGCTCTCTCTGTATTCAGAGTGGAGCCCAATCCCTCTCCCCACTGCAGAATCCCATTGTTTGGCCCCATACCCACACCTTAGTGCTGAATAAAGTCAGCCTTGTGCTTTAATAAGAGTCCCTGAGTCTGTTTTCCATAAGAGGAGCAGGGGATGGAAGGCCTTGGGGAGGACGCTTATCTGTGGCCATGGCAGCAAAGCAGGGGGTGGGGTGAGGGCTTTGTCCTCTGCTCAGTGTGGTCTGGGTAACCAGCTAGAGAACCCTGAGGCCTAAGGTGCCCGTGAGCAGTCAGCTGTCAGAGAGACCCTGTAATCAAAAGTCACAGTGAGAAAAAGAACTTGATTTTTTTTTTCAGCACCCGGGATTGAACTCAGGAACTTGCTTGTGCTTGCAAAGCAGGCATGGTGCCACTGAACTAAATCCCTGGTCTAGAACCTCAATTTTTGTTAATCTTTTTTTTTTTTTTTTGTAATTGGCCTCACTTAAACTGGTCTTGAACTCACTATGTGTGCCTCAGCCTCCTGAGTGCTGAGACTTAATCTTTCCTAAGGTTTGTCAGTGCTACTGTTCACCCTTATTAGATCATGGGTAAATTGATCAACTTACTTCATGTGTGTAGGACAAGGTGTGTGGAATCTTACCGGCTCAAAACAACAGTGGTTCCTTATTCCTTATAATGCTGTGTCTGACCAGGCGGCCCTTGCCTCTCCTTTCCTGAGCTTGGCTATAGCCATTGGCTGTGGTCATCAGGTCCATTGCAGCCTCCCACCCATGTGTCAGCCTTGGGGGAGGGCTGAGGGCCAGGCCTCGGTCCTTGTGGTCTTTATCCTGGTCTCAACAGCCATGGGCCAAGCAGGGGTTCAGGGAGAAGCAGATCCACTGAGTGATATACTGGATCCTGTTGGTAGTCACTCAGGCTTAGGTTAAGGGTTCCAGGGCTCTGCCACCAGGGGGGAGACTGTCTGAGGTGCCCCCCTCCCAATCCACTGCTCTCAGGTGCTGCATGGCCCAGGCCTGTGGATGTGCTTGTGATTCTAAACTAAAATCAGCTTGCTGTAGGCTAACCTCAAAAGAGGAGGCTGGAAGACAGGTGTGGTGACAGAAACCTATATTCCCAGCACTCTGGGAGGCTGAGGCAAGATTGCAAATTCAAGACCAGACTGGGCAACTTAATAAGACCTTGTCTCAAAATAAAAAATTTAAAAAGGACTGGGGCTGGGAATGTAGCTGGGTGGTAGAGCCCCTGGGTGCAATTCTCCAGTACTGAAAAAAAAGGATGAGGGAGGTGCTGATAAAATGTTGTAGTCAGGGTTTGCAAGGGAATACATTTCATACAGGACACAATTTATAGGATTATTTTGTAATCACCCAAAAGTCAAACACAGAAGAGTGTAAGGGATCTGTCGTTGGGCTGGAGATCTGAAGAATCCAGGTGAAGCCCTGGAGCTCACGGCACTGTCCCCCGTGAGTCCATAACAGAAGTCAGGAATCCACGATGGAAGACTGAAGGTCTGAGCGGGAAAGCCCAAGGGCTGGTGCCGAAGGCCCAAGGGTGCACCAAGAGTGAGCCCAGAGATGATGCCCAAGGGAAGGTGCAGACCGGAGCTCCTCCCAGGGTAGGAGGCCGTTGGGAGGAGAGACCTTGTTTGGAGTCTCCCGCAGCCCCCATAGAACTGCAGAGCAGCAAAGACCTAGCAGGACGCTGGAGTAGGGCCCTTGCAAGGGAAATCAGCTGCGTGCACTTTTCCCCACCCATTCTCCTTTCCTGGCATTTTGGCAACAATCTTCAGGTGGTCTTCCATGGCCAGAACCACAGTGACTCAGCTCAGCTGGGAGTGACCCTTAATCCACATAAGAGAGGTCTCCATTTAAAGCCCCGGCATTGGTGGGTCCCCCAAGGCTCCAATGCGAGGACTGTGTGGCTGGCTCACCCTCCCAGAGAGGGAGCCCCACCCAGCTCTCCGGAGCCCTGCTGGGCAGTCTTCTCTGGGCTGATTCTGCACAAACATCTGCGCGGGTTCGAACTCAACCCTGCCCCCTCTGGGCTGTGCGAGATGTTGGCCAAGCTTCTTGACCACACCGTGCCTCAGTTTGTCTATCTGGAAGTGGGGATAACAGTCACCCTGTCCGGATTAGGCTCCACAGTAAACAAAGGGCAGCTGCTTCCGCCAGAGGGCGCTTGCTCTCTTCCTGTGGGTTAGGGTGGGATGGTAGAGTGGGGTTGGAAGGAATCTATCCCTGGGCCAGGCACAGCCTCAGAGCCCCCTGTGCTGGGGAGAAAGGGCATCGGGCATGCGCAGATCTCAGCTGCATGGTAAGTGTGGGAGAGGAAGAGGAAGGGGCTCTGTGAACGCTGCCTAATCCAAGGGCAGCCCGAGTGGAAGTCACCTGGGCACACAGTCGTATAGGGGGGAGGCCTGTTCCTTTACCTTCGGCCACAGCCTCCCAGGCCAGGCCTCCACGTATGGGAGGGTCTGGATGAGGGCAGGTGGGCGGATGGGCTGTGGGGCTGCAGGCACAGTCAGCCCTGGCATTGTGAGGCTTTCCCTGCCCAGAGTCACCAGAGAAGCACGCGGGGTCACATATCCCTCATGCCAGGGCAAGAGCTAAGCCTGTCTTGAACCTTATCCGAGGCGTGAGCGAGGCGTGAGTTCTCTAAACAATGTGCAGGGTGGAGGGTGGGGGCAGATCAGGGTTAAAGGGTTCCGGATAGGATCAGAAGCGGCAGCACCACAGGGTCCAGACCTGGCTGTCCTGAGGCCCAGGGGAGCTGAGGAGCAGCTGGCTGGTCACATTGCCCCCAGCCTAGACCGCCCCCCCTGCAAGGCTCTTGAGGGGATGAAACATCAGGCCATGTTGGTGAGACAAAAAAACCCCAATCTCCTGCCAAACCAGGAACCCTTCCCACAAAAGTAGACAGGAAAGAAAACAGTTTAATTATCGAATAAGCATTGAACACAGCGCGGTACTCCTTCCAGGCAGCCCCGCTAAGAGACTGCAAGGACAGCAGACCCGATCCTGGGTATCCCCAGAGAAACAGGACCAGGAAGCCACAGGGAGAGGTTCTGCCACACCTTCCACCTCCCCGGGGAGAGGGCATCTGGCTTTGCTAGTTGTCTTTATCCGAAGGAGAAAATAAACGTTTATCTTTAGGACTGAAAGTGCGTTTTCAACTGCAGCCAGGCGCCTGCTGAAGACAGACTCCCATCTCCCCGGAAACCGGCAGATAAGGACGCTGTCTCCCATAGGGATGACATTTCCAGCAAAGGGGGCACCCAGGCTCCGTGGAAAAATATTCCTGGGCTGGAAGACTGGCAAGAGGCTTGTCTGGCTTCTAAACAGATCTACATAAAAAGATGGAGAAAGAACCTACAATTACAGAATTTCTAAAGGAAAGGCTCTAGAAAAGAGGGGAAGTCTGTTTTCTTTGAGCCCAGGAGAATGAACTTATTCAGACTTTTTTTTTTTTTTTTTGAGACAGGGTCTCACTATGTAGTTGAGACTGACCTGGAACTCACTATGTAGCCCAGGCTGGTCTTGAACTCAGCGATCCTCCTGCCTCGGCCTCCCTAGTGCTGGGATTACAGGCGTGCACCACCATGCCTGACTGTTTTTATTTGATTATGTGTATGAATAGACTAACTGTTAACCCTACTTCCAGACAGGGAAACCCAGGCACCCCTGTCCAAAGTCAAACACTGTTGGTAGATAAGGTCTTTATGTTGCCCATGCTGCTCTTGAACTCCTGGACTCAAGAGATTCTCCGTAGTAGCTGATACTACAGGTGTAAAGCACTACAAATGGCTTTCTGTTCTGTTATTTGCAACAGACACATAACAATTGTACATATTCATTGAGTATCCTGTGATGTTTCCAAACATGTATATTTTGTGTGTGGTACTGGGGATGAACCCAGGGCCTTCCCACTGAGCTATACCCCTAGCCCTTTTTTTTTAAAATTTTGAAACAAGGTTTCAATAAGTCACTAAATGCCTTAGCTAGGCTCAAACCTGAGATCTTCCTGTTTCATCCTCTCAAAGTGCTGGGATCACAGATGTCACCACCATCCCTGGCCATGTACACTTTACAATGTCCCAATCAGGGTAAATATATCTATCTCCCCAGACATTTGTCATTTATTATTGTGAAAACATTCGATGTCCCTTCTTCCAGCAGTTTTTTTTTTTTTGTACCAAGGACTGAACTCGGGACCTTGTACTTGCGAGGCAGGAGGCGGCACCACTGAGCTAAATCTCTGGCCCTCTTCCAGCAGTTTTGAAACATATGGCACATTGTCACATCTCTGGTCACCCCACTGTGCCATAGCATCCAGAACATTTCTCTCCTGTTGAAGGGTGCCTGGGTACCCCTTGTTCAATCCCTTCCATCCTTCTTCCACCCTATCCTCTTCAGTGTCAGGAACGCCCCTTCTATTCAAAACTGCTGTGAGACCAACTTTTAACTTTTGCTTGTTTTGATTTGTATTTTCCCCTCTGTGGACCCCACTGTCTGGTCTGCTGGGGTGCTGGGCAGGGGCAGAGCAGGAAGGGAGACCCTAGACACTGCCTGAGAGCAAGAGGCTTGGGTCTGTCCAGCCCCAGCAGGCCTTCTGGGGGAGTAGGGGAGACCTTGGCTGGGGAGAGGGGGTCTCAGAGCAGGGTCACAGGCAGTAGGATGGGAAGAGATGGGTTTGCATGGAGTCTCTTGGTGCTGCTCCATGTGGGGACCTTCAGGAAAAACGGGTGCGGGTGGTGAGTCGAAGAAGTGTACACGAGGGCTGTTCCCAGCCACCCCGATCTCAGGCATGGTCTGAGGCTGGGGGGCCTCTGAGCCTTGCTGCATTTCTGTGTCATTTCCCAGTGGGTATTTGTGACCAGCAGTGTGAGGGGGACTCCGGCTTGGACCATGCAGGTGTTAGGGAGCAGTTCCACATTAGCGGGTTCAAGAGACAGAGGGGAGTCCGGAATAGCACTCTGTGCCAGTTACAGTTAACTGTTTGTTAGGTCTCAGACCCAAAGACCCAGGCCTGGTGTCATCAGAGCCATAGCCTATGGCCCAATGATACAGGAAAGGATACATTCTTTTTTTTTTGCTACCAGGGATTGAACTCAGGACCTTGCACTTGCAAGGCTGGCGGAGAAACCACTGAGCTAAATCCCCAGCCCAAAAGAGTACATTCTTTAAAGGCCCTGTCCCCTTGGGCTGGGACCTGGGTTGAAAGAAGAATTTATCATTCCTAAATTTCTCTGCTAAATTTCTCACACGATTAAAATCCCTGAGGGAACACTGGACAACAAGAAGGTGGGAAGGTGCGGTGCCACTGAGCTACATCCCCAGAGAGTAGGCAACTAGAAGGGACAGGAAAACATTTTGCAATTCCAAAGCTACTTTGGAGTAAAACACTGAAAATCATCCTAATCACCACAGTTTCTGGACCCAGGAGTAACTCTTGTGTGCAGAACATGATACCCAGGCTTCCTCTTTGTGGTACTACCTTTCTTCTCAAATGAAGGCCTCTTTCTACCCAATTTATAGTGAATTCTACCCAGAGGTCTGCACAGCTGCCTGTGTGTCTTGATGGAATTCTTTCATCAAGGGCAAAAATGGACCAAGGAGGTACCCAGCTTCCTGGTCACAGGCTCACAGCAGAGACCTGCAGGCCTGGTAGGGCATCACCGCAGGGAGCCCCCTCCACCCAAGGGCTCTACCCAACTGTTCACCTCAGGAGCTGCCTCCAACATCCTCAGCTGGAAAACACACAGGTCTTGGGCTTCCTGAAGCCAAATGCTGGGCTCCCCCAAATGATTCCCATGATCTCTGCTCACACCCTGCTGTGGGTGGGGTCAGAGGAGCAGAGGCCACAGGGAGCCTAGCTTCCCGTGGGGCTTCTGTGGGAGAGCTGGAAAATCTGAATCCGTCACTCACTCAAAATCCCAGGAAACTACACAAACAGACAGCTCAGTAGCCTCACCCAGCACCGTCCCACGAGAGATGAAGGCCAAAAGTGCAAGCCACATTCAGAGTAAAAAGAAGTAAGTGGGGAAGTGGGAAGGGTAGGGGAAAGGAAAGAAGGGAAAAGAAAAAATGTGAGAAAAGGAAAAGAATGGAAACAGTCTTTGTGAATAGGGAAGGGTGGAGGGGGTGAAAGCAGGGGAGGTGAATGGGGGAAAAATTAGAATCAAGATACATCATGCAAAGGTACAAGATCCCAACGATGAATGTAACTGTACTATATGCCTAAAAAGTACCAATAAACTTAATGAAAAAAAGACAAGTAAAATTAATTTTAGTCCTATTTTAACCTAAAATGGCCACAAATATTGTCATTTCAACAACTAACTAATGAATGTTATAAATAGATATTTTACATTCTTTTATGTCCTAAATTTCCCAAATATGGTGTGGATTTTACACCACAACTCAATTCATACCAGCCACATGGGGCTACAGGACTGAGTGCCCCAGAGGAACTCAGTGTGGGGGGGTCTTGTCCTCCAGGGGGCTCTCAGTCCCTCTGTTTCTCTCTTGTCTCACACACTCACACCCCACACAAATAAACACCACGCCACACACACACCACACGCCAAACACACCATACACATACCACACACAACACACATAAAAACCCCACACAGCATACTACACACATACACCTCACCACATCCTACATACCATCCACACATACCATATACCACATACCACACATAAAATGTCACATAAACACATACCATACCACTGTACCACAACACACCATACACCACACACAACACGCCCTATTCACACACCACATACCACATTACACCCAAATGCCTACCCAAACACACACACACGCACACACACATGCACGCGTGTGTGCGCATGCTCTACCCTTACTTTACTCCAAACTAACACAATACCAGCTGAGTTGGTGCAAACAGGACCATGTGTAGCAGGTCACTATACCAGCAGTGTGAAAGGTGATTTTTTTTTAAAAGAAAAAGCATGGCTCAGATACAAAATAAAGTGAACACCTGCCAAAGATTGCATTTCTTGTTAATTCATGAAGAACCAGTGCAGTGTGCAGCTGGGTCCACTGTGCAGACAGTGGGGATGTGCAGAAGGATCCTGCCGGTGCCCACGACTGCGGAGGTGTGCAATCGCTCAAAAACAATGACAGGAGACAATGTCTGGTTGATAACCAGACACCTGGGATCTCACACCTTCCCGGAGAGGCCTCCCAGACCTTATGAAAGCTGTTTGTTGAACAAGCAGATCTGTGACAGCATCAGGACAGCTCCTGGATCTGCTCGCCCTGCCCCTCCCTGCCTGCTTGGGATGGAAATGCAGGCAGAGCGTGGTCCTTGGTCATTTGGGAGCCATGGAAACTGCCAGGAGTACTCGAGTCTCAAGTCTTACCTTAGCAATTAAATTGCCAAGTCCCGGCTAGAAATCCACACTAAACACCTCTCCAGGCAGAAAGGCCTCTCCTATCCAGGACTCAGCAAGGGACTGGGAAGGCCAACTTTTCTTGTTCTCCTCTTGTCACTTCCAAAGCCACAAGAACTGCAGCCAGGCTGGAGGAGGAGGGCACGCAGACTGTGCAACTCAGGTTACTTTGGCCCTACTGTCACTGCGTCTGTCTGTCCTTCAGGTGCTGAGGGGGGTCCCTGTGGCTCCTGGAGTGCCATGATGGGAATCACCTTCCCCTACAGCCCCTGGCTTCTGCAGATGAGGACCCTCCCACTTCAGGGGACCACCACTCCTGGACTGTAGCACCCTCTTACGAGGCGCCTTGCATTTCTAGTTTTTCCTCTGAACACCACCATGCACAGCCTGGAGCAGCCAGGCCGTGTCTCCCTGGCCTTGAGGGGTGGGTGGGTACACAGGCCATTCTCCCTTCCCCAAGAGCTCAGCTCTCTGGACCTCAGTGGTGTGAATATGGGCATGATTATGGTTCATATTTGCTGGGCCCTGTGGTGTGAATCCAGGGGTGTTGTTTGCTGGTCACTATTGCTGGGAGGCCTGTGCAGGGCCCCGGGCCCCTCGTCGGTCCCCTCCCCTCTGTCACAGACAAGACAACACCGCAGTTCTCAATAGGCAATAGCATTTATTGAGGTGGCTGCCTGGCCCTACTCCTCTTTCTCATCTCCATGGGTGATGATGTAGCACAGGGATTTGTAATCGATGTTGCCCGTCAGATCCACAGGTGTCAGGGCGAACAGCTGCTCCACCTGCGGAGGCCCCACACTGGAGATGTGGCCTGGCCACCAGCATCCTGCCTCGGGCTATGCTCTGGGCCTCAGCCTCTTCCACCCCAAACCCAAACCCAAACCTGGGGATCAATGTCCCTCAGTTGGCTGGCGCTGTGTGGACTGGGCACTGGGCCCACATGGGGTTAGGGGTCAAAGGGCCCAGGCTGGCGCAGAGATGCGCCGTCCCCTTAGGGACCCTCTTGCAACACAGCCTGTTCCCTCTGGGCCCACACAGTCTTCTCCCTCTGACTGTACGCCCATGGGACAGCGGGTCACCAGGCCTCTCCAGTGCCCTGCAGGGAGGGCCACGAAAGCCAGGGACAGGTGCTGATGGGGCCTAAAAGCCTCACCTCAGCAGGAGAGAACTTGTCTGCTTGGGTCAGGAGAAGCTGCTTGAACCTGGAAGTGGGGAGGGAGGATGTCCATGGCCCAGGGAAAGGCTGGCCACCCCTGAAGAACAACCCACCCAGGTGGCCTCTCCGCCCTCTGTGTCCCCGAAGTGGCCTTGGCGTGGTGGGGTGGGGGTGGGGATCATACTTACTCATCCTTGTTCACCACCCCCTGGCCGCTGGGGTCAAACATGCGGAAGGCACTCAGGATGGCTTCCTCAGGGTCTGTCCCTGGGAGGCCGAGGCAGGCAGGTGAACATGCTTGTCCCAGCCCCCAGGCCTGCCCAGGAGGACCAGATACATGGGGAGCTGTCTGTGACCCAGGAGAAGTGTGAGGGGTGCTGGGAACAGGTGTCATCCTGAGGAGGGGTGAGGCTGACTGGGAGATGGATCTGGGAGGGGACAGCCCTGGGAGACCAGGGGTAGACACATGTTCTCTAGGTGGGCTGTGGCCAGGCAGGCTCCAGACAAGGTCCAGTGGGGCCTGGTGGGGTGCAGGTAAGCTTCACGTGGGGTTCAGATAGGGCTCATGTAGGGTTCAAGGGGTTGCTGTGAGGCTTAGGCAGGGCTCCTATTGGTTTTGTGTGGGGTTCTTGTGGGGTTCCTGTGGGGCTCACAGTGGGATTTACTGCAGGGTTCAGGCCTGCTGTCTGCCAAGGGGGCCAGGGCTGTCCCGGGCTCACCATTGAGCTTCTCCCCAAAGAGCGTGAGGAAGACGGTGAAGTTGATGGGGCCCTTCCCTTCCTGCAGCATGGCATCCAGCTCCTCCTCAGGGATGCTCACCTTCCCTGTGAGGAGTGGCGAGGAGCATGGGGACCCTGGTGTCCCAGAGCAGGGCTGGGCTGCCCTCCCCAGCTTCCCCACTGTGGTGGGCTCAGGCAGGAAGAGGGGGAGTGATGGCAGAGGGCGGGTCCTCCTCGCAGGTCCCTGGCCAGGGCAGGGCGGGCCAGGGAGGAGTGCTCACCTAGCTGGGAGTAGGTCTCCCTCAGGTCCGATTTGCAGATGATACCGTCCCGGTTCTGGTCGATGCAGCTGAAGGCCTGTGAGGAGAGGGCCTTCAGGTGGGAGCTGGAGGACCAGGACTAGGAACACCGAACAACAGAGAAGAGGGCGCCCAGACAAGTGGGGACTGTGGTGGGGGCACTCACTTCTTTGAACTCCTGGATCTGGGCTTGCTCAAACATGGAGAAGACATTGGAAGAGCCTCGCTGGGCCTGCTTGGTGGCAGCCTTGCCCCGCGTCCCAGCCTTCCTGCTGGCCTGAAATACCAACAGTGGCAGGTTCCCCCCACAGCTCCCCAAATTTTTCTCTCCCCACCCCAAACTCCTAGGACAGCCCAGGTGAAGGTCCTCTCTCCATCCCTGGGGACACTCCCTGGGCCCAGTGCAGGCACAGAAACTCTGTCCCTCCCAGTGCCTGGACACCAGCACTCACCATCCTCTTTGCAGTGGCCTGGCTGCACCCTCTTGTCACCAGGCCCCCTTTATGTCACAGCCTTATCACCTGGAGGTCCAAATAAGGAAAAGAGTGGAGGACAGGCCCAAACTTGGCAGCCCCTTCCTGAGCTGGGGCAGGACGAGGGCCCCATGAAGATTCCAGCCACATTCCTGGGGACCTTCATGTCCATGACATGTAACATCCCAGGCTCTGAGCACCTCGTGTGTCCAGGCTCTACGTCTCCCCAGAGCATAGGGGCTCAGAGTGCCCGCCAGGGTCCTTGTCACCCCCATCTGACCATCCTTCCTGTGGGTCTGTTCCAGACCCTGGCCAGTCCAGTCCTGACCTTCTGGGCTGAGAAGAGAGGTGGATTTTGGTCTGAGACCCCATATTCCTGAGGTCTTGTTAAAGTCCAAGGGACAGAAGGCAGCAGCAGCTCTGAGCTGGTGGTCAACCCTCAGAAACTTTTGCTTGACTTTGGAGCAATTTTGGGGGGTGAAAGATGCACTGGCTACTGTCCCCACCTCTGCCTCTGCTGCTGCAGGTACTCTACTGAGAACCCCTAGTTCTGGGCTCAGAGTCTCGCTGTCCCTAAAGCCCCATCTTGACTCTGCCTTCTTTGGAAACCTCTCTGATGCCCCCAACTGGGAGCTGTAGGGAACATTACCAGTTTGCCTGGTGATGGCTGATGAGTTTTTAGCCTCCTCCTGGGCACTCAGCCTGGTCAACAGCTGTACTTCGAGGGCCTGGCCAACAGCAGGCCTATGTGATGCTGTTCTGCAGGAAGCTTTGGGGGCATGTTGCTAAATTGTGGACAAGGGCCAGGGCGCCCTCTGCTGTCCCAGAGCAGCAGCCTTGCTACAGAGGTAGGGTCAGGGCTAGCAGCTAGGACATCTCACCCCTCTCCTGCTCTGCAAGGCCCAGCAGCAGGCTAAGTGGAAACAAGGTCCCCTTTTGTGTAAGTATTTTTTATAAGACATCCTTTACTCTCATTCATTTCAATGCAGGTTGATAACCTACCATTGAAAAATCAATGGAATGCTGTAATTGCAATATGAAGAAGTTGGAAGACATGAATATAACAATCCATCCCGATATGAAGACTCAAACATGAGCTCACGCATCCCTAGAATGAAGTAACCAGATGTTTGCATCACTTTACAACAAGGAATTTAAACTCAGGAGGATCAGAAGTAATTCCACATGTAAAGTACCAGAAAATGGAAGATTTCAGGAGAATGTGATTTTCCACAATTGCACCTCTGGGTTAGATCCTGAATGAAACACAGCACCATTGTTCCTGACTTGGTGGGTAGTTTCTCACATGGAGAAACAAACATGCACTGAAGTCACATGAGGATGTGTTTATGTGTCACTGTGTTCACGCTGCATAAAGATGGCATCAGACCCTCACTTGGTATTTCACCTTTAGGAGCCTCTGGAAGGCCCTTAGAAATGGCAGGACATCTTGTACCCCTGGTCCCCACTCAATGTCATATCTGCATGACTCTGAGGGGACAGGGTCTTGCTGCAACCTGCACCAGGACTAGACTGTCCCCAGCCTGAGGGGCTCTGCCTGGCACCCAACCCCATTCCACAGGCAGGCAGGGACCAGGCCCTGTGCAGTGCTGTTCTTCAGTAGCCCAGCTCCCCCAGGCCACCCTGTTCCCATTCCCATGGCCTGGCCTGTTACACTCCCTGTTCCTCTGGGCACAGCTGGGTGGAGGGGACAGCAAGTACCAAGAGACGCTGAGGTCTACAGAAGCTGTGAGCATGACACTGTCTCTTCAGTTACTACACCATGGCTCTTGTGTGCAGAGGTCAGAGAACAAGGCACAGGCATGATTCAACCTTTTAAAATTTTTAATTAAAAACCCCACAGGCCCAGTCTGTGCATGGAGAGAGTCATGTGGAACATGGGTGTCCTGATGAGGACAAGAGACGGGTCTGGGGAGGCCCTCTGAGGTGTGCAGGATGCTGCTGGGAGCATCTTTCTGGGCCAGTGTAAGAGCCAAGGACACCACCCTGCCTGAGTGCAGATGGGGGTCCCAATAGGTCCCCAAGTGGGGGCCCACGGAGCCATGCCAGAACCACAAGCCACCCAGGGCTAGGGCTATGTGAAGGAAAAGGCCTCCTGGGGACACCTGCAGCCTGGGAAGCACTTCCATGCTGCTGGGCTCTTTTCCATGGGTCCCAGGTCTCCCAAGCCACAGGTAAGAACACACCAACCCAGGTGACAGCAGCCCTCATTCCTCTTGGGCCCTGGTCAGTCTGGCCAAGCTTCTGGAGATGCCTCCCTCTGCAGGGTGGGCCCCAGAGGGTCCAGGCTATGGCAGGATCCTGAGGACCCCTTCCCAGGCCAGGCCCTGGGAACACTTCCTTCCCAGGCCAGGCAGGCAGCCAGAGGGTCCAGTGTGGAACTGCAAAGTCCTGAGTGATCCACTTCCTTCCCGGTACTGCATTCCAGCCAAGGTAGGCAGGGGCGTTGGAGTCTCTGTGCCTGCTTCTCCTGGAGGCCACTCCAGCCAGGACCAGGGCTGCCCAGCGACTGAACTGGAGAAGGGGCCTGCTGGGCCCCAGGGGCCTCTCCTGTCCTCAGAGCAGCGGTGGCCCCGCGTCCGCGCCCTCGCAGGCCCTCACTGGCCCAGCATGCAGGCCTTCTTGCAGGCCA
>NW_022900929.1:24615035-24615400 GCF_012274545.1 Fukomys damarensis
GGCGCACGATGTCGCAGTCGGTGGCTGAGGGCCTCAGCCCCAGGGTGCTCAGGATGTTGTGGATCTGCTTGCGGTCACCCGGGTCGCTGCGGGGGGAGGACGGGGAGGCGTCGCTCAGGCCGGGTGGCTCCAGGACCCGCGTCGCCGGGGACCCCTCCCCCCAGAGTCGGGTCTCTGCTCTAGCGACAATGTCGCGGCTGGAGCTGTCGCGCGGATAGAGTGAGACAGTGTCTGTGGCAAGTAAGGAGCCCTCGGGGGATGGACGCACTCCCGGGCTCGGTCCCCAGGTGCTCCGGGGCCAGGGATTCAGCCTCGCCTACGACTCTCCCGCTCCAGTCCTCTACTGTTCGAGCCCTGGGGTTCCT
>NW_022900929.1:24616194-24634835 GCF_012274545.1 Fukomys damarensis
GACACGAAGCGCGTCTCGAAGGCGCCGCGCGTGCGCAGCTGCTCTGAGGCCTCCCCGTGGAACAGCAGGTTCTCGTCCACCAGTTTGAGCAGCACCAGCCGCACCAGCTCGCCCATGTACTTCCCGCCAATGAGCTTTTCGTACCTGCAGGCGGCGCGGTGGTTATGCGGGCCGGCAGAGCGGTGCCCAAAGCCCCCACGCGGTTCCGAAGTGGCCCCGATTGCCCTGATTTCTGTGTTTCCCGCGATCCTATGTTTTGCGGAAACTTCAGGCGTGAGGAATCCCGAGTCCAGCTCGGTTGAGGGCGCTGGGCGGCGCTGCTGCTTGGCCCATGCACGAAGGGTTGGGAGTCCAGGGCACAGCGAGGACTTCGGTTCTCAATGGGCAGTCGCTTGGGTAAACTGAGTGTAAAGCCTGATGCACACCCCGGAGCGTGGCTCCTTCTCACTATGTGAGCCTGCATATTTTCATCTGGAAATACATTTGATACTCCTGACTTAATAGAAGCCCGAGATGAAGCTCATAAAGTACTTAGCAGGCCGGGCACCTCGCAGGCGGCTAGCGACAGCCATAATTAATGACAAGCTCTGAGCGTGGGTTTCCCAGATGCAGCATTCTACAAAATGTACTCATTCTGCAATGGGGACGAGCCTGTGCTTTGGGGAACTCTGGGTGACACCAGGTCAGCCCTACTGCGACCGCCAGAGAGCCCATGGTGAGAAGGGGAGAGGTGTGGTCCTATGTAATCACGACCACACCTTCACTTCGCACTGTTGGGCTGTAGCAGAGCAGGCCAGGACTGGGCTGCGGGAAGGAAGAGCAGCTGTTTGTAGCAGCTGTTATCTGCTGCTGCACTCAGGGGGCTCTGGAGCTGGGCTGGGGGCATCCTTACAGCTGCTGACCGGGGTTCACGGAGCTCTCATCCACCATGCGGTCGTACTCCAGCAGGAACTCGTCCAGCTCGCCAGAGTCCCCAAAGGCGCCCCACTCGGTGTTGACGCACATGCGGCCCTCGTCCCCTTCTACCAGCTCCACGTTCTCCATCTCCTCCATGTAGCAGGCATTGCAGCCTGTACCTACGGGACAGGGCGCATCGGATCTCAGGCTGCAGGGCTGGCTGTGTGACCCGGGGTGGACCAGCCAGTGTTCGGGCCAACCTCTTCGCTGAAAGAGTAACACCCTCCCCACTGTTAGGTTTAGATCTAAAATGACCCCCAGGGCCGGGGATTTAGCTCAGTGGTGCCGCCGCCTGCCTCACAAGCCCAGGTCTCAAGTTCTATCCCCGATACCAAAAGTTAAAAATAAAATAAAATAATATAAAATGGCCCCCAAAGCCTCAGTGTTCAGAAAATGATTGGACTATGGGGGTGCTATTGCTTGAGTTGCTGTTAGAAGGTGGGGTCTGGGGAGAACAGGCAGCTACTGGAGGCGTGGCCTGGAAGGGTCTCTCTCTCCCTTCCTGACTCCTCCCTCATCTCTGCTTCCTGGCGGCCCTGGTAAGAGCAGCTTTCCTCCACCCAGCCCTTTCCATCCTGCAAGCACTGAAACTTCTAAAACGTGAGCCAAAGTGAACCTGTCCTCCTTAAAGTTGTGGGTGTCAGGTAGAAGCCTAGAGAGAACTCGGGTTGAGGCACTTTGGGAGCTCTGTGGGAGGGGCACAGCCAGGGGCAGCAGGGATTCATGTGGAGATGTTGGACTGAAAGACAACTTTCCATCCTAAAGGTGAGGATGAAAGTAGAAGTGGGAAACAGGCAGAGAGACAAAGCGAGGTCAGGCTGGAGCTCTAGAAACACGTTTATAGTGTTGCTGATGTATACGCACATGTGTATCATGGGTATAAAACACACATACGATTTTGGGGATATGAATACAGCCAGGAGCCTACTCAAATGCTCGAATACACGAGCTTTCTGAACTGGTTCAGAAGGGCCCATAGATGCAAATAACGTACGTGGACTTTCTGGGTAGCTGGGTCCCAGTGCTCCTGCACACAGCAGATGACAGATGGGGTATGGGGGCTGTGGTTCCCTGGGCAGGGGCAGCCCCTGGGGTGGGAGTAGGGGGTTGGCATGGGGCCAGGCAGGCTCATGGAAAGACCTTCTAGGAAAGGGTAATGCCACTTTTGTGATCCTCTTCCACTTGGACAAATCTGTCCAGTATGGCTAATTAACTGGATGAAGTTGTAATTACATCCGGTGTGTGTTTGCAGCTGGTGGCCCATGTGATGTCCTGGAGCTGCAAGTGTTGAATCTTCCTATTGTGCACAGTGCCTGCAGTATCCCCCCACCTCGGTGCCCTGGCACCAGGCCCTGCACGACTGTACTGGGCATTAGTGCTTTGTACCCCTTGCAGCCCCCTTAGGCCCCTGTGCCTCCTGGAAGCGGTAAGGAGCCCTTACCCACGATCATGCCGACCTCACATTGGTGGTCTTCGTAGTAGCAGGAGATCATTGTGGCTACTGTGTCATTCACCATGGCCACCACGTCCATCTCAAAGTCCTGCCAAGGAGCACAAGGTAAGCTGGGCATGGTGGTGCACACCTGTGATCCCAGTATGCTGGGAGGTGGGAGCAGGAGGATTGAAAGTTGGAGACCAGACTGGGCTATTTTTCTTGTCTCAAAAAATAAAAAAGGGCTCAGTGCAAAGGCCCTGGGTTCATTTCCTGGTACTGTAAAGAAGAGAGAAAAGGAGGAGGAGGAAGAGAAGAGGAAAGAGAGGGACAAGGAGGGGCACAAGCATAAGCCGGGATGATGGGGCTCTGAGGAGGGTTCTCAGGGGCAGATCAGCCCCTCTGGGCCAGTGAAAGTGTCCTCACCCCTCTCCTCTTGATGGCATCTCGCAGAAGCCCCACGATGTTGTTCCCTTCTGCTCCTGAGGCTTTGAAGCCCTTGGTCCAGTTGAGGAGGATGCCCTGTAGGGAGAGGCAGGTTCGCAGGTTCGTACTGCTGGCTCTGTGCAGGGAGGTGGGCCCTAAACTAGCTCCTTCCAGCCAGGGTACATGTGCCACCCCGGGGCAGTTGAGGAGACAGACTCTCAGTACCCACACAGCTCTGAGCCTTGACAGGGGTGATTCTCTGTGAATATCCCTAGGAGCAGTGCAGTCTGTATAAAATCCCTGTTCCTCCCTGTAAGCCCCGCCCCCGTGCAGGCTACTGTGGGGCCCGCCCTGTGTCTTCTCAGGGACTGGATGTTGCTCTAGTTGCTTTTGCCTTGAGCCACAACCTGGCTTGGTTTCTGACACAGAGGCCTCATGTTTACACATGTATATAGCATGTGTGTGTGTGTAGGTGTGAGCACGTGCATGCATGTACATATGCATGTGTGCATGGGTGTGTGCAAGTGTGTCAAGGTGTAGCCATAGAAGACCTTGGCAGTTTAATGTGGGCGGTGAGCCAGGGCAGTAAGAATCAGCTGATGTTCTGTTTCTTTTCCAAAGCTCCACAGACTGTGTGCGACAGGACAACAGTTCAGCCCACATCTTCACCCTTCTATGTGCCACCCTCTGCTCCCCCGCCCTGCCCTCCACCTGGCCACCTTGTCGATGTCCTCGTGCCTCACAGGGAAGGAGAAGGTGAAGCCCAGGGGCAGCTTCTTGTGCTTCATTTGGTGCTTATCCAGGAAGTCGGAGATGCACTCGGAAATGTAATCGAAGAGCTGGAAGACATGATGAAGTGGCCACTAGGTGTGGGGCTGGGTGGGTCACAGTGCTCCCTGGTGCTTGGCCCCTGACTACCTGGCTCACCTTCTGCTGTGGCCCAGGACTCAGGCCCTGCATCTCTCACATGGCAGCCCTGGTCCCCAGCCCAGCAGTGCCATCTGCCCAGTCCCCCTCTAGAGCCCGTGGAGCGAGGCCCTAGGCCTGGTTGGCTGCTCTGTGAGGCCCAGGTGGAGGTACATTCCTGGCCATAGGTATGACTCCGTCTCCTTCACTACATCCAGTGTCCTGGCTGCCCCAGTCCCCAGCCCCCTCTGATGGGCCTCTCCTCAGAGCTGGCAACTCTGCTGATGAACCAAGCTCCCTTCTGGGCACCAGAGCCCAGGAGTGCCTGTGCCATTCCTGCTACCCGGTTCTACCAACAGACAGCAAGCTGTAGGCAGGTGAGAGCTGGACAGTGTTTGTGGGGGCTTCTGCCTGGAACTCTACCCCTCAGAGCTGCTCAATTTTTTGTTTTTGGTTTTGCTTTTTCAGACAGGATCTTGCTGTGTAGCCCAGACTGGCTAGAAATCATGACGATCCTTCCGCCTCAGCCTCAGGTGTGCACCATCATGCCCTGCTCAATTTTTGTATGTTGACTTTTCCTCTGGGAAAGTGGACAGAGAACCGCTCTGCACCTGCAGCCTCTCCAGCTCAATGAATCCCTCCTACAATGCAAGGATCATGGGACTCGGGAACCGTCGGCCAGGCTGAGGCTGTCCGCCGAGGCCTCTGGGCTGCCCCCTCCCAGTGGGTGGGTGGGTGGATGAGCCTGGAGCTCCGGGTGACCTCAACCCCACCCTCCAAGCCTCCAAGCTGCTCACCATCTCTGCGGTGCCCGTCATGGCGTCCTCGGGGATGGAGTACATCTGCTGTTTGGTCTTCACGCTCCATTGTCCCTCCTCCCCCTCCCCCACCTTCACCAGCATCACCCTGAAGTTGGTGCCCCCCAGGTCGAGGGACAGGAAGTCTCCGACTTCTGCAGACAAAGAGAGACACGCTCAGGCTGCACTGCCCAGCAGGCTCGGGCTTGGAGAGACCCAGGCAGCTGGCCTGAGACCCGTGGGATATAGTGTCACCAGCCCAGACTTTGGGGGCAAGTGTCAAGGGTCAAAGGCACGCTGGAGAAATGTTAGTGGGAACCCCAGCCTTGGACAGAGTCCCAGGAGCCACTGAAGGCCTGGGTCTGGGCTCAGGGTGGGGCTGGGCCCCCAAGTGAACATGGAGAGAGGTCCCTCATTATGAGATTTAAAAAGCCAGTGGCATTCCAGGGCTGAACCCATGGAACCAAGGGTGGGTGAGTTGGGGATGGAACATCATCGCTTGCCCAGGGGTCCTTTCTGGGGACAGCAGAGCGCCTGGCAGTGCTGTCCCTGTGGTACCTGAGCCTTCTGGGGTGGAACGCACGTAGGTGGGCAGCATCTTCACGCTGGCCTCCTCGTGGGTCTCCAGCCGCAGGCCGCGGTCCATCTCCTTCTGCATCCGCCGCATCACCTTCTTCAGGTCCTCCTCCTGCAGCTGGAACTCTGCCAGGATCTGCTCCGCCTGCAGGGAGGGTGTGCACTCAGGTCTCCAGCTGTCCTCTGACCGTGGGTCCAGAGTGACCCATCTTTCCACGCCACTCACCACAGTTGAAGGGGAAGAGTTCTGAGGTCAGCCCTTGATGTTACCCTGGGTGTGCTGGAGGGGCCAGCGGCTTTTTCCCTGGTGCTATCCTTGGGGCCCAATGTCTGACAGCACCTCCTGGCCCTCAGATCAGAGGTAAGTGAAGGAGAGGGGCACTGTTTGAGGCAGGGCTGGAGCCCATCAGGAGGGTGGCCAGCTGGCATCACTGTGCCAAAACCTGGTCGCCCTTCCTCTAGGACCTTCTGGAGTAGAGGGGCCAGCTAGCACTGGTGTGCACAGGGTGGTCGGAGTGAGCCACTGTGCCTGACCCCTGCCCATCAGGGGTCTGCCAGCCAGGCATGGCATCCACAGTGTGGCAGCTGAGCCCAGGGGGCAGGTCTCTGTGCACTAGTGTGAGGCCAGGAAGCTCAGGTTGGACCAGCACCACCTCCGTGGGTGTCTGAGAACGGGCCCTGCCTCCAGAGGAGACTGACCTGTGGGACCTCAGGGAGCACAGCAGTGTGTCTGTTCCCTTTGCCCATCAGCACATAGTCGTGGGGAAAGGCCACTGGACACACTAGACGGTGGTAAGCAAAGCCCATCGTGAAGATACTTTCAAGCCAGGTATATAATTCTACCTCTCTGAAAGGCTGAGTCGGGAGGATTGTAAGCCTGAGCCCAGTCTGGGCAATTTAGCAACTTAATGAGGTGCTATCTCAAAATTTTAAAAAAAAAGTAAAAAGGGCTGGGGATGTAGCTCAGTGCTCTGGATTCGTGTCACCACTGCAAACAAAACAAACACCCCCCCCACAAAGATATTTGCATTTTTAACCAAAATAGAAAAAGTAAAGCTACTCTGATAAAAGCCATAGATCCACAGCAATCTTCTGCCTCAGCCTCCCGAGTGCTGGGATTACAGGAGTGGTGGTGGATCTATGCTATAGATCCACTCTTTATAGGAATGTGCTCCCTTTTTGTTTTATACATGAGCTCATTGGGCTGCAGATGCTCCGAATTACAGCCGGGAGATTACATGCCATTTGCTGCTGCTTCCTTTTTTAGAATCTGGATTTTGTTCAGGTGGCAGGGTAACACATGAAGGCACGTTAAGGCAAAATTAGGCTTGCCCAAGCACAGCAACTGTATCCTTTTTGGCAATTGGATGTATGGCCAGTTCTGGTTAATAGCAAATGAAGGGAAAACTGATTTTTAGCTGGAGGGAGAAGTTTGGGGTTCCCCAAATGTGTGAGCATGGCTGTATGAGGATGTGATGACTGGCATTGCAACAGCCATTTTGCAACTATGAGGAGACAAGGCCATTAGCACACTACAGACAGCAGAGAAGAGAGATTGATGCTGTGGCCCCCAACTCTATTGGCTGGCTATGGAGCAAATAATAACCACCAAAACCACAGGTAATGAGAACATTGGTTTCTTGCAACCCAGAGCATTCCTAATGGATATGGAGACTTAGTTAAGAACCATTTTTTAAAAAGGGCCCCACATTTAAACTTATACCCAGGGTAGGTCAGAAAGGAAAGGGTCTGACGAGAGCTCTGACAGAACAGACTTGTCCCTGAGGTGGCACTGTGCTGCCATTGGGCATGAGCAGGAAAGCAGCTGGGTCTCGGGAGGACAAGGGCATGGGGGAGTGGCCGGGGGATGTCCTGTTGGAGACGAACACTGGGCAGCCCTCAGTGTGGAGATGCCCTTAAGGCCTGGGAGGTCACAGGGCATCCTGGTTGGACAGCACAGGAGAGGCGTGGGGAGGACTGGCAGGATGCAGCCAGCTGGCTTTGAGATCCATCCCCAGAATGCAGGGAGAAGCAGGGAGCCATGGAGGGCTGGGTTTGACAGTGAGGACAGCCAGAGGTGGATACTATGGGACCGCAGGCCCCTGAACACTTGGCCAAGGGGTTCAACGCCGCCCCAGCACAGCCTGGCCCCTCCACTCCCAGGTGCTGGGGTGGCTGTGTGCACAGTGCCAACTGCCCACATGCTCCCAAGGAAGATCGCCCTGATCTGTCACCCCCAGAGTGGCCCCAGGGGGCCCGAGAGCCAACAGCACTGGGTAAAGCCCTGGCGGGGGCATTTTCAGCCCAGGACCAAGTTCCTAGGGCTCCTGCAGAGGGGACAGTAGTAGTCCCGTGAAGAGGGCGAGGGCCATATCCTGGCCCCGCAGAGGCCTGCACACCTCCTTCAAGGGGTCCCTGCCTGCTCATCACCCCCACCCCCAACCTGGCTTCTACAAACTGAAGATGCTGGCTGGGGCTGCCCTTCCAGCCTGGGGCCCTGGGCTCTGGTGACCCTTACCAGCGTCAAGGCTGCCTGGGCCAGGCTCCTGGCCTCGTCCACGGCCATCTGTCTGAGGAGCCACCAGGGAGGTTTGGAGAGTGGAGCTGCTGCTGCCTGCTGAGGCTGGAGTGTGGCTGCCACTGTGGTGTCTGAGGACAGGTGAGGCTCCCTGGCTGTGAAGTGCTTCTGGCTGAAGCACTCAGTGGGCAGCTACTGAAATACTCTGCCCACTGTGGCAGGGGCAGGGGCAGGGGCAGGGCCGGAAGGGCAGAGGAGGATCACGGGGTCAGGGTTGTTAAGGGCCCTGGGGACAGGGTGATGGGGCAGGCTGCCGCCCATGAGGTCTGAGGCTGGAGTGTGGCTGCCACTGTGGTGTCTGAGGACAGGTGAGGCTCCCTGGCTGTGAAGTGCTTCTGGCTGAAGCACTCAGTGGGCAGCTACTGAAATACTCTGCCCACTGTGGCAGGGGCAGGGGCAGGGGCAGGGCCGGAAGGGCAGAGGAGGATCACGGGGTCAGGGTTGTTAAGGGCCCTGGGGACAGGGTGATGGGGCAGGCTGCCATGCCCATGAGGCACAGGTTGGGATTGTGGCTGGGGGCGTGGCCAAGCCAGCCTGTGCACCCTGCACCCCTGGATGCTCAGAAGAAAGAGGTGACTGGCCATCCAGACGTGATGGGAAGGGGGATCCCTTGGGCTTCCATCTGTGGGGAGGTCTGGGGTGCATTGTGAACAACCCGGGATGCTCCATGGTGCTCTGGTGGGAGGGAGTCACCAATGTTAAGAAGGCCAGGGGTGTGTAGGAAGGACAGGCTTCCGAGCATGGTGGGGGACCCAAATGGGGAGTGGAGGATCTGGGACTCAGATATTCAGGGCAGCTCAGAGACTTGAGGGCATGGGGTACCCCCGCCCACTGACATGAAGCTTCCTGGCCACGTGAGCAGGAGCAGGTGCACATCCTCAGGGCTGCCCTGAGTGAGTGATCTCCAGGTAAAAAATAGGAGCTTTAGTCAGCACTCTTCAACTGTCAATCAAAGATCCCACCTCAAAGCATCTTGATGAAAAAAACAAAAACAAAAAATGATAAAATGGGGTGGTCATTAGGTTTGGCCACTGCAAAGTTCAGGCCCAGGGCTGATTCAGGACATACCCATGGGGTGGAAATGCACTCGCACCCCTGACCCCTCCTTGAGCTTGCCTGGGAGTGACCCCAACAGACCCTGCCCTGGCTGGCACCTCCCAAGCCCTGCTAAAATTAGCCACAGTTGCAGGTGGGTCAGAGTACAGAGGGTTCCTTGCAGAGATGTGGGGCTCATCCGCCAATGGCCGTTGTGGTCCCCCCTGAGACGATTGATCCTTTTCCCAAAATAAAGCAAAGATGGCCTCACCAGACCTCATGTGACAGGTCTATGACCCCCAGCTCCTGTTTGCTATGGGGGCAGGGCTCATGTCAGAGTTTGGAGCTGGCCAGGCCAGGGAGCAGCTGCCCCGGAGTCTTGCTGTTCACCTGGGCCGTGCAACCGCATAGTAAGGCGGATCCAGCTCTTCTTGCTCCGTTCCTTGGGTGGCGAGAGTGTGCCCAAGAACTTGGTGTGTGCGCTGTGTGTGGTACTAGTTATTGAACCCAAGACCTTTGCATTGGGCTACAAACCCAGCCTGTTACATTTTTTAGCTTGAGGCAGGGTCTTGCCAAGTTGCACAGGCTGGCTTCCAATTTGACATCCTCCTGCTTCAGCCCCCAGAGTAGTGGGATTACAGGTCTGTGCCACCACCCCAGGCTCTGCTCAGAACTTTCTAGAAAAAATCCAGAGCTGTGCAATAATGGGCCAGGATGTGTTAGTAGGTGGTGAGCTCTCCATTGGGGTGGAGGGGAACAGATTAGAATGGCCTTGCTCTGTGTCCCCACTGACTTCCCTGACCTAGCTGTTCAAGGAGCCGCTGCACCGGCTGGACCTGATTTTCATTTTCATTTATCTCAAGGAAACAGTACTGCAAATTCAGTCAAGGATATTCAAGATTATTCCTTCTGCTATCAAAAAATAGCACAGATCCCACACATCAAAATACTGCATAGGGAATTGATGAAATAAATGACGCAGCATGCAGTCAATGAAAATGGTGAGAAAAAAAGAAAAGAAAAAGAAAATGGTGAGATTGATTAATGGTTGTTTAAAGAAACTCTTTATTTATTTTTTTGGTATCGGGGATCAAACTTAGGACCTTGCGCTTACAAGGCAGGCGGCGGCACCATTGAGCTAAATCCCCAGCCCGAAACTGTTTATTTTTTAACTTTTGATTTTTTTGGAGACAGGGTCTTGCTATGTATTTTAGACTGGCCTTTAACTCGTTATATAGCCCAGGCTGGCCTCGAACTCATGATCCTGCCTCAGCCTCTGGAGTGCTGGGATTATAGGCGTGTGCTACCATGCCTGGTTTAAAGGAACCGTTTAGAAGAACCTGGTAGAAGTGACGGAGGGGGACTGGAGCCTGGGTCGTGAAGGATATGTGGCTCCTGTCTTTCTTTGGATTGTTCACTGTGGGGGAGGCTGCTATCATGCCACGTGGATGGACACTCAAGCCCTTGGGAAGATCTAACCCAGGAGGAAGCTCCTGTCCTCAGGCTGCACCCAGAAATCACAGCTTCTGGCAGCTCGGCCTGGCCAGGCCCTTGAGGGCAACCTGAGTTGCTTCTGAGTTTCTGCCCTGCAGACATGTGAGACAGTAAAGGTTCATTGTTTAAAGTCACTGCGTCTGGAGGTGATGTGTTCCATAACATTGTTAACTACATGCAGAAAATAGAAAACGTGGTATGATCCATTTTGTTACAGATATATGGTTGATGATATAGAAAATATACATATGAAGAAAAAAGAAAATATACATATGGGAGAGCTAGGCACAGTGGTACACGCCTATAATCCCAGCTCCATAGGCTGAGGCAGGAGGATAAAAGGTTTGAAGCCAACCTGGGCACCTAGATGAGACCCTGACTCAAAACACAATGAAGAGGGGTGGGGATGTAACTGCAGGGTAGAGCACATGTCCAGCGGGCACAGCCCCCTGGGTTCAGCCCCCAGCACCAAAGAAAAGGACAAAACTAGAAAGATTAGGTCCTGTCTACTATTTTTGCTCAGAAGTTCCAAATCTAAAGGGTAGAGGTCCACAGTTAAATGAACCAAAATTCCAGGCCCCTAACCTGTGGGAAGGGAAGTGGGGCAAGGAATCCCAGGAGCTCGCAGTGCCAGCCCTCCTCCGGGCCTGTGCCTGAATCACCCCTCATCGCCTGGTGCCAAGCGCAGGCCGCTGATGCAACAAGGCTTGGAGGTCACGAGTGTCACAATTGTTTGCTCTCTGCAGGGCAGACTTGAGCCAGGCTGAGGGGCAGGCTGGGGCCCGTGAAAGGGAGGGTGTCAGGCAGTGGTTTAGGACCCGGATGCCAGGGACAGTGGGCAAGGGGGAGCTGGGATAAGAGTCAGCAAAGAATGCTTGGGCCCTACACCACAGGCAGTGTGCAGTGCCAGACCCTGACACAGATTCCACCGGGCCTATGTGCTATAGGGAGACTGAGATGAGAGTTAGGGGTCTTCCCTGGATGCACCAGCCAGAAGGCACTCAACCAGGATCCACCTGAGTCATTCTGATTCCAGGTTAGAAGAGTTTAGTCTTCTTGACTAGATGTGGACCTCTCCAGGGCCAGGCTATACCTGCACCTGTGTGAGGTTCTCGGCAGGAGCCAGAGGCCTCCTCTGCCACTTACTGTCCTGTGCTGGGGCTTGGGGAAAGTCCCCTCACATCTCCGCATTTTGGTTTTCTTCTCAGCAAAGGGTTGTCACTCCTCACCTTCCTCACAGGGCTACTGAGGGGGCCGTGGGATAAAGCAGGAAAGGCTCTCAACACACGTGGGTCCTTCAATTCCTTGTAGCTGCTGTCGCCACCAGAGGAAGTTCCATCATGGGTCAGAGTGGAGGACGCAGGCAGACCCTATCCCTACAGCAGGTCTGATGCCAAACTCCCACCCTTAGAGGGCCCTAAAGAGGAAAGCCAGTGGTACAGCCTCTTCGCTGCTCCTCCTACACCAAACCAGTGAACTTTCTGAACAGGGATCGACGGGGATGACATCAGTGGAAATGGGAGATTATGCATTGGTGCTTCTATTGAAACAGCCTTTTGATAATTAAAAAAAAAAATCTTTAAGCCAGGTGTGGTGGCGCACACCTGTGATCCCAGCACTCGGGAGGTTGAGGCAGGAGGATTGCCTGGGCTACATAGTGAGTTCAGGGCCAGCTTGAATTACAAAGCAAAGCCCTGTCTTGGAAGAAAAAGAAAAAGAAACAAAAGGAATCAACTACTTCAGAAACTGGGTTCTGATTAGACCCATGTGTCACCCACAGGAGGGCCTGGTGAAGGGGGTGGCAGAGCTGCATATGCCGTCCATAGCCCTCTGGGGTCATGGGGACCATTTCTGTGTTCCTGGGAGCTGGCTGGAGCAAGGTGGGCAGAAAGGATCTCACCTTCTGGAAGTTTAGGTTGTGCCTTTTGGCTGATCTGGTGGTTCCCTGAGGAGCCAGAGCACAGGTTGTCTTTGTTTCTGGCCAGCTTCCCTTCTGGATTTTCTGTTTGTTTTAATTTGCTTGTTTGGCTTTTATCTACACATTGAAGTCATTATCTTTCAGCTCAGAGAGTAACTGCAGAAACGGCAGGACAGAAACATGAGCTCTACACAGGAAAGAATATAGGCTCTGCAAAAATAGTTTGGAAAAATCATAATACAAATGAACAACTGCAGACCTCTCAGCAAGCCAAGTATGAGAGGGAGAATCTGATATCTGGGATTACCATATTGCACTACTCCAAATGCCTAGCTCTCAAAATATTACAAAGCAGGCCAGGGATTTAGCTCAGTCGTGCTGCCACCTGCCTTGAAAGTGCAAAGACCCACGTTCGATCCCCAGTACTCCCCCCAAAAAGTGAATATAAATGAAATAGAAAGTAGAAAACAATAGAGAAAAATTAAGGAGACCAAAAGTTGGTTCTTTGAAACATTCAACAAAATTGACAAACCTTTAGCTAGATTTTAAAGAGAGAGAGAGAGAGAGAGAGAGAGAGAGAGAGAAAGGCTCAAATTACTTGTCATCAACAAAAAAGTGAACATTATTATCAACTTGATTGTGAACAACTGTAACTCAATAAATTGGATAATGTAGGTGAAATGGAAAAATTCTCAGAAACACATGAACTGCCAAAAACTGTCAGGAAGAAATCTTTAAAAATCTGAGTAAACTAAAAACAAGTAACAAGGAAGTTAAACCAGTAATTAAAAACCTTCCCAAAGACGCACAACAAAACACCAGGACCAGATGGCTTCACTGGTGAATTCTACCCAACCTTTTAAGAATTAACACCCATCTTCTCACACCCTTCCGAAAACACCAAAGACAAAGAAATATTTTCTGACTTGTTTGATTTTCCCAATTTTGAACCCAGACAATGAAAGCTATAAGAAGGCTACAGGCCAATATCCTTTATGATTATAGATGCAGAAATTCCCAACAAAGTGCTATCAAACAAAAGGGACAGATGCAGCATATTAAGAGGATCATACTGTGACCAAGCGGAATTTATTCTAGGCATGCAAAGGTGATTCAACATATAAAAATCAATCAATATACCATACCACATTAATCAGATAAGAGAAAGAAGCTACATGGCCTTATCAACTGATTCAGAAAAGTATCTGAAAAATCCAAAACCCTGTTGTGATCAGAACACTCCAGAAGGGAATTTCCTTGACAGGACAAAAGGCGTAGGTGAAACTCACACTGCTAACATTATACTCAGTGGTAAAGACTTCAAGTTTTTCCCTTTAAGATCAGGAACAAGGCAAGAATATCCACTTTTACTACTTCTAGTCCACATAGTCCTGGAATTTCTGACCAGAGCAACTGGGGAAGGAAAACAAAAGAAATCCAACCTGGAAAGTGCTATGCTCTGAATGTGTCCTCTCAAAATTCATATGCAAAATTCTAATCCTCAAGGTGATGAGATTAGGAGGTGAGGACTAGAAGAGGTGATTAGGTTGTGGAGGCAGAGCCTTTGAGGATAGGATTAATGCCATTAAAAAGCTTTCCCACCCCTAGAAGCTTCTGTGTCCTTCCACCAGGGGGTCGGGGGGGCAATGACACTGGCATGAATGTGGCCCTCGCCAGCTGGTTCTTGACCTCAGACTTTCCAGACTCCACAATTATGAAAAGCAAGTTTGTGTTGCTTATACATTGCCCAGTTTATGGTGTTTTCCTATAGTAGCTAGAATGGATTAAGACAGGAAGGAAGAAGTAAAACTATTTCTGATGACAAAAACTTTCGTGTAGAAAGCCATAAACAACTCATTAAAATGTTGTAGCTAAAAATACTTGTTCAACAAAGTTGTAGGATACAAAAATTGTGACATACGAATTAGTTGTATTTTTATATACTAACGAAAATAACCCAAAGGAGAAACCAAGAAAACAATTCCATTTACAATAGCATCAAAAAGAATGAACTACTTAGAAATGAGCTTAAACAGAAAAAAGACTTGTACATTGAAAAGCTATAAAACATTGCGAGAAGAAAGTACAGGAGGCTAAAGTAAATGGAAGGAACAACATAGTGTTCATGGGTTGGGATACAATATTGTTGAGATGCTATATCTACCCAAAATGACTGGCAGGTTCTAGGTAATTCCTATCAAAATCTCGTTTTTTTTTCAGAAGTGGGAAAACACATCCTATAATCTTTGTGGAATTTCAAAAGACCCTGAATATTCAAACCAATTTTGGAAAGAAAGGGCACAAAGTCAGAGGAGTCACTTGTCTTGATTTCAAACTTACTAGAAAGTGTTGACTGATGATGACAGACGTATAGACCAATGGAATAGAAGAGTCCAGAAATAAACCACCTCAGATATGATCATATGGTTTTCGACAAAAGTGCTAAGATCATTCAATGTGGGGAAGAACAATTTCTTCAGTAAATAGGGCTAGGAAAATTAGATGTGTAAAAGGATGAATTTGGACTCTTTCCTTATACCATGACAAAAAAGCCTTATGACCTTTGATTTGGCAAAGAGTGTTCTTCTAATGCTGGGGATCAAACTTGGGGCCTTGTGCATGCCAGGGAAATGCTCTGCCACTGAGCTACACTCCTCTTCCTGACAATGACTTGTTTAGGGTGAGACAAAATGTATGTGCAGCACAAAGAAAAATAGGTAAGTCAGACTTCAGTGGCATTTAAGAGCTGGGTGTGGTGTTGTTTATCTGTAGTTCCAGCTACTTGGGAAGCTGAGCCTAGGTATTTGAGAACTGGGCAACATAGTAAGACTCCTACCTCAGGAAACAAGTCCTGTTTCCCCAATTAAAGCTTTGTGAGTTAAAATGCTTGCAAATCTTATTTGGTAGGGATTTAATATTCAGGGTTTAATATAACAAACTCATAGACCCCCACCACCAAAAGATAAATAACCCAATTTATTGGACAAAGGATTAGAACAGACATTTCTCCCATGAAGATTTAGGAGTGGACAAAAAGTGCTTGAAAAGAAATTCACCATCATCAGTCACCTGAGAAAGACAAATCAAAACCATGAGCAGCGACTTCACATCCACTAGGACAGCTGTATCAAAAAGGAATAAAACCAGAAAACAGCAAGCATTGGCAAAGGAGAAATTGAGTTCCTCATCCACTGTTGGTGGTAAGGTACAATGGTTCAGTTGCTATGGAAGAATTTTGTAATTCATTAAAAAATAAAGCATATGGGCCAGAGATTTAGCTCAGTGGTTCTGCCGCCTGCCTTGCGAGTGCAAGGACCCAAGTTTGATCCCTGGAACCCCCCCCCAAAAATTAAGCATAGAACTACCATGTGATCCCATAGTTGTACTCCAAAGTGTATTCTCTTAATTAATTGAAAACAGGAACTTGAACAGATACTTGTGTGCGGTGTCTGTAGCAGCATTACTCACAGTAGGCAAAAGGCAGACCAACAGACAAATAAACACAGAGCTTGTTGTACATGCTGGTCCTCTGTGGGGGTGAAGGAAGTTCTGAGTAGGCTATCACGTGGCTCATCCTTGACCACGTTATGCTAAGAGAGGCCTGTAACAGGACTTTTGTGTGAATTCCACTTATAGAAATATAACAGGCAAATTGACAGAAAATAGAACAAGGGACATGCGGGGAGTGGAAAGTGGCTGAGTTCCTGAATGGGATGATGAAATCGTTCTGGGAACAGTGGCAGCGGTTGCACAATGCTGTGAGTGTACCTAAGCCACTGAATTGTACCCTTCAGAGTGGCTCATATGGCAACTTTTATGGGTACGCATTTCATCACACCTTTTACAAAGAGAGAATAACTAACCAGCTGGTCTATTTCCATTGTGAAAATGGGTTTTTTTTCCTCCTTGAATGGAATTAACACCTGGTGTGCTCATTGCTCTAGCCCTGGGTGCATCCTTGGCCTGGGCTATTCCAAAGTGAGAGTTCAGCCTGGGGAAGGTTTCGGTGAAGGCATCTGCAGACAGCTCAGTAAGCAAAAGGATGTGGTGTTGAGTTGGAGCTTAATTTATGAGGCTGCTCCCCTCAAGGTCCTACCATTACATTAAGAGGGGGAGGAAGGTAAGGAGAGAGAAAGGGGACAGGAGAACTTTGTTGTGGCCCTTGGCACATTTTGCTGCCTGTGAAGAAGGAGATGAGATTGTGGCCAAAGGATGTGACAATGTGTGTGTTAAGACCAGGGAATGGTGGGAATTTCAGTTCAGTCTGGAGGCAGATTAGGAATACAGGCATCCAAGCAAGGGCCCTGCTTAGTGAGATTTTGTTGTTAATTAGGACATGTCCTTGTTTCCCATTCTTTCTCTTTCCACACAGGGAGTTTTTATAATGGATACTGCTATAATTTAGGACCATATGTTAATTAAAGGCTTGTTTCCCAGGATGGTGCTACAGGAGATGGTGGAGCCTTTAAGAGGTATGGCCAAACCCGGGATTTAGCTCAGTGGTTCTGCCATCTGCCTCACAAGTGCAAGGACCTGAGTTCAATCCCCGGTGCCAAAGGAAAAAAGTTAATACACTATATTAACAGAGCCAAGGACAAAAACCATACGATCATCATCTCAATGCAGAAAAAGCATTTGATAAAATCTATTAAGCATTTATGATAAAAATCCTCCAAAAATTGGAATAAACGGTCTCTACGTTAATCTGACAAAAGCCATCTATGAAAAACCAACAGCCAATATCATACTAAATGGTCAAAAACTGCAATCCTTCACACCAAAATCAGGAACAAGACAAGGATGTCCATTATCACCACTCCTGTTCAATATAGTATTGGAAACATTAGCCACAGCAATTATACAAGAGAAAGAAATAAAAGGAATAAAGATAGGAAATGAAGAAGTCAAATTGTCATTATTTGCAGACCACATGATATTCTATATAGAAGACCCCAAGAACTCCACCAAAAAAGCCTTCTAGATTTAATAATCAAACTCAGTAAAATAGCTGGATACAAGGTCAACATACAAAAATCAATAGCTTTCCCATACATGAAAAACAGACTCACTGAAGAGAGAAATGAGCAATCAATTCCTTTCACAATAGCATCCAAAAAATTGAAATACCTAGGAATTAACCTAACAAAAGAAATCAAACGATCTTTGAAAAGTTGGATGAGCAGGCAACCCACTTTCTAGTCACTCTTCTGTCTCTCTTAGATGGAAGCTTTCTTTCCCTCAATAATTTTTTCCTACTCTAAAAAAAGGAAAGAGAAGACTTTTACTCTGAAAACTATAGCACTCTAAAAAAAGAGACTGAAGAGGTCATCAGATAATGGAAAGACATCCCTTGCTCCTGGGTAGGAAGAATTAACATAGTGAAAATGGCCATACTTCCAAAACTGCTATACAGATTCAATGGAATCCCAATTGAAATCCCAGCAGCATACTTCACAGACCTTGAGAAAACAATCCAAATATTCATTTAGAACAACAAGAGATCTAGAAAAGCAAAAGCAATTCTATGCAATAAAGACAAGGTAGGTGGTATCACAAACCCTAACTTGAAACTATACAAAGCTACTGTGATAAAAACAACATGGTACTGGCAAAGAAACAGACCCAAGGACCAGTGGAACAGATTAGAAGATGCAGAAACAACTCCAGACATACGCAGCCACCTCATCTTTTACAAAGAAGCCAAACACCCTCACTGGAAGAAAGTTAACCTCTTTAATAAATGGTGCTGGAAAAACTGGGTTTCAGCTTGCCAAAGATTAAAACTAGACCTATATCTCTCACCACGCACTAAATTAAAATAAAAATGGATTAAAGATCTAAATATTAAAACAGAAACACTAAACCTGCTGGAAGAGAAGTCAGGAAGAACTCTTAAAGACATTGGTGTAGGAAAAGATTTTAATGAACAAAACCTCAGTTGCCCATGAGCTAGCACAAACAATCAACAAGTGGGATGTCTTCTTATTAAAAAGCTTCTGCACAGCAAGAGAAACCACCACCAGTGTGAAGAGACAACCTACAATGTGGGAATTTTTTTTTTTTTTGAGACAGGGTCTTACTATGTAGTTGAGTATGACCTGGAACTCACTATGTAGCCCAGGCTGGTTTCGAACTCCCAGCGATCCTCCTGCCTCAGCCACCCAAGTGCTGGGATTACAGGCGTGCGCCACAACGCCCGGCTTTGTGGGAAAAAATTTTTACCAGCTGTTCCTTAGACAAAGGTCTACTGTCTAGAATTTATAAAGAACTCAAAAAAATCAGACCCTCCCCCAAACAGAAAGACCCAATTAAAAAATGGGCATCTGAAAATGGTGCCAGGTACCACAACAGCAACAGAACTTTGCTGTTTTCTGGATTTTATTCTTTTCTTTTCTTTTTTAATGGAATGTGCTGAATGTCTATAATTTTGTTCAGATGACTTCAGAACCTGGAAAAGCTGTTGCTGCTATTGATGCATAACATACTGCTATTAGTCTTTTTATATAAATATAAATATATATA
>NW_022900929.1:24635297-24656242 GCF_012274545.1 Fukomys damarensis
TGGTGTGAAAAACTATAATAGTACACAGGATCCTAATGAGATAATTAATAATGTGAAATAGGAAGTAAAGGGCTAAAGGTATAGGGAAAGTGGGAAGGGTGGGAGAAAGGTAATAAGGGAGAGGAAAAAAATATGAGAAACTGAAAAAATGGAAATAAAGTGTTTGTAAATGGGGAGGGGAGGAGGGGATGAAGGGAGGGCAGGGACAAGGGGAAAAAATGAGAATTAAGACCTATTATATAAAGGTACAGGATCCCAATAATGAATGTAACTGTATTGTAGATTGTACCAATAAACTCAATAAAAAGAAAAAAAACACAACAAAAAATGGGCATCTGAAATGAACAGACATTTTTCAGACAAAGAAGTAAAAGCAGCAAATAAACATATGAAAAAATGTTCAACATCACTGGTAATTCAAGAGATGTAAATGAAAACAACACTGAGATTCCACCTCATCCCAGAAAGAATGGCTGCTATCAAGAAATCAACCAATAACAAATGCTGGTGGGGTTGTGGGGAGATAGGAACCCTTCTTCATTATTGGTGGGAGTGCTGACTGGTGCAACCACTGTGGAAATCAACATGGAGATACCTTAAACAATTAGAATTAGAGGTGCCATTTTACCCAGCTATTCCTCTTCTGGGTATCTTCCCAAAAGAATTAAAAGAATCATACACAGTGATATATGCACACCCATGTTTATAGCAGCCCAGTTTGTAATAGCTAAAACTTGGAAATAGCCCAATTGTCCATCAACTGGAGACTGGTTAAAGATGTGTGTGTGTGTGTGTGTGTGTGTGTGTGTGTGTGCGTGTGTGTGTGTGCTTTAATAAAATGGAGTACTACTCAGCCATAAAGAACATGAAACTAATCAGTTGGAGACTGGATAAAGAAGATGTAGTTTTTCTCTAAAATGGAAAAATACTTAGCCATAAAGAATGAGAAACTAGAGTCATTCATAGGAAAATGGATGTATATTGTGGCCATACTCTCAAGTGAAATAAGTAATACACACATGTGTAAATGCCAAATAGTCCCTCTGGTATG
Source organism: Fukomys damarensis (assembly GCF_012274545.1). Taxonomy (NCBI): domain Eukaryota; kingdom Metazoa; phylum Chordata; class Mammalia; order Rodentia; family Bathyergidae; genus Fukomys; species Fukomys damarensis. The sequence continues at coordinate 24,636,349 of NW_022900929.1, forward strand.
AAAAACTAAAAGTATAAATAAGATCCAAATTGTATAAGTGATAATGTGAAATAGGAAGAAAAGGGCTAAAAGTGTAGGGGAAGTGGGAAGGGCAGGGGAAAGGAAAGAAAGGACAAGAAAAAATATGAGAAAAGGAAAAAATGGAGACAAAGTCTTTATAAACAGGGAAGGATCGAGGGGGTGAAGGGAGGGCAGGGGTATGGTGGGGGAAGAACAAGAAACTAGAGATATTTATAGCTAAGTGGATGCACACTGAGGCCATGCTCTTAAGTGACATTAATAGGACAGGCATGTGTAAATACCAAATAGTTTCTCTGGTATGAAAAGCTAAAAGTGTAAATAAGGATAAAAATTTATACTTGATGTTGTGTAATAGGAAGAAAGTTCTAAAGGAGTAGGAGAAGTGGGAGGGGTAGGGGAAAGGTAAGAAGGGAAAAGAAAAAACAGGAGAAAAAAGACAAATGACTTTCAAACTGACAGAGCTACAGGGGGTTTGGGAACTGATAGGTTTTCTCTGGAGCAATGGGACAGGGTTTCTCATGCCTCTTCCCTGCAGCCCTTGGCGTAGAAGAAGCACATTCCAGAGAGGGAACTTCAGGACTCCCAGAGGTGTGAGCAACTCAGGAGGCTCAGAGCCAGGCGCAGAGAGGGGCTGTCGGCACCTGAGGCTGAGGCAGTCCAGCAGTGTGGAGAGGAGCAACCTCAAATACTATGCACTTTGGAAGGGGAGGCACTGCTCAAATGCCTTGGATTACAGGCCTACTGGGGATTGAACCCAGGGTCTTCACCCTGAGTTTTCCCCACCCTTTAAAATTTTTTTTTATTTTGAGGTAGGGCCACTAAGTTGTCCAGGCTGGGCTTGAACTTGTGATCCTCCTGCCTCAGTCTCCCAGAGCACTGGTTTTAACGCCTGAATCACCACACCTGGCTGAATTTCAGACCCTTTATAGATGAATGACCAGGGGAACCTGGCTAAAAAGTGTGGCTGATGGATAAAGTGGTGCACAGGGAAACATTCTCACCTGAATATGCACTTAATAAAAATGAAGTGGAAAATCAGTGAGTGAGCAAAGTATTTTTCTCACGATGTCGAAAAGTCCAACACAGAGAAGATACAATAAACTAGAAGAAAATTGGAATAAAGGAATTGATAATGATACAAACTATACAGAAAACACACGAACAGAAGCAACGGTAACTTGATCAATAAATTTCAACCTAGTTCTTAAAACAAAATAAAAAACAAATAAACAAGCAAAAACCCAATAAACTGGGTATGATGGAGCACACCAATAATCTCTGGGAGGCTGAGGCAGGAGAATCACAGTTCTAGCCTAGCATTGGCAATTTAGACTGAGTGAAATCCTGTCTCAAACAACAATAACAAAAAACAAAACTAAACTAAACTAAACAAAAAGCCCTAGAGAGGTAGCTCAATACAAAGGCCCTGGGTTCAATCCCCTATACCAATACATATATAAACAAGCCAATTTTATTAACTAGATAAATTTTATTAATTTTATTAACTAGATAAAATAGATGGGCACTTGGTATTCTGATGAAGCACAGCAGAAAGGACATCATTAAACAACTTCAGGACTGAAGAAGGGATTTCATTACAGAGAACTTTCTATGCAAAACTTATATCAATACATTAAGTAGGATAGGGAAGATTTTCAAATAATATAAATTTTCAAAACTGAGGGGAATACTTAAATGATAGGAGAAATGTTAATGATTGGTGGTCCTAGAAATTGGCCTTGGAGGTGGGTCCTTTTGCAAATGATGACATGAGGATCCCTCAATGGTGGGGGGCAAGCAGTGGCCCTCCCTGTAACCCCACCACTTTAGGAGGCTGCGGCAGGGGGAATCACAAGTTTGAGCCCAGTCAGGGCAACTTAGTGATTTAGCAAGACCCTGTCTCAAAGTGAAAATAAAAAGGGCTGGGGACGCAGCTCAGTGCTAAGGCCCTGGGTTTAATTCCAGTACCACAGAAGAAGAAGAGGAGCATGAGGAGGTGACCACTGCAACATGGTGCCATCTGCCACCCATTGTTGGTGTTGGTAGCAGGGCCTTAGTGCTCCTATGGTAGAGTGGACACCTTCTTGCCCCCTGAGGTCCCTCCCTCTTGCCCACGGGGTCTCCTTTTGCTCAGGGTTTGGGTGGCAACATGACCCACCTGCCTTGGGCTCTGCCTGCACCTCTGCCAGCAGAAGCCCCCTCTGCCCCTGCTTCTGAGACATTGCTGGGTCTGTCTGCATCTCTGGACAGGTGTGGCTCTCACGACACAAAGGCGAGACCATAGCCAACTTTACATTTTGCTTCCCCTTGGAAGCGGTGGCGGAGACAATGACTAACCAACCACCCTGACCCTGGATGAGGGCAATGCCTGGGGAGAGAAGGGAGCAATAAGACTCTAGAACAATAGTCCACTTGAATCCTCTCCCCATGGCCCACACCCAGCAGAGACCAGAGGGCTGATTGCATTTCCCATCTACCAACAGGAGCAGTGACGCATCTCGTCTTGCACAGTAACCACAGTCTGGGGTGAATAGAGTTTTGATTTCATTAGCTTTTATCATTTTTATCTTTTCTTCACTGGCTTTTTCACGGGTTTGGGGATTTTTCTTTCATTTTTTCATCTTAGTTTCTTTTCTCACCTTTTCTCCCTTTCAATTCTTCTCTTCTTGAAAAGGGTTAAAGGTGTAGGGGAAATGGGAAGGATAGGGGAAATGAAATAAGGGAAAAGAAAACAAAATCTGAGAAAACAAAAAAATGGAAATAAAGTTTCTGTAAACAGGGAAGGGAGGAGGGGGAGAAGGGAGGGCAGGGGTATGGGGAAAAAATGAGAACCAAGCCCTGTCATGTAAGGGTACAAGATCCCAGTGATGAATATAACTGTACTGTATACCTAAAAAGTACCAATAAACTCAATCAAAATTTTTTCTCTCCTTTCTTATCTTTATTTTCTATATTTTGCTTTCTGTTTGTCTTTTGAGTTCTTTTTTCACATTTGTTATTTCCTGCAACTGTTCTCTAACATTATTAATTTTCTTCTACTTCTCAGTAGGACCCCTCACTTTTCTCTCCTCCTTCTCATATCTCATTGGCTATTTTTTAAACATTTTTTTATTCTCCAGTTTCCACCCCCTCTACATTTGCAAGTATAACTACTAAGCTTTATGATGCCCTAGCTAGCTGGTTAACTTTATTACTGTTGAATATTGCTCTATTGTTAGTGAGGTAAAGTTCTTCCACTGAGAAGATATTTCCTATAGGTCAATAATTGTACTGTAGCTCACACTACAATTATAGATCTAATTTTTATGGCTAAGCATGGTACATTATTGGTCCTTAGAGGTTTTCAATACTCAGTTTGTATTTGATGGTATCAGTGATGCTGACTTTATTACTATAGCCAAGGTGACATAACTGATATTATTGATCAGTTTTCTTGGGGTGCTAATATCTGCATTGCCTTAAGGTCATCAACAATAGTGTGGTATAGTATACTGCAATCTCCCACCCCAAGGAAATGTATGTGATTGGATCCTATAGTTATACAGATTTAATGCACTCCCTGTCAAAATTCCAACAGCACACCCCACAGAACTAGAAAAAACAATCCTACAATTCATTTGGAACCTGAAGAGACCTAGAATAGCAAAATCAATTCTGGGCAACAAAGGCAAGGCAGGGGGCAACACAATCCCTGACCTGAAATTATACTACAAAGCTACTGTGATAAAAACAGTGTGGTTTGCGGAAAAAAAAAAAAAACAGACCTGAGGATCAATGCAACAGATTAGAAGAGGCAGAAACAACTCCAGACTTATTCAGCCACCTTATCTCTGACAATGAAGCTGAACAGCTTTATTGGAAGAAAGCCTCTTCAGTAAGTGGTACTGGAAAAACTGGCTTTCCAAAGCCAAAGATTAAAACTAGACCCATATCTTTCACAATGCATTAATCTAAAATCAAAATGGATCTATTAAAATGGAAACACTAAATCTGCTGGAAGAGAGAAAAGGTAGAATGCTTGAGGACATAGGAGTAGGCAAAGACTTCATGAACAAAACCCAGACCAATGGAAAAATACTGCAAAGGTCTCATCTTATTAGAAAGCTTTTGCACAGCAAGGGAAACCATCAACAGGGTGAAGAGACAACCTACAGCATGGGAAAATAATTTTTACCAGATGTTCCTTGGACAAAGGACCAATATCTAGAATATACAAAGAACTAAAAAAATCAGATCCCCCCAAATTTAAAGACCCAATACCAAAATGGGCTTCTGAAATGAATAGACACTTCTTAAATGAAGAAATAGAAACAGCAAATGAAGATATGAAGAAATGTTCAATATCACTGGTCATTCAAGGGATGCAAATTAAAATAATTCTGAGATTCCACCTCACTCCAGAAAGAATGGCTGTTATCAAAAAATCAACAAATACAAATGCTGGAGGGGTCATGGGGAAAAAGGAACCCTTCTCCACTGTTGGTGGGAGTGTAGACTGGTGCAACTGTGGAAATCAGTGTGGAGATTTCCCAAAAAACTGAAACTATTCCTCTTCCTGGTATCTTCCTGAAAGAATTAAAAGCATTACAGCAATATATGCACAACCATTTTTAGAATGGCACAGTTTGTAATAGTTAAATCTTGGAAACAGCCCAAAGGCCCATCAACCAATGAATGGATAAAGAAGATTACACACACACACACACACACACACACACACACACACACAATGGAGTACTACTCTGCCATAAAAAGGGTGAGCTTGAGACATTTATAGCTAAATGGATGGGCCTTGAGAACATGCTCTTAAGTGAAATAAATCAGACACACATGTTTAAATGCCACATTGTTGTGTTTGCTTTGGCAGCACATATACTAAAATACCGCATTGTTTCTCTGGTGTGAGAAAGTGGAAATAAGGACTAAAATATGTAATAGATATTGGGAAACAGGAAGAAAATGTTAAAATGGGAAGGGGAACAAGGGAGAAGGGAGGGAGCAAGGAAGGAAGGGACAAGAAAAACAAAAAGAAAACACGAAAAAATGGAAACAGCTTTTGTACACAGGGAGGGGAAGGGGCTTGAGGGGAGGAGGGGAATGGAAAAAGGAAGTGGGCTGTATCATGTACAGGTACAAATTCCTTACAATAAGTGTTATCATTATGTATGCCTAAAATGTACCAATAAAAGTTTTGCTATAAAAATAATTTTTAAAACAACCAAGTAAGAAGAGCCCAGATGAATTCACTGATGAATTCTACAAAAACTTCAGGAAGTATCTAACACCAATACTCCTCAAACTTTTTAATGAAGTTGAAAGGGAAGGAGTTCTCCCAAAGTCATTCCTGGAAGCTAGCATTACCCTGACTCCAAAACTAGAAAAGAATTCAACCAAAAAAGAGAACCACAGACCAATCTCTTTAATAAATATAAATGCAAAGATCCTCAAACAAGATACCAGCAAATGGAATTCAATGAATCATCAAAAAGATCATTCACCATGACCAAGTAGGCTTCATCACAGGGGATCAAGGATAGTTTAACATATGAAATCAATAAATATAATACCTCACATAAAAAGAAGCAAGGACAGCTGGGCATGATGGCTCAAGCCACCACTCAGGAGGCTGAGGCAGAAGGATAGCCTTGAGTTTGAGGCCAGCCTGGGCTACACAGTGAGTTCAAGACCAGCCTGAACTACATAGCAAGTGAGACTCTATCTTTAAAAAACTTGCAGTGATTCTCCTAGTTCAGCTTCCTAAGTGTTGGAATTACAGGCATGCACCATGATGCCTGGCCAAAATCCAATATCTTTTCACTATAAATGTACTGAAGGGGCCAGGGATTTAGCTCAGTGGTTCTGCCACCTGCCTCACAAGTGCAAGAACTGGAGTTTGATCCCCAGTACTGAAAAAAAAAGTACTGAAGAAAATACATATAAAAGGACTTTATCTCAATCTGATAAAAACCATTTATGATATATTAAATGGGGAAAAGTGAAAGCTTTCTTCTAAAATAAAGAACAAGATAAGAACATTCACTATCACCACTCCTGTTCAAAACATGAGCAACAGCGATCAAGCAGGAAAAAAAATAAAGGAAAGGAGAGGACAAAATTACCTTTACTTGCAAATGACATGATGTACTTAGAAGACTCCAAAAATGTCCATTAAAAGACTCTTAAAATTAATAACCAAATTCAGTAATGTAGCAGGATACAAAATCAACACAAAATCAATAGCATTCCCGCACACTAATAATGAACCAACTGAGAAAGAAATTAGGGAAAAAAATACCATTCAAACAGCATCAAGAAAAATTAAATACTCAGGAATTAACCTGAGGAAACCTCTACAAGTGAAAAATGCAGTGTGCTGAAAAGAGACATCAAAGAGGACACCAGAAAATGGAAAGAGTTCCTCTGTTCCTGGATAGGCAGAACCAATGTAGTCAAAATGGTCATACTTCTAAAACTGATATACAGATTTACCATAATTTCAATCAAAACAGCAACAGCACTCTTCACAGAACTAGAGGAAACCATCCTAAAATTCCTATAGAACCAGAAGAGACACAGAATAGGAAAAGCAATCTTGGGTAATAAGAACAAAGCGAGAGGCATCACAATCCCAGATTGAAATTGTGTTACAAAGCTATAGTGATAAAAATAGCATATTATTTGCACAAAAACAAACATGAGGATCAAATGAACAGAACAGAAGATGCAGAAAAAACCCCAAGCACATTTAACTATTTGACCTTTGACAGACAGACAAAAAAACATACCCTAGAGGAAAGACAGCCTCTTTAATAAATGGTGTTGGGAAAACTGGCTATCCACATGCAGAAGGTTGACTCTAAACCCATATCTCTCACCATGTACTAAACTAAAATAAAAATGTATCAAAGAACTAAATGTTAAAACAGAAACACTTTACCTGCTGGAAGATAAAATAGGTAAAACTACTGAAGTAGTAAGCATAGGCAAGGATTTCCTGAACAGAACTCCATTTACACAGGAAATAGTACCAAGTATCAACTAGTGGAATTATGTAAAATTAAAAAGCTTTTTCACAGTAAAGGAAACAACTAACAAAGTGAAAAGACAATCAGCAGAGTGGGAAAAAATTTTTGCCTGCTCTTCTTCAGACAGAGAAGAAAGAACTAAAAAAAATAGACCCCTCCAAAATAAAAAACCCAGCCAAAAAATAGGCAACCAAAACGAACAGATGCTTCATAGAAGTACAAGTGGCCAATAAATACAGAGGAAAAGCTCAAAATCAATGGCCATTAGGGAAATGCAAATTAAAACAACACTGAGATTTCATCTTCACCCAGAAAGAATGGCCATCATCAAGAAATCAAATAATAGTAAATGCTGGAGAGGCTTTCAGAGAAAAAGAAACCTTTTTGCATTGTTGTTGGGAGTTTAAAATAGTACAACCACTATGAAAATCAATATGAAGATTTAAAAAATTTTTTTTATTGTTTTGTGGTACCAGGGGTCGAACTCAGGACCTTGTGCTTGCCAGACAGTCATGGTGCCACTGAGCTATATCCCCGGCCCTCAATATGGAGATTTTTTTTCAAAAATGAAAAATAGCCAGGTGTGGTGGCACATGCCTGTAATCCTAGCACTTGGGAGGATCGCCACGAGAGCAAGGCCAGTCTGGCTTACATACTGAGTTCAAGGCCAGCTTGAATTACATAGTGAGACCTTGTCTCAACAAACAAACAAACACACACACAAAAAAACCCAAACCTAAAACAAACAAATACACAAAAATTTAAAATAGAAATTCCATTTGACCCAGCTTGTCCCCTCCTAGGTATTTTCCCAAAAGAGTTAAGGACATTGCATTATAGTGATACATGCCTACCCATTTTTATAGCAGCATAACTGCAAGCAGCCTGAATGTCCATCAACAGATAAATGGATTTTTAAAAAGAGTCATTTACACACTGTGGAGTACTATGCTGCCATAAAGAAATATAAACTTAAATCATTTCTGACAAAGGGAGGCACCTTGAGACCATAATGTTAAGTGGACTAAATCAGACACACAAGCTTAAATGTCACAAAGTTCCTCTTATATGAAAAACCTAAATTATAAATAAAAAGCAAAATAAGAGATAATGTGAAGTAGAGAGATCTTTTTCAAATGGGAAGGGATCAAGAAATGGCTGGCAGGGGAGGATGGGGAAAGAAGGAGAATGAGAAAATGAATTAAGATGTGTTAAGTACATGCACCAACTCCACACAAGGAAGGTAAACATTTTGTACTGCAAACATGGACTAATAAAAAATTAAAAAGAAACATCACTGGACGCTACAGATCAGATACATATCAACACAATTATAGTGGGAGACTCAGTACCCCACTGTCACAAACAGATCAACTAGACAAAAAAAATCAGCAAATAAATATCAGTTGAACCACACAATCATATAAAGGGACTAAATAAATATCTACAGAGTGTTCCACCCAACGAAAGCAGGATATATAGTCTTCTAGCAGCACATGGAACTTTCTCTAAAATCAACTGCATAGCCCATAAAACATGCTTAAATAAATACAAATGATCCAAAATTATCCCAGATGATAGTGCAAGGAAACTAGAAATCAGCATAAAAGAAACCATAGAAATTATGCAAACACATGGAGATTAAACAATACACTCTTGAATAATCAGTGAGTCACAGAAGAAATTAAGGTATAAATCAGACATTTCCTACAACCAAGTGATGATGGCAGTACAATGTACTGGTACACAATGGAAGCAGTCCCAAGAGGGAAGTTGATAGCTATGAATGGCCACATCACAAAAATGAAGCGTGCCCAAATAAATAACCTAATGATGCATCTCAGGTACCTAGACAAACAAGAACAATCCAAACCCAAAGCTGGTGCAAGGAAATAAATTTTAAAGATCTGAGCAGAAATTAATGAAAGTGGAACTAAAACTAAAGCAAAAGGAATCACTGAATAGAAAGGCTGGTTTTTAGAAAGAATTAACAAAATGGACAAACCTTATCCAATCTCATTAAAAAAGAAAAGACCCGAATCAATTCAATCAGAAATGAAAAAGATGAAATCACAGCAGACACTGCCAAAATCCAGACAATCATCAGTAACTATTTTCGAAAAATTGCATCCCAATAAATTGGAGAATCCAGAAAAAAATGAATAGATTTTTAGATACCTACAAATTTCCAAAGATATAAAAAAGATTATAAAAACCCTAATTAATCCAATAACAGGCAATGAAATTGAGGTGGAAAAACAACAATAACAATAACAACAAAAACTAAATAAACTACCAGCTAAGAAAAGCCCAGGACCTGATATATTTACCTGATATATTCTATAAGAACTTCAGGGAAGATGCCAATTGAAATGCCAACACTATATTTCACAGAACTAGAAAAAAAGAATCCAAAAATTCATTTGAAATCATAAGAGACCTAGAATAGCAAAAGCCATTCTAGGCTGCAGACACATGGCAGTAGGTATAACAATTCCCAATTTGAAACTATACTACAAAGCCACTGTGATAAAAACAGCATGGTACTGGCAAAGAAACAGACCTGAGGATCAGTGGAACAGACTGGAAGACACAAAAACAACTCCACATGTACTCAGCCAACTCATCTTTGACAAAGGAGCTGACCATCCCCACTGGAGGAAGGATGGCCTCTTTAATAAATGGTGTTGGAAAAATTGGATCTCAACCTGCCAAAGATTAAAACTAGACCCTTATCCTTCATCATGCACTAAATTAAAATCCAAGTGGATTAAAGATCTAAATATTAAAATAGAAACACTAAACTTGCTGGGAGATAAGTTAGGCAGAACTCTTGAAGACAATGGCATAGGAAAAGACTTCATGAACAAATCCTAGTAGCACAGGAACTAGCAGAAAGAATCAACTGGGACTCATCTTATCAAAAAGCTTCTGCACTGCAAAAGAAATCATCAACAGAACTAAGAGACAACCTACAATGTGGGGAAAAAATTTTATCAGCTGCTCCTCAAAGGACTATTATCTAGAATCTATAAAGAACTCAAAACAATCAGTCCTCCCAAATATAGACACGATTCAAAAATGGGCATCTGAAATGAACAGATATTTCTCAGACAAAGAAGTAAAAGCAGCAAATAAATATATGAAAAAATGTTCCATATCACTGGCCATTCGAGAGATGCAGATGAAAACAACACTGAGATTCCACCTCACCCCACAAAGAATGGCTACCATCAAGAAATTAACCAATGACAAATGTCTGTGGGGTTGTGAGGAGAAAGGAACCCTTCTCCATTGTTGGTGGGAGTGCAATCTGCTGCAACCACTATGGAAATCAATATGGAGATACCTCAAAGAGCTGGGACTAGAGGTTCCATTTGACCTAGCCATCCCTCTTCTGGGTATCTTTCCAAAAGAATTAAAAGAATCAAACCAGAGTGATACATGCACATCCATGTTTATAGTGGCACAGTTTGTAATAGCTAAAACTTGGAAACAGCCCTTTTGCCCATCAGTTGGAGATTGGATAAAGATGTGGTTTTTCTATAAAATGGAATACTACTACTCAGCCACAAAGAATGAGAAATTAGATTCATTTATAGGAAAATGGGTACATATTAAGGATATACTCCTAAGTGAAATAAATAAGTCACACATGTGTTAATGCTGAATAGTTTCTCTGGTGTGAATAAACTATAATAGCACATAAGATCCTAATGAGATAACTGACATTGTGAAATGGGAAGAAAAGGGTTAAAGGTGTAGGGAAAGTGGGAAGGGTAGGGGAAAGGTAATAAGGGAAAAGAAAAAAATATGAAAAAATGGAAATAAAGTGTTTGTTAGTGGGGAGAGGAGGAGGGGGTAAAGGGAGGGGAGGGACAAGGGGAAAAAATGAGAACCAAGACCGGTCATGTAGAGGTACAAGATTCCAATAATGAATGTAACTGTACTGTATACCTAAAATGTACCAATAAACTCAATAAAAGAAAAAAAAATCACTCATCTCAACCAAGCAGGCTTCATCTCAGGGATACAGACTCTCCATGAAAAGCACGATTATTATGTTCTATGATCACATACTAAGAAACGTTAAACTTTAAAAAATATCATGTTGTAATAGTGTTTGTCTTGATAACTGATAGTTTTGGTGCACCTTCAATTTTGTACCTGAGCCCCAGGTCCCCCATTCCACAGCTGGCCTGGCCATAACCAGCACCTCTCCCAGAAATGGGAAGGGTGTGGGCAGCCCTGGAGCCCGAGTGTGAGCACGCAAGAGGTGGTTCACCCTACAAGCTGCTGTGAAGCAGGGCTCAGGACAGCTCTGCAGGGACTTTTCTGAAGGGATTCACTATACACCCAGGAGCATGCGTGCACATAGGCACACACACAGCATGGCTTCTCTCTGGGTCTGGGGAAAGCACTAGATATCCAGCCCACACATTCGCCTCACCATCTCTAGCCAGCCCTCTGCTTGCACCAACAAAGTCACTACTGTCCTTCCCTGGGTGGTCTGAAGCAGCCCCTCTGAGCAGAATCTTTGATCCAAACCATAGCTCCGGTGACAGGTAGATATGGGACTTGGCTGGTCCCCCAGCCTTCCACTGCCTGCGCTGTGTGGGCCCCCCTGGCTAGACTGGTTGTTTTTCTTTCTTCTGCTGTCATTAGCTCTGCAGAAGGACACCGGCGAGTGTTTGTGCTGACCTTGTCATTTCACACAGAGGAGAGGACCCAGGGGAAACATGCCCAAGGACTGAATTGTGCCACGGAGCAGGGGAGGTGGGGGTGTGTTCTCCCTCAGCATTTCACAGCAAATTCCCCATCCTCATCTCTCTTCTGCTCACATCCCATCCCAGGGCTGCTCAGAGGACATGTTCATCTCTCTTTGTTGCTGGAAAAAGTGGCTTCTCTGTCCTCCCCAGAGAAACCCAGCTCTCACAACCCAGGGAAATGCTTCCTGGGTGAAAGAGGAAACCTTCCTCTAGGCATTTTGGACCTGTCAGTGTACATAGATGCTGCCTCAAAATCTGGCCCACTAAAGCCCGAGTCCCCTAAACCCTAGCTGGGGGCTCTGAACCCCTCAGCCTTTCCTCAGTGAAGGCTGCTTCCAGGACCCCCAGGCAGCCTGACACCCAGGTGCAGAACCAGTTTGGGAGGAAGAGGTCTTCTAGCCCCACAAGGTGTCCCAGATCCTGTGTAAACCAGACTCTGAGGAGCCACCGAGAGTCAGGGTCAGGCACATGGATGCTTCTAGAAAGCCCTGAGAAACCAGACCTACCTTTTCTTTCTTGGTGGCCTCCATCCTGGCTCTGTTGTCCAGCATCTGCACAGCAGCCAGCCTGGGGAGCTGGGACCCCGTGCCGTTCCTCACCAGGCTTCCAAAGCAATATCTTGGCTTCTCCCAGCTCAGCCACGGCCAGCCCAGGGCCTCCAGAAGAAGATGGTCCACCTCAGGCGGGTTGAGGGTTTGAGGTTCACAGTTTCCTCCTTTTCATTGTCTCTTCCCGCTCCTTCCCCTCAGCAGCTCCCTCAGGCCAGACATTCTCCAGGCAGGGCCATGGAGGCCTCAGGTGTGTCCTAATGGCTTACGCAGGCTCTGATGAGTAGAAAGGACTTGATGGCCCCTCAACAGACTCAGCAGAAAGGTGTCTCCCCTCCAGTGGCTTGCAGACAGTGTCAGAACAAGTAGGCTGCAGGTGACTATGTCCCACACACCCCAGCTTGCTTTTCCGGCCCTGTATTACTCACTACTTCCTGTTCTAGCCAGGTACGGAGAAGAGGACTCTCCTGACAGGGCCTCTGCTCCTGAGAGGGCCTGTGGTCACCATGGTGACCAGTCTGTCATTAGAGCTGCCATGCAGAAAACTAGGACTGATGGCAAAAGGCCTCCATCCCCATTGCCACACTGACTACTCTGTCACCTTGTCACCCTAGCAACCTCCAACCTAATAAGAGAGTGCCACCTGCTCAGTTCCCAGGCCAGTGTCTCAGAGTCTCCCACAATCACATCTAAGGAACAGAGGTGCCTGGGAATTGGAAGAAAGGAGCAGGGCCTTGGAGGCCAGCACGGCTGTGTGTGCTGGGGCCCTTCGGGAGCTTCTTGCCACCTTCCCTCCCGCCCACCCTGAAGCCTGAACCACAGCAGTCCAGCTGGCTCAACACTTCAGGACAGAGGCCCACAGTGATGTGTGCCCTTCCAGCCCTACCCAGGAAGCCTCAGCCCAGGATACACAGCCTTACCTGGTACCCCCGGAGAGGTCAGCTGGAAGATAGGGCAAGAGGCCAGGGTGCTGGAGCCTCTCCAGGTTCTGGCTCGGGTTTCATTCCATAGTCTGGATCCAAATGTGGGATTTCTGGAGAGGGACTCAGATCTGGTGTGTATTTCACACTCGCAGCACTTCTTAATCAAGGCTGGCCGTTTTTCTAGCACTCCACGTGGCTGGTGGCTACAGATGGGATGGTGCAGGATTAGGAGCAAGAGGACCCGGGACCTGAGGACCTGAGCCTCAGCTGTCCCGAGGTCCAGTTGGGGGCCAGGGGGAGTGGCAGTGAGATCTCTCCAGATGGACGCTGGCCCTCTAAAATCAACCTCTTACTGACCAGCATGGAGGCAGAGAGTTTTTCACTGTTACCAATAGTGCCAGAAATCTTAGTATTTCACCTGATTCACTATGTGAGAATGTTTCTTCCAGATGGTTGCCGAAGCAGAACTGCTAGCTCAGAGGCTGTGTGTTTAGCATTTGGGAAAGCAGCACTACATTGCCTCTTCAAATGGCTTCACCAATTTGTTAGAACTTCTGCCCATATTAGGAATATGGCTACACTCGGCCAGTCTTTGAGATGACAAATCTCTATTTTGCTCCAATGAACCCCTTGCTGTTTGAATTGCAAAGTGCTGGGTACTCTTTTCATCTTTTCAGATGTTTATTGGTTATTGTTTTTTTTTAAAGAGAGATGTGTTTGTATTATACTTATGTTGCTATTGAACCATTTTCTACCTACTGATTTGTGGAAACCATTTTCATATTTGTCTATAATATCTATTAATCTTTGTTTGTTAAATATGCTGTATCTCTCCAGTCTACTGCTAAACTCACAAAACTTGATTAATACTGTTTTTCATACAAAAGTATCCATTTTTTTGGATTTCAACCTAGTTTTCTCCTTTGAAGGCTTCAGGTCTTGTTAAGAAAATCATTTTCACTCCCAAATTGTGAAAATGTCCTTCTAACGTCTCTCCAAAAATTTTTAAAAATATGTTCAATAGCTGGGCAAGGTGGCATATGCCTGTGATCCTAGTGCCCTGGGAGGCTGGGGCAGGAAGATCAGAAGTTTGCAGCTGAGGCAACTGAGACCCTGTCTCAAAATTTTAAAAAATTTAAAAAATGGGCTGGGGAATGGATGTAGCTCAGGGTGAAGGCCCTAGGTTCAATCCCTAGTACTGAAAAAAAAGAAAGAAAAAAAAAAAACAGTTAAGTGTTTCTGAGATCTTTGGTATCTGGCGTATCCAACCATTCTGAGAACATGGCTCATGGTCTTACCTTTCTTCCAAATGCTTCATCTGCTCTCACAAACCCTAGAGCAAGGTTCTGTGGACCCTGTGAGCTAGAAGACCACTAGATGGTCAGCACTGATTGGCTGAGGCCCAGGCCAAGTGCTCTGTGATTGGCTCAGGCCTAGGCACCTTGTGGCAGCAGAGCAGCATGGTTGAGCCTGGACCATCTGTCTCCACAGCTGTCAAGTGGCTTCTTCCTGAGGACTTGTCCTCTGTGGTTGCTGCCACTGTTGTGTTTGGTGTGTCCCACCTCTCTGAGCGCACATGTCTTTTTCTCACTGTGATCATTAATTATTGTATGTCTCTTGACTTGAGTAAGAATTGTCTAGGGTATTAGCAAGCTCTGAGTGTGTCTGTGGAAGATGACACGTAAAACACAAACTGAGAAGGGGAGACAGACCTCAGACATGGGTGGCACCAAGCAAGCGGCTTGTATCCCAGATGGCACAAAAAGGGAAAGAAAGAGGTCTGCCTTCCTTCTCTGGAGGAGTCCCAATTTCCGCCATTGCCTTTGGACATTTGTCTTCAGTTCCTTCAGGCTTTCAGTGCAGATTCTTAGGCCTCCAACAGTCCCTTCAGCTTTCAACATAGACTCAACCAGGCTTGAGGCCTTTGAGCTTCAACAGGCTGCTCCTGCTCTCCAGTGCACAGATGGCCATCTTGCACCTCCCCCCTATCTGACGGAGGGAAATTGGGACGCTTCCACTTCCCATCCTGTAAGCCCACCTAGAAAATCCTCTGTATAATCATACATGTATTTTATATTACATCTATTCCTCTAGTGAACCATAACGAATACACTCACCTTTCTTTGCATCCTCCTTCCAGTTCTCAGGTGGGGTCTGGCCCCACCAAAGCTGTGGAAGGTGTATGCAGGTTTGGAGCGGGATGTCCCTGCAGGTCCTCCTGCCCACCTTTCTTTGTCTTTCCTGCACTCTCTCCCCTGTTCTGTGTAGGCAACCCCACAGCCATCAGGCACCATCAGCCTGTGGCCTGAGGAGAGTCTCTAGGACAAATGCAGCTTGTGGGGCAACCCTGTGGGGAAGGCAGTCTCAAAAGGGGGCACTTGTCTTCCTAATTCCAAGAACTCCTACCTGGCTCCATGCCTTCTGTCTTCCTCAGCTGCTATTACTTCCTGTCCAGATGCACTTGTGTTCCTGACTGTCTTTTGTTTTCTTAGGCAGGTAGTTAGACACTAGTGAACCTGTTTTAAAATAGTATGTGTTGCCAGTTAAGTAAAGAAACAGAGGGGCCAGGGTTTTAGGTTAGTGGTTCTGCCACCTGCCTTGAAAGCGCAAGGTCCAGAGTTCAATCCCAGGTAAGAAACAGAGACTTCAACGTACAATACATATAAATCATTAGGGAGGTCTCACACTTAAAGCAATCCCACAAAGCATGATGATGTTTTAAGGTTACATATTATGCTCAGCCCTCCTGACTGTCTAGTTTCCAAACAAGATGTACGGCATTCCTGGCTGCTACAGCCAACAGCCCAATGGTATTGGGAAAGGAAATATTCCTCCTGCTTTGGGTTGGGACCTGTTTTAAATTAGGAATTTATCATTTGCAAGTTTTTTGTTTTAATGATTAAAGCCCCTGAGAAAAGACTGACCATCTAAAAAGGATGGGATGATATTATGCAATTCCAAAGTAACTTCTAAGAAATATGTCGATAAACATCATCATCACCATAGCTCTCAGAACCCTAGGAATTATCTTTGTATGCATAAGACATCCAAATGCGCACTTAGTGCAGATATCCTATGGCACTGCCCACCTTCTGTCTTGAAGGCATAACTCTATCTTCTTTACATTAAGTTCGACCTAGATTTTTTGCATGGCCATCTATGTGTCTCGACTGAATTCTTTCATCAAGGACATAAAAAAACCAAGGACCGAGGAGTAAGGGGACAGTTCCCACTGCATCAGGACCCAGTTTTCTAGTAACATTCTAACATTGCTGGTGGCAGAGCTCAGACCTTTGGTAGCAGGCCATGTCTGTCTTTCCCGTGGCCTGGAGAACCCAGCAGGAGCTGGGACACCTCAGTGATGGGCCATGGTAGTGAGCAGTGTTCCTGGGGCTTGGTCTGCTAAAAATTCTGCCTGAAGGTATCCCATCTGTACACTTGGTCTATGGGTGTAGCTGAGCGGTAGAGCACTTGCCTGGCACAGCCAAAAAAAAATGTGCATTTAATTCTCGATGACTGGTCAGGTCATGGAAGCCTGACCACGGGTGGCCCCTTTCAACATCCCTTTTCCATATGCGTGAAACAGCCTAGCTACATGGCCTCGGCTAACTGGATGAGGGGTGTAGAAGCAGGGGCCATGGTGTAACTGGGCTGTCATCTGCACTGATCTTTCTTGGGGTACACCGCTGAACTGGCTTGTTTCCTGGCCAGTGGGGCTTCGGCTGTACAGCTGGGGCAGCCACCAGCTACAATGGCAAGTGTATGCTGCTCTGCCCACGGGGGAAACTCACAGGGTCTGGGCCTTTGGTCACGAACAGTGTTGTTCCTGTTCTGCCTGCTAAGTGGCTTTTCTTCCAGGGTCCAGCACCAACAGTGGAACCCAAGCACCACAGCTGTGCTCCCCCAGGGCTGTGCATGCTGCATTCCTCACCTTCACCTTTGCGTCTTGCCCCTGAAGTATGTCCTATCCTTGTAACTTCGGACTTTGTAACTTTTGGACGATCAAAGAACAGAACAAGCAATTCCTGGATGCTCTTCACATGTATTCCTTAAATTTATATTATTGTATTTGCTTTATCTTTCACACAACACACACACACACACACACACACGCACACACACAAATGCTTTAAGAGTAAGCTGAAGATATGATGTTCCTTTTACCCCTATCTGTATTTCCTAAACCAAAAAAATTCTCTTCCCCAAGCACAGCACACTGTTACGGTCTTTATCTAGATGACCCCCTCCCCGTCCATGGGGCTTGTGGTAGGTGACTGGATTATGGGGTGCTGCAGCTGGCTTGGTGTTGGGAGGCTGGGTCTCATCAGAAAAAGTGGGTCACTTATGGTGTGACCTAGAAGGTTTATCTCCCTCCCCGGTTCCTCCTCTCTGTTTCTGGGTCAACATGCTGCTAGTTCTTTTCTGCAAGACCCTCCTGCCATGCCGTCCTGCCTTGGGGCCATCAACTATGGACTGAAACATGGACCAAAATAAACCTCTCCTTCCTTAAATTGCAAGTGCCAGGTATTTTGTCCCAGGGAGAGAAGTGACTAAGAGAATGATCAAAGTCAAGAAGTTTAAATAGATACAAAGCCACGTATGGCGGTACATGGCTATAGTCCCAGCCACTTGGGAGTCTGAGGTGGGAGCATCAGTTTAGCTCAGGAGTTTGGGACCAGACTGGTCAACACAGTAAGAACCTTTCTCCAAACATAAAAACAAGCAACAGTTGTGTGATCCATAGGTCTTATTCAGACCTCAACCTACCTTCAAATCTCCTCGCAGAGTCTGTAAACACCTTCAACCTACTATGATTGTTCTTCATTTCTGTCATCAATGATAATAATACAAATGATTGTTATTTGTTAGACTATGACTAGAACTTGGAATATTTTATCATTTCCAGCGACATGCTGAAAATGGTATTTTTCCAGTTTAGCAACCTGAAAAAAAGGGGGGGGGGGCTCAGAGAGGGAGGTTTAACAAGCCCAGAGAAAGTTGCCAGGAATGGAAGTTGGCTGCAAGAGAATTTGTTAAGCATTTCAGTATTCACATTTGAACCCCAGGTCTGCCTCATACTAACAATTTTCTTTACCTGAATCCATTTCTACATCTGTGAGGTGGTAGTAATGACTTTCTGTTTTTGTGAGGATTAAAGGAGATAGCACAGGGAAGAATCTGGGGTAAGGGAAACACAGCAGTTACTATTAAGGGTCAAGTGGATACAATGAATCTATTTCATCCACTCAGCCCTCCTGGTCCTTTAGTTCAATTTTGGGTGCTGAATGTCCAGGGGCTTTAGGGATTTTCCTCAGAAATGATGGCTTTCACCTGCCCGCTGTAGGGCAATTGTGTCAGTGTGAGATGGGGCTGGATTGATAGCAACCAGCCACCTAACTTGTCAGCCTAGTGCAGTGGCGATGAATCGGTGGCACAAGTGTCATAGAAAGCTCTAAAAGGTTAGCCATCACTGGCCTAGTGTGTCCACGTCTGGGGTGGCTGTGCCTGTCCCTGATGTTTACCATCAAAGTGGGGAAGATGTGGAAAAGCCCTTCCTATTTGGGAATACCAGGGAAGAGCCAGGCAGGGGGTGCAGTGGGCAGCAGTCATGAACTTCCTTAGCTACAGAAATATTCAGAGTAAGGGCTTCCTAAACTACAGTGCCACCGCACATCTCTGGACACATTTTTGGTTGCCACAGTGGGGGTGGGGGGTACTGATTATTGATGGGCACAAGGTCTGAGATGTTGCTTGCAAAGCACAGGGTAGCACACCACCCTCCCTCAACAATTATCTAACCCACAGTGTCAATAGAGCTGGAGGTCCAGAAGCTCTGATTTAATGTTTTGAGTGAATTTGTTGGTTTTCCAACGTATCACCTTTTCGCCATCATTTTACATCTGGATGCTTTCAGCATGATTGTGTGACCACAGCGCCAACTTCCAAAGACTTAAGAGTATTTTTGATTGTTTAAATAGGATCTTGCCATGCTGCCAGCCAGGCTGGCCCCGAACTCCGCTCGAGATCCTTCTGCCTCAATCTCTTGGGTAGCTAGGACTACACCGCCATTCCTGGCGCCAAGGTTCATATGGTTATATGCTAACACAATACACAGGAAACTGGCAAGGGGTGGCACTTCTGGGGTATTGCGTCTCACTCATCTCCACCCATGGTCTTATTTCAACAGTTGAAGCCAAATTAAGTCGCTGTGCACCAAACTGCTCCCTAGCACCGTGAAGCTGAATTTCTGCTCCCTTCTGAGATGAACAGACTCTGCGACTGCGAGATCAGCGGTGCGGTGAGGGTGCAGTCTCCCGACCTGGCAGCGCAGCGCTCCCCGCCCAGGAAAAGGCTATAGAGCAGAAGGTTCCGCCCACATTCAGATCTGCCTTCCGAACTGCCCCGGATTCAGGGCCACGGAAAGTGAGACCGTATGCGCTTCTCTGGGTCTCGCGAGCTAGGAGGCTGCGATCACTCTCACGGACCGGCAGGGAGGAGAAGCGACGGGGACTGCCCAGCGCGTCCAGCCCAGAAGAAGGGCTCCCTGAGCCGCCCTACAGGGAGCAGAAGCACAGGGCCCGTGGGCCCTCCCGCGGCGGGGCGGCCGG
>NW_022900929.1:24656376-24671479 GCF_012274545.1 Fukomys damarensis
CGCGGCCCAGTCGCCAGCCGGCTGCTGTGCTGGCTTCGAAGCTGAGCCGCGCCAAGCGGTTGGGCTGCCCGGGACGGAGCCATGAAGCTGTACAGCCTCAGCGTCCTGTACAAAAGCGAGCCTAAGGCAGTGCTGCTCCAAGCCGCGTACGATGTGTCCTCCTTCAGCTTCTTCCAGAGGTCCAGGTGAGCGGGCTGTGGCCGGGGTCGCGGAGGAAGGGTCGAGTCTGGGGCCGGAGTCTGAACCTGGGGTCGGGTCGTGTCTCCTCGATTCTCAGACCGGACCCGTGGGAATCATCCAGCATCCCTTCATAAAAGACTTATGCCGTCCTAGAATATTGTCCTCCTATCAGAGTGTTTCAAATTTCTATCCTGTAAAGATTAAAAGGGAGTTTTGAGGTAGTGCAGACTCCCAGGGTTTACGCCCATATGTCCTGAGCTAGCTGGTAGGGTGCGTCCCAGGAATGTACGTTTTAAGCCAACACCTCGCATCCATCTGTTGAATCCGACCCCGGGTGCTGTGTGTTGAGATCCATCTTTGTTTTTCCTCATGGATCTTCCCAGTATGAGAGTCTTCTTCAGTATGAGAGAGCTTGGTGGGGTTTTTTGTTTGTTTGTTTTTGTTTTTGTTTGTTTTTTAATGGGTGAAGTCACTGAGGTTCCGTGAGGTTATACCACAAGGAGCTAAGATTGAAACCCAGACTGTATGCTTTTTAGTGGCTGGCACTGGTGACACAAAAGGATTCTTAACACCGAAGTCCTGGAACGATTCAGATCTGTAAAGCTTAAGGACTTTTAAATGTTTCAGACACTGAATTACAGGAAGCTGTGTGTTGCACCTACCCCATGGCCCAAAAGGGAAAGGATCCCTTAAGGTATCCGTGGTCTTCTTGTCTCAAAGTTTGGTGGAATCTGTTTTCGGTTTTCATTGCTTCAGGGCTTCTGTTAGTCCTTCATTAGAATACTTTGCTACCTGGATCTAAAATAATTTGTGTTACTTTGTTGAAACTTGGTTCCTTTTTTTCTTTCTTTCATTGTGGTAAAATATACCTAAGGAATTTACCTTATTAACCATTTAAAACTGAGACTCTGTATCCATTAAATGCTAACTCCCTCTTCCCTCCCCTATTCCCTGGTAACTGCCCACCATTCTGTCAAGGAAACTTAGATAAGTGGAATCATAGAGTATTTTTTGTGTGTCTGGGTTATTTTACTTAGCGTACTACCCCAGTGTCCATCTTTGTTGATCAGTGTATCAGAACATCCTTTTTGTGGCTGGATAATATTTCATGGTATGTATATACTGCATTTTGCTTTTCCGTGCATCTGCCAATATACACTTAGCTTACTTCCACATTCTAGCTATTACAAATAAGGCTACTATGAATTCAAGTGTACAAACAACTCTTTAAGACCCTGCTTACAGTTTTCTTTGTCATATATCCAGAAATGGAACTGCTGCATCATCTTTTGGCTCTTTCTTGTAGTTCTTGATTCTTCCCTGTGCTTGGCATGGCCTCTAGTCTCTGCTTTTATGTTATGGCCTTTTTCTGATTGGAATTTTTGGTGCCAACTTTGTTCTTGTTTTTTTTCTTTTTCCATTTATACTGCACATTCTCAGAGATTTCTCTGTAGGACTTACACCTCGATTCTTTGGAATTCCTGCCCTAGTCTCAGGTGACTTGACAACTACAACAGGAAGTGGGTGTATCTACTTAAAACACCACTGTTCCAGCTGAGCTCAGTTTCTCATGAGACCACCTCACTTCCATCCTTCATGCCCCATGGTTCTCAGCCCAAAAGCTTGAAACCTTTGAATAGTTTCCCACCTCTTTTGGTCCTTATATGTACAGATACGGTTAGTGTCTTCCTTTGTCCAAGTCCAGTCTGCCTCTAACTGCTGTATCTTTTTAGTTGTGCAAGTTTCTCCTTATTTGAGGACTTAACTTTTCTAAGATTATTTTCTTCTTTCCTATGACTGTTTTGATCTAGTTCATTTATAATAGCTAGTAATACTATGTACCAGGCATTGTCCATGTATTAATTCATTTAATCGTCACACTGGACTTGATTCACCAATGAGGCACAGTGAGAAAATGCTGGACACCTGCTGAGTGTGGAGCTGGGTTCCCAGAGTCAGTTTTCATCCTTGAGTGGCTCTGTGGGATCCCTGCTTGGATTCCTAGTTGAGGACCCTGTTTGATGGCCCTTGCTGCCCTTTGTATTGCATTCCCAGTTAGAGAATCTTTCCTAGCACCCATTCTGGCCGGACCATCTCCAGTGACCATTCCATTTGGCCAGATCTCTGGGGCCCATGATGCACCTTTTCCTCCTTCTCCGCCTTTGTACAAACTGCTCTTCCTTGTCTTGGCCAGTCTGTCTCTTTGCCTTCCTTCCAGAATGCTTTGGGCTTGTCCTGAGCTGGCACTCACTGCAGCAGCATGTGGCATTGCCAAGGTCTGTCATGTGGCCACAGCAGTAACTGGTATAGAGCTGCCCAGCAGTATTTGCCACTAGTGTTTTTCTAGTGTATTTTATGTTTGTTTGTTTGTTTCTTGGAAATTAGTAGGGCCTTGAGCTGCCTTCTACTTTTCCACTCTGACCAACTGTTAAATTAACTGTTGCCTCAAGAAATTCTCCAGAAGTCTGCAAGTGGGTTGTTTTTGTGAGCTAGGTGTCAGACAGGCGTGACGTAAGTGGTGGTGATGGTTCACATTCTCTGCATTTGTGTCCATTTTCATATTTGTTACTGAGGTTGGAAAGGATGGGAATAAATCCAAGAGGCAATATCTCTTTAACTTGTAAGCTTAGAGGTCACTTTCTACTGTGTTGGGGACAAGGTGACAGAAGAATGTAATAAGTGTGTGTTGTGTTTCTTAGTGTTCAGGAATTCATGACCTTCACAAGTCAACTGATTGTGGAGCGCTCGGCAAAAGGCAGCAGAGCTTCTGTCAAACAGCAAGGTAAGAGGCTCTGCAGGTCCAGGTGTGTGCTGTCTGGTGTCCATGCCACAGTAGCACATGCCAGCCGTGTGACATGGACCCTACCCTCTGCTAGCTCGTTCTCCTCCCTCCTCCTCCTTTTCCTGTTTGTGCAGAATTCTGTGCCCTCTGTTGAATTCTAAGCTTCCTGGGTACAATTTCCTCCCAAGTTTGGACTCACTTCAGATGAGGGTCTGACTCACTCAGATCAATAAGCAGCTTTCATACCCCCAAAGCCCTAGAAAAGCCTTCCAGCCAGGTGACACTGCATTCTGTGCCCCTTTGATTTTTTAACCAGAGATCTGAAAATTCACTGTTTTTTCTTCTTCCCTAAGTCAAATTTTGTGTTACAGCTTGTAAGCATTTATTTTAGACTTGTAAATTACACAGATTAGGAAAGAGTTACATGAATTTCAGGCAAAAACAGAGACCACCTCACATGTGGGCTGACCTCATGTCACTTAATGTGGAGTTACTAAATCGCTGGCAGAGGGTCAGTTACATGGCAGCCAGTATCGAACATTACGCCATGTGGGGTCCTTGTGCTGCGAGTATCACAGAGGTAAAACTGAATTGGGAACATTTCTGTGTTCTCTGTCACTTCCTCTCAGACTGTAGGATGTGTGCGCTTCAACCCTGTGTTTGAATTTTGCTTACTTGGGAAGGTGCAGAAAATATAGAGAGCACACAATAATTCTCCATCCTCTGTTCATCTGTTCTTATCAATCCCTGCCCCTGTCTGACTTTAGGGGCTCACTGACTTTCCTGCCTGTTTTGTTTATCTGTTGTTGAGCACCGAGTCTTCTGGGCCAGATCCATAAGGATAAGAAGGTTCACATTCACACACTGTAGTCCTTATGTTTTTCTTAATCTGTCATCCCCGCGTCCTTTCCAGATGTCGATGCTCAGCAGTCCTGGAGAGTGACTGTTTTACAGAAGGCCCTGTACAAAGCACACTTACTGTGATACTGGCGATTGAACCCAGGGCTTTTGCACTCAGCTGCGTCCTCAGCCCTTGTTTTATTTCTTAAAATTTTGAGACAGAGTCTTGCTAAGTTGTCCAAGTTGGGCTTGAACTTGCATTCCTGCCTCAGCCTCCCGAAATGCTGGGATTAGAAGCATGTGCCAGCACACCTGGCTAAACCATACCTCTGGATCACGATGGTATCAGTGCAGTGATGATGGAGACTTCAGCCAGCAGTTATGAATTTTCTCCAGACGGCTCCACCCAGCAGCTAGAGCAAGCTGAGCAGTGTTGCCATGGCTCAAGAGACTGAAGCCCAGGGAGGTCATTTTCTGCCTCCAGGCAACTCTGAAAGGCTTTGGTTTTTGTTTTTAGTAGAGGATGCTTGTCTGGGGTTCCCTCAGTTTGGGAGCAACACAGAGCCCCAGAGGGCTGTGAATCATCAAGATGCAGTCAGGCCTGACCTGGACATGCACCTGGGTGTTTCCCCACCTTGATTTCTCTTTCCGACTTTGGCTGCGTACACCAGGCCTGGGCATTGCTGGTCCTAAGCAGTTGGCTGAGCACCAAGTGTGGCACAGGGAGCTGCACCGTGGCCTGTCCCACACCCCGCCCAGAACTGTGGAGCTTCAGCAGGCTTGGTTTGACCCACAGAGCAGGGCCCAGCTTTGTGATGCCTTGGCGTGGGGGATTAAAAGCTGTCTGAAGCCCTCATGTTGGCCTCTTGTCTCCGTAGAGTATCTGTGCCATGTCTACGTCAGGAACGATGCTCTTGCGGGTGTGGTCATTGCGGACAGCGAATATCCATCCCGGGTGGCCTTTTCCTTGCTGGAGAAGGTGGGTGTGAGGTTTGGCTGCACTGGCCGAGGATGGCGAGGGCAGACATCGTGGACAGTGCCAAGCGCAAGGATGACTGCTCCAAGTCCTCTGCCCTGCACTTATCCAGAGACGGTCGGGCTCCCTCCTCAGGCTCCCTGTCTGTGCCGACTCTGCCCTGTCTCCCGGTGGCCAGCCGCTGGGCTGCAGCACCTCCCCTCTACACAGGCCCTGTTGTGCCTTGAGTTCACAAGGTGTTGCCCTCCTGGCCTCCTTCCCAGGGTTCCTCACTCTTTGTGTTGCTCCTGCAGTCACTGCAGCTCTCTCCCTAGTATTGCTCATGGAGCTTAGCACCTGAGCATACTTTATTTGTTTGGTTTTTCCCAGCACTGGGGATTGAACTCCAGGGCTTTTGCACTGAGCTTCCTCCCTGGCTCCTTTTTTATTTTTATTTTATTTTATTTTTTTGGTTCAGGAAATCAAACTCAGGATCTCATGCTTGCCAAGCAGGCTCTGTGCCACTGAGCTAATAAATCCCCAGCCCTCTTTTTTTTTTTTATGTTTTGAGACAGGGTCTCACTAAGTCGCTAAATTGCCCGGACTGGGCTTGAACTTGTGATCTCCTGTCTCAACTTCCTAGAGTGCTGGGATTGTAGATGTGTACCACTACACCCATACTTTAATTTCTTTGTGTGGTGCTCATTATACATGTGAAGACAGAAGCCTCATCTTATCCCCCACAGCACTAAGACACTTATTTCCAGGCACATGAAATCAGTGGTTGCTTAAATCCTAAGTACCTAGGCTCCCCTTTCTGAAAAATTACTTTGGAAAAATACAAGACCAGTACCATTTTCCTGGGAAGTCTGTCATTCGATTTATTTATTTATTTATTTTTGGTACCAGGGATTGAACTCGGTCCTTGGGCTTGTGAGGCAGGCAGCAGAACCACTGAGCTAAATCCCCAGCAGAAAATGTCATTTAAAATGCAAATACCTTTATCGTTCCTCAGGTGAAGTTCATTCCAGCCTGGGCATGCTTCACTTTTGCTTCCTACATACTTAGGGTATATTTTAATGACAAGGGACCTTTGGGAAGAGGAGCTGTATACCTGACTCTCCCTTTGCCATTGGCTTTTTCTTGGGCTCTCGGTATTCAGGGAGACTCACTTGGGGTCAGGGGCACAGGGGGAACCCGCTGGGTGCTGGGGAGCACAGGTTGGGGGCTACTGGGGACTCCATTGTTTTACAGGTCCTAGATGAATTTTCCCAGAAGGTCGACAGGATAGATTGGCCTGTAGGATCGCCTGCCACTATCCATTACTCGGCCCTGGAGGATCACCTCAGTAGATACCAGGTAGGTTTGAAAACTGCAGGATGGAGCTATGTGGACCTGGGAAGGCCCACACTGGACAAGTTGGGTCTGGTGACCTAGTCTCTCAAGCCTTCCGCTGAAAAACAGGACCTGCTTCCGGCTGAGCCCAGCGCCAGGCAGGCAGGAGAGTTCCCTAGTGTTGAAACAAGACCCTCAGATGCTGGTCCAGTCCCTCGTTTGAGTTTGTTTCCAGGTGGCTGCTTCAGTCCTGACTGTTCTTTTGGCTCTTTCTAGAACCCCCGAGAAGCTGACCCCATGAGTAAAGTGCAAGCTGAGCTAGACGAGACCAAGATCATTCTGGTGAGTGGGAAGGTGGAGAGTGGGACAAGAACTGAGGGGCAGGTGGATGTGCCTGTGGCTGAGTCCCCGCCAGCTAGTGCCCCTGGCGGGGACCAGGCTGGGAACTGGCTCCTCACTGTCAAGTAGTCACGAGGCCCCGAGGTTGGCCTTGAGGTTGGCTCGCAAGGCTACCTTGCCAGTGTGGTGCCTTGAGAGCCACTCTCAGCCCTGCAGTGTCTGGGTCAGAGGAGGCAGACGGAAGCACTGCACTCACAGGCAGCTGGATTCCATAGCACAGGCCTATTTTCAGTTGAGCTGGAGCTTGCTTTTATGTGTGTGTGCTGGGAACTGAACCTAGGGCTTTTGCACTGAGCTGCTTCCATATCTCTTCACCCTTTTAATTTTGAGACAAGATCTTACTAAGTCACTAAGTTGGCCAGGCTGGGCTCAAACTTGTGATTTTCCTGCCTCAGTCTCCCAGAGTGCTGGGGAGAACCTGTGTTTTTATGTGAAATTTGATTTGGAATGGCTGCCTTACCTTTTTCCTTTTCTTTTGTTTTTCCCCCTTTTGCCTTTCAATTCTGGTTTTGCGGCCTTTGCACCTGGCTCCTTCTTTCCCATTGTCCACAAATCATGAGCCATCAACTTGTTACCCTTCTAGAAGTCTTCAGCAGTCCCTGCCTCCCTAGATAAAGTGCACCCCCCTCAGTCTTGCATACCCTTTGCCACACAGCTTGTGTACAGTGCCCTGCTCAGGCCTTTCTGCGGGTCACTGTGCTGTCACTGTACCGTCACTACGTGTCTGTGTAGCTCCCTGGCCAGCGTGTGGTGCCCAGAGTCTTCCTGAGCCGCTCCCTGTGCCATGTCTACTCTATCACTTCATCTCCTGGGCTGGCACCTCCTCTGTGGGACCTGGAGTCTGTATTTTAGAAACAGCAGCCAAAGCCATGGCGGTGGCTTTCTGAACCTCATGCTGAGGACTGCAGCCTTGGGCATCTCTGTCTTCCATAACCCATTGGGCTTTTCTTACTGCTGAGGTCGAGTCTGCAGGTTTCCCACTCAGCTGCCGTCGAAAAAGGACACTTTTCCACTGGAGAGCAGATGAGCCATGTCCATCAGCACCACTGTAGCTGCCATTGTAAAATCTGGATTGGTTTCTAGAGTTTAATCCAGCTGACTTTGTGTTCAGTTGATTTTTCACTAGTGCATCATAACTGTACAGAGTATGGGCTTTACTGTGGTGTCTTGCTGCACTTTTGACACGCACTTGGGTCCTGCCTTCCTCCCCGACTCCCCCCGGCCTTTACTTTGGCCCCCAGTTGCATAGCTGTGTGCAGGGGTAAAGTACACCCTGCTGAGGCTTCATCTCCTTCTGGCGTGGTCTAGGGAGGGAAGGGGCCACTGGCTTCTCTGAGGCCCTCCATCCTGTGCCCTTCTGGTAGGGCTTCCCAAGTGCAGTGCTGTGCTTTCAATTAGGGAAGCAGGGCCTGTCCCACAGCAGTGCCACCTAGTGGGAATGTGACTTGCTGTATGTGCCCATCCTGTTGTTCTGGATTGGAGCCATATTTTAAAATGACAAAGGAGTTAAAATTTATTTTGATATAAGTTCAACCAGTCATGCCCAAATGTAATCAACTTTAAAAGTCACTAGTGAGTATCTGTATGAGATCCGGTGTTTGTACCTTTTTGCAGTATGTACTAAAGATTGAATCCAGTTCCTTTTCTGGAGCCCTAGCCACTCCCTCCACCCCACCTTCACTCTCAGTCTCTCTCTCTCTCTTTGATTCTTTCTTTTTTTTTTTTTGATACCACATTCTGAATGGGAGTTACCCACTCTGGTAGCATTAATGGAGGTGAGGATACCACATAACACTGGGGGCATGTGGGGGCACTGTGACAGG
The DNA here is from genome assembly GCF_012274545.1 of Fukomys damarensis. Taxonomy (NCBI): domain Eukaryota; kingdom Metazoa; phylum Chordata; class Mammalia; order Rodentia; family Bathyergidae; genus Fukomys; species Fukomys damarensis. Next base: position 24,664,691 of record NW_022900929.1, read on the forward strand.
CAGTGCTCCTCAAGGCTGTGAATCTCCTGTGTCTCTGGCCCTCTGGCTCTGGGTGGACATGAACTTCCAGAGGTCACTGTGCAGCCCAGCCCAGCCCAGCCATAGTGCCCAGCTCTGGTTTCCTCCTGTGGACCCCAACTGCACGTGTGTGTGCGTACACGCACACACACACACACACACACACAGCATGCATGTGCCAAGGAGTACCGTGTAAATGTGAATATGCACGACCTTTTCCAGATGGGCTCATCTGAGTCTGCAGGGGACAGTTTCCAGGGGTCTTCTCTGTGTCCCTGTGGGAATACTGCCAGGTCCTGCCGCTCTTGGCCCAGTCCTTAGCTGAGAGGTGGTATCTGTGTTAGAGGGGAGGCTAGGAGAGGGGCGTTCCTGGCCCCTGAGCCTCCACGAGGAGCTCTGGACAGCAGTCACTTGTCCTTCTGTCTTTTGTCCAGCACAACACCATGGAGTCTCTGCTGGAGCGAGGTGAGAAGCTTGATGACTTGGTGTCCAAATCGGAAGTCCTGGGAACGCAGTCGAAAGCCTTCTATAAAACTGTGAGTAGCTGTGGCCCAGCCCTCCAGGGCATCCCTTCCCTCTAGCTGGTCCCCTTAGTTTATTTTATTTCATCAAGGTAGATTGGGGTTCCACTCCTGGGAGCAAGGGAGCCCAAGGCAAGTGCCCCCCAGCCCACCCCACCCCAGGATTAGTTCACATCCACTGAGGTACCATCTGCCCTGTGGCCACCATTGCCCCAATTCACGCTGTTTCCGGTCTGAGCACAGGCATTTGTCCCCACTCCTCTGCTGGCTGAGCAGTTAGTCCTGTGTCTAAAATTCCAGCAGTACACCTTCCTGAGGAGCCTCCTCATCCGAGGGTCTGGATGGCTTCTACTTGGCTGCACCTTCTCTAATGGGCTCTTGGCCTGTGTTCAGGTGGCAGTGGAGACAGATACCCCATTCTGCCCACACTGTGTGCCTCTTGGAGGGACAGAGCCTGGTGGGGTCACTAGAGGGCGGAACAGCTGCACCTGCAGATGTGAGCAGGGACCTTGGCTGTTCTCTGGGAGAGCGGCCTCCAGGGTAGGCAGGAGACAGGAGTGGGGGCGCTAAGGTAGCCAGCCAGTCCAGTTTGCATTCTGAACGGGAGTTACCCACTGCTGGTAGTATTAATGGGGGTGAGGATCCCACATAGTGTTTGGGGCATGTGGGGGCACTGTTACAGGTAGCCCCCTGAGTCCATGAGTCTCCTGTGTCTCTGGCCCTCCATCTGGTTCTGGCTTCTCTGTCCGTCTGTCTGTCCCCCTTGCTGGCTGCCACACCTGATGCCTGCTGAAGATGTAACCTGGCCACCTCAGCCCCTTCAGCTCATCTTTGTTTCTTTCAAGGCCCGGAAACAAAACTCGTGCTGTGCAGTCATGTGACGTAGCCCGTGGAGGCCGAACCATCACCCTCACTTGCATCAGAACTGCAGCTGCTGGAGAAGATGCCCTAAGAGGACCTGGGGCTGAGAAGACTGGTCATTTTTACACTAAGTTCCCAGGAGGAACTGAGGGATGGTGGAAGGGTGGGGAACATCCAAATTCATGTCTGTTGTGAATTTTGCAAAGAATTTGAGGCCCCCCCAAAGGTGTATTTTTGGGAAAATGAAGCTATAAACTCTGAGCGGCTCCTGTAGATGCTGAAGGGCACACTCCTGCCTCCTGCAGGCTCCTGAGGCCAGTTCGGAGCTGGCGCTGGCATTACCAGCAGAGAGCTTTGGGTTTCATCTGTGCACTAAATGGTACTAACTCCAGGAAGGGGGATGAACGGAGTCTGGCTGGGCAGATGCAGGGGTGGGGTGAGCCTGCTTGTGGGCCTGTGGTTCCCGCTCAGGCCTGTAGGGGGCACTGGTAACTGTCACTTCACATTCTGTTCCCTTGTGTGCTCTGTCTCTCTGGGATTGGCTTCATGAGGGCAGGGCCCATCCTGGCTGCCTTCTACCCCTGCTCCAAAGGGTTTGGAAGGAGCTTAGATGGGCATGTTAGCAGGCTGGGGACAGGTCCAGGGAAGGGGCAGGTCTGGATATCAGGCTGGCAGGTGGGAGTGTTGGCCTCTAAGGAAGATCCAGACACAGGTGCCTGCAGCTGCCTAGGATGAAGCACACCTGTTGTGATCCGCCACAACCAGGGTGATTGGTTATCAGCATCAGGGCTGATTTGTGTTCCTCTGGTGGGGCATCCGCCTGGAGCATCCACCTGGAAGCTACATGTGGTCAGGTCTCCAGTGGGTGTCTGGAGGAGGTGCCAAGCCCGAAGACTGAGCACCATCACCCACCTGGGCCTGGTCTGAGCTGCCACCCCCACAGCCGCCTTAGCCCCAGTGCCCAGCCCTTAACCTTGTGTGGAGGGGCTGGGTCCCAACCACCTCTTCACGCCTTATTGGACCCAAGGTGCCCCACAGTGTCTTCCCTGGGGAGGCCACTATGGGGTGCTATGACCCCATCTCCTGAGCCTGCCCTGCTTCCCAAGAGCTCCCTTGAGGGCAGGTGCAGGTAGGAACGGGGTCACCCCACCCCCTGGGTCGGTTACCTGCCACTGCCCCTTTTCTCTGGGGTTGTGGTGCCAGAGGGCTCCAGCCTCCCCAGGACTGACCTGCCTTCCCTTTCCCACTGCCAAATGTCGATACCTGAGCTGGAGTGAGGGGCACTGGGGAGACAAGGTGGGGTGAGCGTCGGGGAGAGGAGGGGAGATGGTCAGCGTTTCCTTGCTGCCTGTTCTATTCCAGTGTCAGATCATTTGGCAAGAGTGTACTTCAGTAACCACTGCCTAACTTCCCTGTGTCCTGTGTGCAAGGTTCCTGTCTGGATAAAGTTCTTCTGAGATTTCCAAAGTGGTCCTATGCTATGTTTGTCCTAGGGGCAGGGGGCGTGTGCTGCAGGGCCTGGATCTGTCCCCACCCCTCTGCTATTAACCAAATGAGCAGAGGTGTAATGTGCTCTGAGTCTGGTTCTCTGGTCTTGGTGCACCTTGGGAAGCTGCTTCAGCTAGAGCCAGGAAGGAGGCCCTGATTCTGCCCAGGTTTTCTGTCCCTCCCTGGGGCTCGGAACACCTAGCCTCTCCAGGCTAGGTGGGACTTCTGTGAGGCACGTGTGCAGAGCTGATCTCTGCAAGGAATCTGGTCTTGAGGCGGGGAGCAGCTTCCACAGCTGGGTGGTAGAGGCCAAGGCCACTGCAGCCCCATGGTGCCCAGCAGGCTTACAGGCTGTACTTTTGATCCTTGTGGCCAGAGACCCCCTCTGCCAGGCTCCATGTGATGGAGCTCCTCATGGAGCTTAGGGTAACCTGAGCTGCCTTGGGGGTGACAGGGGGCTCAGAGAGCTATGCCTAGAGTAGGTGCAGTTTAAGAGCTGAATGAAATACCCTCCTTGGTGCCCAGTGCTCGGCCTACAGGGTGGTGTCCCTGTGTTGTCCCGAGCCCAGAGGAACCTCAGGAATAATGCATGTTGGAGGCTCAGGCTCCATCGCCACATCCTTCCTGAGGGAGGCCTGTCCTGGAAAAGTCTCAGATTACAGCTGATAGGTGAACTGAGCCCTAGATCTGGTGCCTGTCGCATTGGGGTACTGACCTAGATTCCTTGCCCTGGTCCTTGGGATCTGCCATGTACCTAAGGGCACGTGCTCAGGCATGCCTCCTGGAGCCTGAGAAGCTGGCACCAGGGGCTTCCTCACTGGGCCACGGTATCTGTGAACAGATGCTCAGGGTGAAGGAGACAGCCAAGACCTTTGGCCAGTTCTGGGGGGTTCCTCAGGACCCCGGCTCCTGGTGGATGAAACTAATGCAGGGGCGTCCACCTTACCAGAAGTGACCTGGACCTCAGGCAGGTGTGGCTGCTCGAAGCCATACTTCTCTACTGGGACAGCATGAGGCATAAGAACAGTGTGGGGGTGATACAGGGGTGCAGGGCGTGGGGTTCACCACTCTTGATAGGCAGACATGGAAGCCAGTAGGTCCCACATGTCTTGGAGGAAGGCATCGAGTCTGCAGAAGGACCCAAGGGGCTTGGGCAGCACAGGCAGGGGAACTTTTCTGAGGAAAGCTTTGTGCCTAGGTGGCAGGGCACAGTGGGCATCTGGGCAGGGCCTAAGGATATGACAGGCCTAATTGAGGTGGCTGTGAAAGAATTGTGTCCCATTCATAGGCTGGAGATACAGCGGGAAGCCTGGGGAGAAGCCTTTCTCCTTTCCCAGTAGCCGGCTATGCTGACCCCAGCTCCTGATGTCCTTCTGGCCCCACCCCAAACTCTAGTCCAAGGTCCAAGCTTGGGACCTGTGTGAATCCTCTTAACTTACATAGGGGGTGGTGACCCTCTGGGGTCCTGGTCCTGAGACTCCTTCCCACCCATAGGCCGGTCCTCCTGGATCACTTACTGGCCTGTGGATGACTGCAGAGATCGCAGTATTGGAGCTGGAGGCTAAGTTCTGGTTCCAGCATGCCAGATGGACAGTGCAGGGCCCAGAGGACTTCAGAGGACCAGACAGAGGGGTGGGGACAGCAGGTGGGCCATGACCTACCCGCCACCGGAGAGGGAATGAGCCCCATATTCTTTACCCACCATGGGGGAGCCAGAGGGTCTGTGTTTTGGGGCTGGGCATTGGCAGGGCCCCAGCAGAAAGCATCCGGCTGCACTTTAAGCAGTTTATCCTGTTTTTCTTTTATTTGCAGTTTCCCGAGACAGAACAAAATAAGAATAATTTTTGTACACCTACAAGGCTCAGAAAGAAAAGACAATGAAACTCAGCAAAAAGAGAAGAGGGAGGGCCGCCAGCACCGGGGGCCGTGACGCCCTGCAGCACTGGCCAGCGGCGACACCACCTGCGAACACCTAGCTAGCAGAGCAGGCAAGGCCTGCTCTTTGGAAAGGGTCATGCAAAAGAATTATCCCCCAGAAAAAAATCCCGAATGATCCCAGACAGGCAGCTCCATGGAGATAACGAGGGGGTGGGGAGGGAGAAGGCCCCAAGACACCAGGGTGGTCGGCTGGCTGCGGGGCCACAGTGCTGTCTGGTCAGCCTGCCTCGGTCCGTGGCCTGGAGCCCGCTGCTCAGAGCCTGGCAGATGTTTACCGTGTCCTTGGGTGGAGACAGCTGTCCTGGACACAGTGTGGACAGAAGGTGGCACCCACTTGAGTGTCCGTGTGGACAGTCCCCTTGGAGTTTGGAATCCTGTGTCCTGTTCCCCACTCTGTGCCCCTCCCTGCCTTGATTTGTGGGGGAAGATAAAGAAAATCCTTGTTGAAAACGACATGAATTGAAGGTAGGCAGCACTGGGTGGAGACCCTTGAGCTTGTCAAGGCTCCTGACCGTCCTTGCTGCTGCCCTCAGACTGTCCCCAGCTTCACTGTGGTGCCTCCCATCATGAAGGGCCGGGGCCACCACCATCCTGCGGGCAGCACACTGTCCCACAGACCTGCCCTCCACCTGCCGGTGCTCCTGTCCCCAGGCCTCCTCCATACCCAGGCTGGCTCCCACCCCTGCTTCTGCTCTAGGCCCAGTTCACAAAAGTGCTTCCACTTCAGCAACCACTGGCCCAGAGCCGGAAGCCAGCAGCCCCCACCTTCCCCATCTTTGCCACTTGCTGTATCAGCCAAGCCCCAAGCCTGCTCCTGAGTCCGTCTTGTGGGGCCTGCTCCTGGCTGCATAGGGACAGCCACTGACTGCTGCTGGCCAGCAGGGAGGGGACAGGTGCCCCAAGCAGGAGGGGGCCAGCCCCGGCTGAGTCTGTCTCCATGGCAGGGCAGCCAGAGTTGCAGTTAATGCATTATCTTAGGTAAGTTGTGCCCGTCCACACCTCTGTCCCAAGGACCAGCACTGCGACCTGGGGCCCCCAGGACTCATCAGCTGGCACAGGACCCACAGGACAGCCGTCTCCTGCACACTCCGTCCGTACTGGGTGGTGGGTCCGAGGCTCCGGAAGCCCACACCAGCCCTTCTTGGGGTGGGGGAGAAGCAGGGGCAGGAGCAGCCAGCGGCCCGCAGCCCTCCCAGGACACCTGATGTCACAACAGCTAGGCGAGCACACGCAGGGGCCATGCGCGGGCAGGAGGATGCAGATGCCCGGGGCGCAGGGTGAGTGATACCTACAGACTAACACCGTTCGGCACACGTTCACGCCCGGAGGGTCCCCACGGCCAGGAGCACAAGAGACACTTGGAGCTTGGGTGGGGGGCTGCCCCACCAATGCCAGATTTTTACAGCTTTTTCCTTTTAGGGTGTTTTCTTCCATTTCATCCGATGTCAATTTTTTTTGTGTGTGTGTGTATGTGTGTGTGGTTGTCGTTGTCTTCATCTTTTTTTTTTTTTTTTAAACAAATCACATCTGGTCTTGTTTTTCTGCAGACACAGGCACCGGGGGATGGGGACCAGGCGACACAAACATGCGACAGGCAGGCCGAGGCCGAGGCGGCCGGGCTGCAGACACCGACTCTGTCCGGCGAGACCAGGGCCGCTCTGAAACAGCAGACACGCTCCTCAGCACCTCCACACAACACACCCAGCGTGGCCCAGCGCAGCGCCCTACCGGCCCACGTCCCATGGGCCTTCCCACCCCTCCACCCTGCTCACCTCACTGCAGCGGGGCCACGGGCGCGCCCGAGCAGTGGAAGTGCACGTTCTGCCACTTGCCCTCCCGGCGGTGCCACACGCGCGTCTCCTCGGACTGGCTGGTGCGGGGCCGGCCCTGGCCGTCGATGTACTGCGTGAGGCGGATGTAGGCGATGCAGGCTGCGTCCTCACCGATGACGTGCACGTGGGGG
>NW_022900929.1:24672099-24675963 GCF_012274545.1 Fukomys damarensis
CCCTGCCTGGCATCCCCGCCCCCACTCACGGTTCTCAAAGTAGAATCTGTGGAAGTCCATGCCTTCAACCAGGTTGCCCAAAGCTTCGGGCTCAAAGGAGGTGAGGCCGGGGTCACAGATTTTCCTGGGGGCAGACCCGAGTGAGGAGGGGCGCACCCCCCACCCACACCCCGCACAGGCCCTGCCAGCCCCGGGAACTCACGCATAGGCCTCGAAGTCACCGTTATTGACAGCCTCGATGAGCTGTTCCGTGGTCTTGATGATCTCCTGCTTCCGGGCTGCGGGGACGTGTGGGAGTGAGCATGGGGACCGGCCCGACCCTCCCTGGACACGGGATCCACCTGGCCTGGGCCCTGGTGCCTGTGCCCAGACTGTCCCCATCCCCTGTTCTCTCTCTCCACTTCTAAGTCCAACAGCTTCTGTCTTGTTTTTCTTCAGTGACATTTTTTAAATGACAGAAATACTCTACCATATTACAGAATGTCTAGAAAATGCAGAAAGGGTAAAAGCCTGTGGTCCCCACCACCCTGGCCCCCTACGGGCCACCCTGACCTGCCCACCACTCTCATGACCTCCACTCCTGTCTTCTGCCTGGGCCCTTCTCACTTTGTACCTCCTTTCTTGAACGAGCGTGTGCTGCCAGCAGACTTTCTTGAACTAAGGGCCAGCACAGGGCCAGAGAGAGCCACCAGCGGGCTCATGCGGGCCTGTGGGGTCCCAAGTGGGGGTCCCACTGAGCAAAGGCTGGGGGCCAGATGGCCCAGGCTCTGCAGTGGAAAGAGCAAGTGTAGTCCCTGGCACCCACAACCTGGCTCTCCACACCCAGTGGTGTCCCCACCTACATCCAGCCCGGGACACAGGCCACCCCTGCAGACTCTCCCACCCCAACCATCCTGCAGGGCCAGGCCCAGTGCTTTGCTGAGTGCTTGCCTTTGCCCTCCAGGACCCTCACTGGAAGCCTCCTTGGCTGCTTTAATGACAACTGATTACAAATGTGAAACAGTTCAAGCATGGAAGAAGCAGAGAGAATAGCGCCCTATGACTGGGCTGCCCTCGCTGTCCCTCCAGCTCCACAGGGCTCTCAAGCACCTGCATGGCTTAGTTCTCCTCCTATGAGGGGAACTGGGTGCACTGCAGAGATGCACCTGCTTCAGGTGCCCATCTGCCTGGGAACTGGCAAGCTGCGTTTGCTCTGAGGTCTACAGCACCCAGGCAGCATAGCAGGGCTGCTTGACGGCGGGCTTGAGGAGGTGGGTACATCTATGTGTGAGTGCGTGAGTATGCATATGAGTACACGTGTGCTTGTGCACAACTGTGTGCAGACCATGTGGGCATGTGCTGTATGACGTGGTAGTGCACACACAAGTGTGGACGTAAGCACCGTGCATGTATCTGCATGTGTGCATGTATGTAGTGCTTGTGAGTGTGTGTGTCTGCAGTTGTGTGTGTGAATATGTGTGGCTGTCCCTCTCCCCAAACCCAGCTACCCTGTGCTATCATGCCATTTCCATTTCCTTGCGGACACTCTGTGCCCTCAACCACATGGCTCCCAGAAGGTGGACTTTGAGCTCCAGGAGTCCCTCCCCCAGTCCTGCTCCAGCCCTGCACCAGGGCCCAGTACTGGGATACTACCAGCGTTCCGCCCCGAACACGCAGCATCACGCCCTGATGTGGGCCACGTCTGACACTTTAGGCCCGGGGAAGTGCCCTCCCCTGCCCCAGCTGCCCTGGCCCTCGGGGCCCCCACTCCTGCCCTTTCCTGAGACAGCTGAGCTGATTGGGCCTGGCCTCTCTGCCCTCACAGCGCCTCCCCACCCCACTCCCTCTGCCCTCTGCGTGTACCCCATCCCTGTCACTTGTGAAGCCCCGTTTTAACAGACAGAGCTGTCCTCCCCCTCCACCTGAGCCTCAGCACACACAATGTGGCAGAACCGAGTGACACTGCTTTTATTCCTAGCAGGCTTCCATTCTACAGTCACCTGTGGTAAGTGGAACTAATTTTCCTTTTAATGAACTAATAAGTGTTTTTAAACAAACTGTAATTAAAAAATGGAAATCAGCATGAAGTAAGCACAGTAGTCAGAAGTGGCAACCAAGCTGGAGCCTGGGAAACAGGCCTAGCAGTCACAGTCTCCGGCTCATGGCAGTTAGGGATGGGTGGCTGTGGTCACCTCTTGTCTGTAGTGACCCCAATGTGACCCACGCCCTGCTCTGTCTTCCCAGACTGCATGTAGGGCATCTGTGCCCCACAAAGGAGGGGGCAGGGAGCCCAGCACAAAGGGGCACCCAGGCCAGGCTGGGGGCTGAGTCGAGGACAAGCTGTACCCCCTAGCCCTCAGCAACTCCTAGGAAAACGCTGAATGGGGGTCCCAGGAGGGCTGAACTGGCTTCATGCTGCCTGGTGGGGTGCGGGAGTTCGCCTAGGGAGGCCCCGGGGACCAGTGCAGTGCTGGCCCCAACCACCCAGAGTTCCTGCCTTCAGGGCCACTGTGGCCACGGGAGACAGGCAGCTGCCAGGATCAGCCGGGATCAGCTGGGATCAGCCGGGATCACCTGGGGTCATGCATAATCCCTGATTAGGGGGCATAGGTGGGAAGGGCAGAGCCTGAGGTGGAGCACTGACTCAGGGAAGGGGGGACCCACAACCCACCTGCCGCATGGCTGGAGCTGGTCCTGGTGCGCCCTCCTCTCCTGAAGCTCCATGGGTCTCTTTCCCCTCTGCCCACCCTGCCCAGCTCCAAGATGGCCATGCCAAGTCCCCTCTCTACCCACACAGTCCCTTTCCTGCAGCTCCATTGTCCTTGTCAGGTTCAGGATAGACCCTGAATGGGCAGTCTACCCTGCTCGGCGACCTGGTCATGCCGTGTCCCCCACAGGCTCTGCCCTAGAGCACACACGCCCCCTGGCCCTCTTGAAATAAGACACATGGACACTGGAAAGTGGGTGCTGGCTCTCCTGAGACTGGGCGCACCCTTTCCTACCTCCCTGTGGGCTCTGCTGCTGTCCCTGTTACCAGCAAGAACCTGGTGTCTCAGCACCTCCAACATGGCAGTGGCCCGTGGATGCTCCAGAGGCTGCCCATGCCCCGGGGTCTGCAGCATGGACCCCATCTTCTGGGCCCCAGACACTGTACTCACCCAGACACTGCCCCGCCATCCTGAGCCCCTGGCCCGGCACCCTCTCCTCTGACAGTATCTTAGCGCCACCCCCAGCCCATGTCTCCCCCGAAGGGGGTGGCGGCCACAGCCTGGGATGTCATCCATCCCTGAAAGCGATACTGGCTGTCTCTCCCGCCCGTCCAGAGCCCTGGCTTCCCCCCAAGTCTGCACCCCGAACTACAGCTGGTCAGTCCAGAACACCAGAGCTTCTCAAGGCCAGGACTGCATCCCTCTTACCACCGTGCTGTCTGGGCTGGACCTGCACTCCTGCATGCTCCCTCACCCTCCAGGACACAGCTGTAGCCCTGGGGCGGGTGCACACTCTTCAGGTTAGCAGCGCTGCACAGCCCCACACCCACAAACACATGCTCGGAGACCATGATCTGTGCCCTCAGACACCAGATGGCTCCTCTCTGTGCTTCCAGCAGAGGGACCCTGGGCCCCCACACGGCCTGAGCCAGCCTGTCTGCCTTGGCCCTGTGGCCCCTCCAAGCGGCTTACTTACATGGGGCAGGCAGGGGGCCAGGGAGAGTCGGAGATGGGCAGGGTGGGGGTCCCACTGGCAGGGGGCCCTCAGCTTCTGGAGTCCCTGAGCCCCTCCTCACTGAGTTGAGGATGTCAGATATCCTGGGGGCTGGGGTGGAACAGACAGATGTGAACACGGGGGTGGGGGGCATGCAGGAGAGAACCCACAGGCCGGGAGCCA
>NW_022900929.1:24676441-24685066 GCF_012274545.1 Fukomys damarensis
GGAAGGAGGGCGTTATAAGGGGATAGAGGAATCCTGGGGAATGGAAGGGTGGGGGACGGGATTCGGGGGGATGGAGGGGAGACGGCAAATGGAAGGGACCTGGGATATGGAGGGGTCATGAGGGATAGAGAAGGACATGGGGACACAGGTACAGGGGATGAAGGGAACAGATGAGGACAGGGAGGATGTGGAGGATGCTGGCAGTGCAAGGACATAGGCAGTGGCACTGGGACGGAGGCAAAGCTCTGTAGGTTGCAGGCAGCAGAGCTGAAGCAGAATGGGCAGAGGCACCCTCTGAGGAGGGCAGCCTGGGCGGTGAGAAGCCAGGGGACACTGTGCGGCACAGGCGGCAGAGGATAGTGGGCGGGAGGAGGGACATCGGAGAGAAAGCATGGCCCTGACACTCGGGCAGCCCCAGTCGGCAGAAGGACTCCTGGTCCCTGAGCCCCTGGGACTGTGGTTAGGGTCACTGTCCCAGCACCTCCCTGACCCCCCTACTACAGAAGTGGTTCTCAGGCTCAGGGAGGGGACCAGGGCAGCCCAGGAGAGGGCAGCCCAGGAGAGGCTCCTGGGCGCTGTGACCACGACAGGGCATCTGGGTGTGAGATCAGGGGCTGGAGCATCTCCAGTGAAGTGGCCAGGGGACAGGCCAGCTGCCCAGATGTGGGGAGGTCTCAAGCTGGGAGATGGCAGGAGGTGGGCAGCGTGCAGTGGCAGCGGGAGGGCAGGAAGGAGCTGAGCCTTGGCAATGGCATCGGGCGCCTAGCCCGTGGGGAGCTGTGCACACGGCCACTGCAGCGAGCCTGGCAGAGGGGCAGCAGGCCAGGCACCACTACTTACACGGGGTGGGCAGGGGGCCTAGGAGACCCGGAGACAGGCAGGGCGGGGGCCCCGTGGAGAGGGGGCCCTCAGCTTCTGGGGTTCCTGAGCCCCTTCTCACAGAGCTCAGGATGTCAGAGATCCTGGGGGCTGGGGCGGAACAGACAACACATGAGCAGAGACAGACAGACAAATGAGGAGGTGGCCGAGCCGACAGGAGGAGTGGGAGGGGGCCCCTGGTGACCACGGAGCCGAGGAGCATCTTTCAGGGCCCCCAGGAAAGCCCAGGCGCCCGAACAGGAAGAAGGGTGGGGCACCTTCCCCCTGGCGGGGCTCACACAGGCAGCCCTGCTGGGTATGGGTGGCGGGTCTGGATCTCCAGTGTTCCTCAGAGGGCTGTTAGGTCCTCCCAAGTGACCCCTGCAGCACTTGTGTGGGGCCAGCAGGGGGCTCCTGAGCCCCTCCTCCCTGAGCTCAGGACATCAGGGCCACTGGAGGCTGGGGCAGCACAGAGGCAGGTGGGTGAGCAGTGGCACTCGGGAGAGATGGTGGTGGGTGGGCTCAGGGGTCCAGAAACGGCAGGAGGGAGGTTATGCCTGCAGAACCCCAGACCACCATGGGGTCAGGAGGGCTGCATGAGACCAAACCAGGAGTGGGAGTGACAGTCGTCACATGGTTTGATGGCTGCATGGTCTGCCCTGCACTGGGGCCTGGACAAAGCTGAGATCGAGTGGCCGGGGCCCTACCAGAGGTCCTGGGCCTACCCTACCTTGCTGCCTGCCCAGGCTCTGTGCCTTAGGTACTACTTTCGCCCTGTCTTCTCCTGTCCCCCTGTAGGCCCAAGGCTCTGTGCCTAGAGGACAGCTGAGGGCAAGGCCTGGGACAGGAAGCGTGTCTCAGTCTATGATCCCACTGTTTATTGGGGGCCTTGTGGACAAGCCCTGGCCTGTGCCAGGACCCTAAGCCCCATGGCATCTATACTGCAGTGTGGGGACACTGAGGACAGCATCACAGCTGAGGACCCCATCTGTCCCCTGGGGGCGTCCCGAAGACAGCAACTTAGCGTCTAATTTGGGGTCTGACGCAGGGACCTGGAAGCGTGTGGCTCCGTCTTGGGAAGGCGAGGAAGCAGCAGAGAGGCTGGGGAGCCGCCTGCTGATGCCCAGATTCCTGGGGGTTTCAGGTCACCGCTGGGTCAATATGGGGAGGGACCCCCAGGTCGGAGTGGCACAGAAGCCCCAGTGGGACAGGGCTCCTGAGTTGGCAAAGGACGCATGGAAGCAGGTTCAGCTGCCCAGTCACTCACCCGTGCAAGGTGGACAGAATCACAAGCTTAAGGAACTAGAGAAGAATGGGATGTTGAGCAAGTTCAACCCACACACTTGGGCCGGAGCGGAGAGCAGGTCTCACCGCACAGCCGTGGCTTCTTCCCTGGATACTGCACGACCCCTGGCCTCTGAGCCACCACGCACATCCCAACGGCACAGGACGCGGGACCCCTGAAGGCCCCCTGCCCCGAGGAGCAGCCAGCACGGCCCAGCAGGTACCTTTAGCGTCCTCGTCCTCCATGGTCGTGTTGGTACTGTCGGATGACTCCTGAGGAGACAGGGAGGCATGGGTCAGGACATGGCCCTGGCCAGGCGGGGTGCGGCCAGCCACGGGACCAGCTCAGCCACTCCTTCAGGGCTCGGGGAAGTCCTTACCGTGTAGGGACTGGAGGAGAAGGGCGCCCCCGGGGCTTACCATGCCCCGATGTGGCCATCCATATCCCCAAGACCCAGGGTGCTCAGCAGTCCCTCCCATGGGAGGAACTAACATTGCGTGAGCCCAGACGCAGTGGGACCCAGCTGACTCCTGCCAACACAGGGGTGGCCAGAGGCCTGTGCCAGTGGCAGACAGGCCAAGCAGCTTCCTGACAGGGTCTCTCAGGTCCACCTGCACCTGCACCTGCATTCTCTCCCCCAGAAGAGGGGAGATCCTCAGGTCATCTTCAGAGAAAGAATGCCCATGTGCCACAGGCCCCAGAGGCCTGCCGTACTCCTCAGAAGACACAACCATGAAGGCCCTGAAAGGACCAAGCCCTGGTCTGGACCCCAATTGGACTCTGCTCTGGACCCAGGTCTGAAGTGTGGTCTTCAGGCCCAGGGTCAGCCCTGGCCTTGGAGACTGTCCAGGGGCCCCTCATGGCACACATGACCCTGTCCAGACACGCAGGGCCCAAGGGACACCTGGCACCCAGACAGGAGGAAGCACAGCGCTATGGGTGCCCACTGGCCCTGATCCCTGCCTCAGAAATGTTATCTTCTGATAATGGCCATGGTGAGGCACTGGCCAGAAGAAGGGGCCCTTGGAGGCCCTGTGGGCGCTCGTCAGGGGGCCCAGGCCCCAGCAGAAGTCTGACCTGCCCATCCTGGAAATGCCTGGCCTCTGTCCTCCCTCCCAGTGCCACCGAGAGCCAGCCCCGCCCCGGCCCTGTGATGATGCCGATGTGATGGCAGCAGATGGCACAGCAGAGACAGCAGGGGGTCCACTCAGCAGGAAGCGCTGGGGCCACACAGGGGGCTGGGGGAGGGGGCGGCGGAAGTGAGGGACACTGTCCTCAAGAAGTGGACTGGCCCCCAGCATCAGGGACGCCCTGGAGCCCAGTTGAAACCACCCATGCGCTGATGTGGTGCAGCCGTGGGAGCTGGTTTTCTGACACGTGTCCTGCTGTCACCACACACCTGGCCTCCACTCTGAGCACAAATGCCTCCCCAGGCCACCATCCAGACCCTCATCCTGGGCCCGGCGCCTCCTGCCCAAGGAAGGGGGAGGAGGAGAGAGCGGCGCAGTACCTTAATCCCGTCCACTGGGTTATGGATAACGGTGGTTTGAGGCTCCTACAGAAGGCGGCAGACAGAGGAAGGAAAGAGGGAGAGTGAGAAAGAAGGAAGCAGGGGATGGGGGGAGCCAGGGAGACAGAGGAGGAGTGGGCGGCGGCCAGAATCCGCCCGAGAGAGTGCAGAGCAGAGGGGACAGGGATGGAGGCGGCAGGCGGTCAGCAAGATGGCCTGAGAGGGATGGAGGAGCAGAGGTCAGCGATGGCCCTCGGGGTGGAGGAGCAGGTAGGTGGAACCACAGACTGCCCCAGGCTGAGACAGTGCCCACTGGCCTGCCCACCCAGAGGACGGAGCTCTCAGGGCTCTCCCCACCGTGCTGCCTGGGCCCTGCCCAGCACAGGGACACAGGCTTAGAGATGTCATGGAGTGGGCATGGCACATGGATGGACAGAGTCCGAGGTGGGGCTGGCTGTGAGGCCGGCATGTCGGGTGCAGGTGCCTGGCACCCTCCTGCCACAGCCCACTGCTCCAAGCAGGCTTAGCTGCCTCCTGGAAGCCAGCTGGACCCCAAGCACACTTCCAGCAAACTGTACCTCCCCAAGGCAGCACGGCACTTGGGTGACACAGCAAGGAGGTGGCACCATGTCCACAGGTGGGGTGCACACAGTCCCCCAGGGCCAGCGGCCCAGGGCTACCAGATACCTTTTGGGGTATCGGAGGGGCATTACAGTGCGTCTCCCCTCCCTGGCAGGGGACCCCGAGCCCAGCCCAGCTCTGACAATCCTGGCTCCTCACTTTGGCTGCTGCTTGGGTACCCACCCCACACCGTCGGCCCTTCTCCCTGCACTCAGGGCTGCTACGTACGCTGTCAGTACCCTGAAGCCCAGCCCGGCCCTTGGAGCCCCCTTGTCCCCACCTCACTCATTTCCAGAAGCCTCTTGCTGCATTCTTGCAGGGTGACCCACAAGAGGGTGAGGTGAGAGGCCAGGCCCCAGAGAGGGGCTCCCCAGAGCCCTGCACCTGACCCTGGGCGACAGCAGCCTCTCCCCTCTGGGGACTCAGCCCCCACCTGAGCCCCAGTGCAGTGGAGCCTGGGGGCAGGTCTGCCCGACAGAGGGGTGCGCACAGGGCAGGGCTGTGGGCTCCGTACCAGGGCGGCAGGAGGGAGCGTCCCTTTGGGGCTGGTGATGGCCGAACTGTTTTTGGTGCTGTTTGTCTGGGGCTGTGGAGAGACGGAGGCGTGGTTAGGGGAGAATGGGCACCCACCCCTCCCAGGCTGGCCGGGGTGCAGAGCTGCAGGACCTCACCTTGACTCCATCTGCCTTCTTGTTGAGCAAACTCTTGGCTGCTGCGTGGGGAGGGAAGGAGGCACCCTGAGCGGTGGGCCCATGAACCCTGCGCCACCGACCCCCCCGCCCACCTCAGCTCTTTCCTGGGCGAGGCCCAGGCCCCGAGGCAGTTGTGCCTTAGCCCCAGCCTGGCTCACAGCAGCAACAGGACCTGACAGGGAGGGAGGCCCAAGCTGCCCAGGGAGCATGGGTACCTCCCTTGTCCTCTTCTACAGACCCAGGGCTCTGCAGGGCACTGAGGAACCATTAAGCCCTGGTTGCCCAGCCACGAAGTAAGGCCTATCCCAGCCAGGTGCCTGGCCACCCACTGGGACTGTGACCTTGGCACCAGTGGCCTTCGCCCTGTGTCTACTGAACTGTCTGGCCCCTGGCTGGGAGGCCACTTCTTGGTAACAATGCCTGGAGCAAGGACTGGCCTCTTTGTCCCCAATGCCCAGGATGCTTGGCCCAGCAGGAGGCCCCTGTGTCCCCAGCAGTCCCCTTGGAGGTCTGAGTGGCCTGGCTCTGCCTGTCCACCACCCCCAGAACCTATATCCTTCATAGCAGAGGTTAGAATTTTAATTACAGAAAGGAAAAAAAAAAAAAAAGAGGAAGTCAGCTTACCTTACAGAAAAGGAAAGGTTGAGGAAGGGAAGGAATGAGGAAGGAAAAGAGAGGAAGAGAGAAAACAAGATTTGTTGGTCGGGCAGGCATTTACCCAGGGCAGCGAAGCCAGCCAGCCCTGGCCCTGCACTGCAGGCACAGCAGGTTAGAGAAGCAGCAGGGGCTGGCGTGTAGAGGTGTGGGTTCCTCACCCCAGGAGTGGAAGAGGCAGCCCTCTACCCACCCACTCCTACACATGACCTTGGGCCCTCCCGCTGCCACCCCAAGGTAGGCCTCTGTGGGAACACGGGGGGGGGGCAGATGGGCACATTCAGACCCGGGCTGCCATTCTCAAACAGGGTCTCCCTGCAAGCACAGCAGGGTCAGCTTACACAGAGCTGCAAATCCCCAGCCCGCGCCCCCCCTCCCGGAAGTCAGTACCCTGTAGGGAGGCAGCACCCACCCACAACCCCCAGGGTGGCTCTGATGCTTGTTTGCAGCTGGGATGAGCAGAAGCCTGTGGCCCAGTTCCTTTCAGAGGCCAAGCCTGGGCCCTGCCACTGCCTGCGGACCACCTCCCTCCCTGCCATGTGACTGTCAATGGCCACTCCCCACTCTGCATGTTGGGCTGGGGACCCCAAAGGCGCAGCACAGGGCGATGTGCACTCAGTCTCTGCTCACAGCCTCCCTGTCTCACCGATCTGCTAACTCTCGAGCCCAGGGCTGGCTCCAGGACCCACATGTTTAACCCCAAACCTGACTCCCATGGTCTCCTCTGCATTTTGCCCTCTGAAGCTTCTGCAAAGACCAGGTCCCTGATGCCCCAGCACAGGCCTGCCTGCCAGTTCCCACTGCCGTGCAGCCAATGCCCAGCACCTCCCCACTCTGCTACTCTTTGTGCCCCAGTGTGGGGACAGGCCAGTCCTGGCCAGGTGCTGCCCCCTTGTCCAGCCCATTCTCTAACACACAGCGTTCCCCAGGCCTGGAGACCCTCTCCCTGCTGGTGGCCTGCTGCAGGCTGCAGAGGGACTGGCCCCTCCTTGGGGACTGAGGAGGAGACACCCAGCCCTGTTTTGAGGACCCTTGTCATGAGCTGAGCATCAGGGAGGAACCCTGTCCTCTTCAGGGACACAGATGTCAAAGATGTGGCAATTTCCATGGCAGTTTACACAAGGGGCCTCAGCCCCCTTCCCACAGCCCTGTAGCCCCACACATTTCCAGCTGGATTTTGCACAGGCACTGGCACAGCCGGTACTGGTCCAAGACCCGGCCGGGCAGCAAAGTGCCTCCCCTTTCCCTCGGCCAGGGAAGCAGCGGCACAGACCACAAGACTGTCCTTCATCTTAAGAGCGTTCCATTTAGGACCTTGAGTTTAAGCCATGTTACTGGGGTGTTAAAAAGTTTTCCACGAGAAGAGAAAAGGACTTTTGTTTTGGGTGTCCTTGAGTTTAAGCCATGTTACTGGGGTGTTAAAAAGTTTTCCACGAGAAGAGAAAAGGACTTTTTAGTCTCGGGTGGATGTGCTCCTTTGAGACTCAGCCAGGCCACACTGCGGCCCAGGCCTGGGCACACACCACATCCTCTCATGCAGCCCTTTTCATGCCGGCCCCTGTGCGTGTCTTGGGCCAGCCCAGCCCTTCATGAGCACACAACTGCTGTCCGCGCTTTTCCTGGGTCACCTGTTCCTCCAACATCCACATCTGTCCTAGACTGTCTAGAGTCACCATGGCCAAGACCGTGTCCTCACCACCCACACTGGCATTCCCAGGCAGGGAGCCTCCTTTGTGGGGTCTCCGGTTAAAAGCATTTATTAAGTGCAGCAGGAGCCAAAGATGGACCCAGGCTGGGACCCACCCGTCCCCAGCCTCAAACCAAGCAGCTGGCCACCAGTCTTCAACCCCTCTGTGCTCTCCCCTATCCAATGCTGGAGGGATGGTAGAGGCCACATGGCAACATGCTCCGCAGCAGGGCCTTGCTGCTGGACCAGGGACCCCTCCACACTGGGACATCTGGCAGAGACATGTGTTCATAGAGTATGAGGGACCTTCGCCCCCTAGCTGGTCACCCTGAACAGCTATATTGGGCTGCGTCCCCATGCACTGACTCCTCCAGGACAGTGGCCTGGGCTCTTGGGTGGAGCCGCACATGCTGGCGGCCTCATGCACCGCCACCCTGGCCAACTTGCAGGCAGGCGGGCGTTGCAGCGGGAGCCCCAGGCACAGCGTGACTTAGAAACAGCCTGTGTCGTGCTGCTGTCCCTGGGCAGTGGGTCCCCCAGGAGCCTCTAGCTTCATCTTTTCCTCATCCCAGCTACTCCCTCCTCGTGAGCTCCAAAGAGGCTGTGAATGTGGCTGGGCCCGTCTGCTGGGCCTTCCCAGGACGCCAAAGCTGCCCCAGGAGGAGGGCCCTCTGGCCGTGAAGGCCTCGCTGCAGCCTGGGGGGCCACTGGTGGAGATAGATGGATCTGGACAGAGAGGTCCCCACACTCTGGGGCCTCTGTCCGGCCCCCGGGACGCTGGTGTCCCCTATCACAACTGCAGCTTGGCTGACACCTGTGCCAGCCCTCAGCTTGGGGAGCGGCTGTGGAGTCCCAAAGGAAATCCCTGAGTCGCAAGCCCTTAAGGGTTGGCAGAGCTGTCTCCTCCCTCAGACTTGGGACCAGGTGAAAAGGTACTCCAGAAAGGATCAGAGAGGTCTTCCAGAAGCCTCGCCCACCCTAGCCTCCACTCCAGGGCAGACCTGCTGGGGCCCCGCAGCTCAGACCACCAGCTCCACCTCTGAGGGGGACTGGCCGTAGCCCTTCACTCCTCAGAGCGGCACTCCTGCCTCGCTGACCCTGCCCAGGGCCCAGACCCCCGGCAGGAGGCTCTGTGGCTCCCTGTGAAGGGCGGTCACTCTGAATAGGGGTCTTTAGACCCCCGCATCCCAGGGGCCACCTAGCCAGCTACTCCTGCTGGTGAGAAAATGGGTGGGGGGCCACCTCCCTGTCCTGGGGGGGGCTTTGCCAGGCTGTGACCACGGCGGGAGCAGGGGCTCCCGGGGGCCTCTGGGGCGGC
>NW_022900929.1:24685137-24716079 GCF_012274545.1 Fukomys damarensis
GGGGCGGCTCTGGGGGCCTGGCCAGCGGCTGCGTGCAGCGGGGGGCTGCATGCCAACAGGAAGGGTGGGCAGGAGCGGGCGGACGCTGGGCAAGACACATCTACCTTGTTCCACCAGCCCCATGGTGGTGCCGGAGGCCGCGGTGGACATTGTGGCCGGAGCGGTGGTCTGTCTGCCCACTGTTAGCGCCGGGTTAGAGACGAGGGGTGGGGGGCGGACACACACGGAGTTGGGGGCGAGGTGGGGAAAGAGAAGAGACAAAGGAAGCAGAAGAAGATTAGAGTTAAAGTGTAGGTGGCTCCAGAATCCCTTTCTCAGGAGAGGGAAACAAGACTGGGCCGACTGACACGGAAGAGCGTTCGCCTCCTTTCTCCTCAGAACCCCCCGGGGGGAGTTCTGGTGCCTGGTGAGCGGGCGTGGGGCGCACAGCAGACAGACAGTCCCGTTAGCATTGGTGTGACCGTGCGTGCCCACTCCAGGCAGGATGGCATCACAGCAAGGAACAGGAAGGGGGTGCCAGGTGCAGACGGACAACGAGAGATGGCCACAGACGCTCGCACACGCGCTGCCGACGACGGATGGAGACGCCACGGGCACAGCCATCAGGGCACTGGGGCCTGCCATGCCCTGGGCCTCGGGGTCTCTAGCAGACCCCGAGGCTTCACTCCCCACTGCCCATCCCGAGCAGCCAGCACTCAGGAGAGCCGTCCCCGGTGCAGTGCGCAGACCCCATGCGCGCTCATCCCGCTCCGCACCAGTGGTCAGGCCACTGACACAAGGAGGCCACAGGCTGCTGGACAGATGCCTGGACAGACACGTGTGCAGGCAGAGCGGTAGGCGGCACAGACACAGAGGTGTCGGGCGAAGGACACGGACCCAACACAGAGGAGACAGGGCAGGAGATGGAGGGGCCCAGTGGCCGCCCCAGGAGAAAGCCCAGGAGGCCGGCTGGGAGCTGACAGCAGAGGCCCAGCTGGACTTCCTGCCATAGCTTTCGGGCGAGGTGGCATCGGTCCTCCCTGGAGAAGAGCTTCTCACCTGAGAAATTCCGTGTGGCCAGCATGGTGGTAAGGATGGCACCCTGCGAGAGACACAGACAAAGCAGCCTTGTTAGTGTCCCCTGGTGGCTAGAAGTAGGCCCCTCTCTGTCCTCCCAGAGCTCAGCCTTCCACACAGGAAGCCTGGAGCTCAGCAGTTGCCTCTGATCATGATGCCCAGAACCAGAACTCGCCCAGGACCCTGCCCCTGCCCACTGCCCATGACTCCCAGGCACTTCAAGACCCCCCAGACTCAGGAGCTGCCAGGACCACCTGTCACCAGGGCAGCTCTTCCTCAGCCCCTCCTCTCCCTGACAGGCCCAGGGCAGGCGGCTGCCATCCTCAGGTTGGGGGAGAACCAGTCTGGCCAGCCCTCCCCAGCGAAGGGTGTGTGGGGTTTTCTGCAGTGCTGGGCTGGGCAGCATTCACCTTGAGCTTCCTCCTGGCATTGAACTTCTTCAGACACTCCACAGTCTCCTGTCTGTGCATCATGGAGGCCACAGTGGAGCGTTGCTGCAGAGAAAGGGGCAGTCACAGGGTGGTGAGGAGCATAGGAGGCATCTGTTTTGTTCTGGGGTGGGGGCAGTGAGTCAGGGGAGGCCCAGGGCTTTGAGCGGATAGCATCCCTGGGCCCCACATGCTTAGAGCCGCCATGACTGCAGGCTTGATGTCTCCTGCTTTACCTGCTCCTGGTCCCTCACAGACAGGACTAGGAATAGGAGGAAGCGGCCTCCTTTGTTCTTTATATGGCCCCAGGCCTGGTCCTCAAAAACTAGCAACACATCCCAGGCCAAAGGCTACCAGGACCGCCTGGGCCACCCAGGATGCCTTCAGGTGTGAGGACTAGGGCTGGGCCGCCACCTCAGCAAGCAGCCTGCTCTGTGAGAGTGGGATTGACTTACACAGACCCACGGGTGCTTCAGGGCCTCATGGGCCGTGATGCGCTTGGCAGGGTTGATTGTCAGCATCTGGTTGATGAGGTTTTTGGCTTCAGGAGTGACAGTGTCCCACTCAGGGGATGGGAACTAGGCGGGAAAAAGCACAAAGGCTGAGGCTGACACCCCTCCACAGGGGCACCTCGAGTGTGGAAGGGCAGGATGCAGGTGAGGCTAGAGGTCCCCTGTCCCACCCCACACACTTACGTCATAGGCCCCGGCCTTGATCTGCTGGTAGAGCTTGTGTTGGTCCTCATCCCAGAAGGGAGGGTAGCCCACCAGCAAGATGTACAGAATGACCCCTGTGATAGGGATGGGGCCATGAGCGCACAGCTCACAGAGGAGGCCCCCACTCAGCGGTGTCCCCGCCAGGGTCCGACAGCCCTGGGCCCCCACACATCCAACCCTCATGCTGGTCCCAGACCACTGTCCAGGTGGATGCCACAGTGGACCCAGGTCATGCGAGCAGGTCTCCCTACTCCAACACAGGTATGGAGAACCCTCGGGTGCCCAAGAAACCGCCAAGCCCTAGGCACCCCCAGCCCCCTCATGGGCCTCACCACATGCCCAGATGTCCACAGGCTTGCCGTATGCCTCCTTGCGGAGGACCTCTGGGGACAGGTAGCCTGGCGTGCCTGCGAAGCCTGTCAAAGGAGAAGGGGCTGTGAAGGGCTGGGAGGGGCCTTCCGCATGCCCTGCCCTCCCCACGGGCACTCACCAAACCATGCCTGCTGGTCCCCCTGCACCTCGATGGCCAGCCCGAAGTCCGCCAGCTTCACCGCGGCCCCTTTGCACTTGCTGGCCAGGAGCAGGTTCTCAGGCTACAGAGAGGTGGCCGTGAGCACCGTGTGAAGCCCAGAGGAGTTACAGAAGAGGAGGGGAGGAAACAGAGGGGACAGGTTTGCAGGAGAGGGGTGCACAGGCCTCGCCTTACCGCTCAAGGTGTCCCAGGTACAGGTGAGTCCAGGCCTTACCCTGCAGCCCAGCTCTCCCTGGAGACATCCTGGGGACAGTGAGGGGCCCCAGCCTTTCAGAGGGATGGTGGCTTTCAGCCCAAGCTTGGGTCCCCTGCACCTCAGATAGGGAATCTGGGGTCTCACAGACCAGAACCTCCAGCTCACCTATGAGTGTGAGTGTGACAGTCCCCACAGCCTGGGGCAGGGCAAGCCTCCCCTTTCCCAGGTTTCAGGGGAGGGTTCTGCTGAGAGGCTGGGCAGTTCCAGCCTAGAAAGTGCCCCTTGAGAGAAAGGAGGAATTCCTGGGGCTGCAGTGCCCGGGGCAGCCCAGAACATCCATGCCAAGCCCAGTGGCTCCAGTCAGCCCTGCACACAGGCAGGCAGGAGGCCTTGCTTTCCCCACCTGTCCACTCAAGTGCTTGGGGAATGATGGCTCAACCCCAGTTCAGGCAGAAGGACACTTGCTTCTAACCAAGGGGCTGCTGTCTCTGGACTGACCCTCCAGCCCACCTTCCAGACCCCGACCGCCAGAGGATCCCAGCCACAGGTCCCATCAGCAGCTGAGCCTCTCCCAATCCCACAGATGCAGGGCCTGTGTGGGTCACACTGCCACTAATAATGAGCCACCAAAGAGACAACACGTCTCCACCCAGCCTGCTGCCAGCGCTGGTCACCTGAGAACTTAACATGAGACCTGCGGTCCTCGCAATCGATGCACTGCACCAGCCCCCCATGAAGAGTTCTGGGCTCAGCTCTGAGTGCTTAAGCCCACTGCACAGCTCTGAGCATCCCAAGGGCTCCTTGGTAGGCAGAACAGCAGGGGTAAGGCCTGTCCCCACTTGTGGATTCCTTCTCCCTGGGGACTCACAGGGACACACTGTGCCTGTCCACCTTGATTCTACCCGTGTGAGCCAGGCAGGGGGTCTGGCACCCCACTCTGATCTCACACTGAGAATGTGATATCACGGGCTGCCCCAGGTCTGCTTCTGGCCCTGACGTGGGGCACTGAGTACACTGGGGCCCCAAGAAGCCCTGAGCAAGGTGGCCTGGGACCCAGAGTGATGCACAGGATGGCCTGGCTCAGGGCCACACAGCTAGGCCTCCATCCCAGGCTCCACTCTGCCTCCTGGACAGCTCCCTGCCAAACCCACCACCCCACTTCAGGGAAAGGAAGGACATTCTGCTCCTGAAGTAGAAGTTATAGGGACTGCAGCAAGGATTCCGTCCATTCCAGGAATGGGGGAGGCTTCTATGCCTCTGCCTCAAAGGTAACCAGATACACCACGGGTCCTAGGGAGAAAGTCCCACTTCCTGGATGCATGACCCCTCCTCTCAGGGACCTGGGACAGGGCCAGACAGGGACAGGGCTGGGAGAAGACAGCTGCCAAGACTAGCAGCCCTAGGGAAGGGAGAGTCAGATCAGCAGGACACTCAAGACAAGACTGGTCCTGCACCCTCAGGGCTGGGCCCGGGTCCACCAGCCTTCAAGCAGCTGCAGGCCGAGAGGCCCTGAGGGAGCTGGGGCTGGAGGAGAGATCAGAGGGAAGGAGAGGTAGGATGGAGAAGCTGCAGCCACCCTGCACCCTGGGGTGACAAACCTTTGCAACAGAGCCTGGAGCCCACAGCTCAGCTCTGGGCAGCAGAGACCCAGAGAGCAGGCTGGGAGAGAGGCGGGCGGAGCCAGCTCGCACACCCTGCCCCCAGCAGCACCAGCCCTGTCACCTGTGTCTCCACCTGCCAGAGCTTCATCTTGATAGGACCCAAAGAGTGAGCCCCTCGGGGGCTGTGTGTGGACAGGCAGGTCGCTGAAGCTGCCCTTCCAGCCCTGGAGGCACCAGGCAGGTGTGCAGACGCCCCACATGACACGTGCTGCCCCATGTCTGCTAACACATCTGTGTGCATGCACACATGCACACGAACACCCTCATACATGCATACACATGACCACTTGTGCATACACACATGCAGATATACACACCACCTCTGTGTGCCCACACACAGGCATATGCTGTGCCTCTACATACACAAACAGACTGAAAGAGCATGGGCTTCCATGTGCCCGTACCTCCATGTGCACACAGGTACACAAGACCCTTCATGTACCCACACACGTGCGCGCTCACACATGTACACACAAACCTGCACATACACTCATGCACGCATGCACACACAGTACACACTGTTCACACAGTACACACAGGCTGTGCACACACACTCAGTCTTCTGCGCAGGCACACAGCACGCACACACCTGCTCACCCCCCACATCCCTCACTGCACATGCCCAGCCTTTCACACAGCATGCAGTGTGGACAACAGGCCCCGCACAGAGCAGGGCAGGAACTCACCTTGAGGTCTCGGTGGACGACCCCCATTTGGTGACAATGGAGTACGGCCTCCAGGATCTGCTGGATGCAATGACTGCAGCAAACGGCAGGCAGGTTAGAGCAGTGGCCTGGGGTGGGCTGTGTGGCCTGGGGGCATGCGGAGGATGCGGGAAGTCCAGGCAGGAGATGCTAACCAGCAGGGACTTGAGGCTACAGCCATCTGGCGCTAGCCCTGCCTTCCCCTTTGGCCTGCAGACGAGGCTTTCCAGGGACACCCATTCCTGGTGTCCCTCTCCAGGTCCTCCTGGCCAGACTGACCCTAAACTGGAGATGCCAGGCTGACCTATACTCCGTAAGGCAGGCAGCAGCGAGGGCAGAGTGGGGGCAGGGAAGGGCAGAGTGGGCAAGGTAGAGGTGTTGGTGCCACTGAGCGTGGTGAGCCCAGGCTGAAGCCCCGCCTTGCCCTGGAGCAGCAATAACACACGTGTGCACGTGATTTCCCTTAAACCCACGTACACAGAAAGGCATGCTCACTTGAGGGTGTGTGCTGGGCAGCCGGGCCCTGCCAGCCCTGGGTTGCCAGCTCAGCTCCCAGGCACTGCTGCTCCCCAGCATAGGGAGGCCCTTGTTCAGGAAGAGTCTGCGGGAGGGCCCTTCCCAGCTGCTTCAGGCCACCTGCCCACACCTGTCCCTCAGCACAGCAGACCCAGGGCCACCAGGCCCTAAGTACACAGTGCCTGCAGCCCCCAGGCACAGGGTCCCACCCAACCCAACTTCAGGGTGTGGCTGCAGCCTTCTGTATCCTAATGGGGTGAGGGGCTGCTGAGGTTGGTGGGGTTCACAGCCCCGGGCAGCCCCTCCCCAGACCACCAAGGGCTGAAGCCACAATCCCTTGCCCACCCCACTGCCTTAGGTCTCCCCTCTGCCGCTCCTGCTGCCCCCAAGGGGGCATCACCAATCAGGAGCCTCTACTCCCACTGCAACCTTTCTCTGCCTGGTGCCATCCCTTATCTTTGCATCTGTCATTTGGAGTGGTACTCAGTCCCCTGTGGGCCTGAGCTGTGGCCCAGGCCCTGTCCCCTAGTGGCCAGCAGGCCCATCACGCATTCCCGTGTAACGGGACAGTCAGGCCCTGCAGTCGCTCCAGGCCTTAAGTGTCCTGGGTCTCAATGCCAGCCTTCCTCTTGGCTGTCTCATGGCAAGCCCAGCCCTGCAGGCCTCCCATGGGGAGGTGCCACCTCCACAGACCAGTAGAGGCCCCACCAGGCCTCACATTCCCCAAGTCCACCCATCGGTGGGAGTCGGAGCTGTCTCTGGTGAGCTTCGCTCAGCCTCAGGCTCCTGAGATGCCTTCTGGTGTCCTGGCTGTAGCCCAGGGCCAGGCGCTTCGCAGCCCCTGTACCCCCAGTGCCACTCTCCAGCACATGGAGTTCCACTCTTCCCTCCTGTCAGGGCAAACAGTGCCAGAGACCTCTCCGCCTGTCCATGGGCAGCAGCTGGTGTTGCAGGGGCACTGCCCTCTCCTGGCCCACTCATCACAGTCGCAACCCTCCGAGGTCAGTCACCAGTGCCTCGAATGAACATGCTGGCTAAGCAATTTGGGATTCCCCAGGAAGACACAAGGGCCCAGACTGCCGGATCACAGGGTGGATGCCAGCCTGCAGGAGGAGAGGACAGCTGCACAGAGCAGCCCTGGCCTCCTCCCTTGGCAGAACCGACCCCTGTCAAGGCTTCGATTTATGCCTTATGTCGGTTTAGAAAGTCACTTTTTGGTCAAAATCATCCCCAAGGGCAGGGGAGCAGGCCAATAGTAGAGTACATGCCCAGCATGTGCAGTTCAATCCCCAGCACTGGGGAGGGATGGACAGATGGATGGACAGACAGACAGACACGGAAACCATCCCAACAAGCAATGTGGGCCCCAACCTGTCTCTGGATGTTATTTTCAGTCTGGGAGTACCCCTCTGGGTACAGTTAGCATCTCCCTGGCTTCCCCCTATCTTTCATGAGTCACATTGCTCTCTGTTTGTTTTTTGTTGTTGTTTTGTTTTTTGAGGTGAGATCTCAGCTATGTCACTTAATTGAGCTTTGAACTTCTAAACTCAAGTAATCCTCCTGCCTCAGCCTTCCAAGTAGGTGGGACTACAGTCATATGCCAACATGCCTGGCTTCTAAGCTTTTTTAAAAAACAAATTCTAGCCAGGCATGGTAGTGCACGCCTATAATCCTAGCACTCGGGAGGCTGAGGCAGGAGGATCAACTGTGAGTTTGAGACCAGCCTGGGCTACCTAGTGAGTTCCAGATCAGTCTGAACTACATAGTAAGACCCTGTCTAAAAAAAAATCAAAAAACAAAACAAACAAAAAATCCACCAAATTCTACTAAATATTTTGTATGCTGTTGTCTCTGTTTTGCAAGAGACTTGCATACCCCTCAAACTTTCCCACAAACTCCAAAATAAAAATCCCACTTTCCTTTTAGAAACAAATTCATAAAGCTGTGGAAACAAATCTGAGGGATGCACTGGGCAGGCACCTGGGGGACTCTCGACACACCTGCTCAGGCCAGACCTGTGAGTATCTGGATTGTGCCACCCTGCTTTGGTGCTCAGTTCTCTACCTCCCTCTCTACCCTGAAGTGAGTCCAGTTCCCTGATTTCTATGCTTCACTGAGAGTTCCAGTGAGCCGTGGGAGAGACACCCCACAGCTCCCAGTGGTATACTCCATCAGTCATGACTGCCTGCAGGATGTGTCGTGTCCCGCTCATCATGGCTTATATCTAGATGTCCCCAAAGCCTCATTCAGTCATAGATGGATACAAAAGTGGCTGGATTAGGCTGTGTGAATGTGGATTAAGGGTGTGATGCTAGGTTTAAAATACAGATAATAGAAGCGCTAATGGGGGAGGCACACCAATCAATAGGCTTGTAGCCTATTGGCTAGAATACAAAGGGAGAAAGAAGGCAGGCTTGCTGCTGCCGCCACCACCACTGCCTCCTGCCTGCCCTGCCATGGACTGTTTCTCCTCTGCAATGTCCCTCTGCCATGCTGCCCTGTCTTGGAGTCAGCTGACTTGGACTGAAACCTCTGTAAACTGTGAGCTGAAATAAACCCTTCTCCTTTAACTTGCGAGCATTGGGTATCTTGTCCCAGCAGTGAGAAAGTAACTCAGATACCCCTCCTCTGTGCAGACCAAGACATGAGGGGCTACCTCATAGGCTGGGGCAGGGATCACATCTTCAGGCAACCTAAAAGGGACTGTCCTTGGAAATCGCTGTGGCCTCTCCCTCCCTATGCAACTTAAAACAGATGCCCGGGTCCTGGCACCCTCACAGGAGCCCAGAATCCCCAAAAGGAAATGGGTATGTGGTGGGAATGGAGCCCCATGTCTT
Source organism: Fukomys damarensis (assembly GCF_012274545.1). Taxonomy (NCBI): domain Eukaryota; kingdom Metazoa; phylum Chordata; class Mammalia; order Rodentia; family Bathyergidae; genus Fukomys; species Fukomys damarensis. The sequence continues at coordinate 24,693,784 of NW_022900929.1, forward strand.
CTGGGCCAGGTGATCCAGAAGGAGTCCCCTGGGGCAGGTGAGGCTGCCATTGTGCAGGCAGGGAGCAGGAACACACAACTCTCCCCTCTGCAACTCTGCTGTTTGCCAAAGCCTCCCAGGACTCAAAGACCCCAGAAGCCCCAGCCTCATCCAGGTGGCTTGGTGCCTGCAGCCAAGAAGGCTCAGCAGGGCTACCAGAGGGCGCCGTAAGTGCGCCAGGCCAGAGGTCCTCCCTGCAGGGAACAGAGTAGCCTAGACTCTGGAAGAGCAGTAGCACACAGGGCCCCCTCCACCCCTCAGGCTGCATGCCTGGGTACCAGCCCCTCTAAGAAGACCCCTGTAGCTTCTACCTGGCAGGCAGCAACTCTGTGAAGGCAAGTGAGGACAGAGGTGGCAGGTCAGGGTGGATACAGATGGGCAGGTTGGGTTGATGGGTGCTGTAGGGGACAGAGATCACCAGGCCTGGGTAGAATCCATGGGCATTAGGCCTACAAATTGCCCAGCAGGGTCCTGGGTTTGATCTGTGGTTGGAGTCTGCTGGGCTGATGGGGACCCTGGCCCCTCACCTGGATCTATGGGTCCCACAGAGAACTCGGCCCACCCTCAGGCCCTACCTAAACAGCAAGCATCAGGAGGTACCACTGGAGACCCTCGAGTGTACCTGCCCAGCAGGCACCCCCAGAGTGGGTGCTGGGGGTCTGTTCCACTTCCTGCTTCTCAAGCAGGCAGAATACAAAGAAAAAGTCATGTTGCTCCTCTCCTTCAGACAGGCCACTTTCAAGGACTGGGAGACACAGGGCCATTCCAGAAGCTAGTGCTTGGAGCCCCAGGGGGTCTGGGCCAGGAGCGGGGGGCGGGCCATAGCCCTGCTTGTCCCAGGGAGTCCCTCTCCCCGGCTGCCTGATGAGGGGGACCAGGACGCTCACACCTCCCACAGGGTCTCAGGGCCTGTGACAAAGGGCACGGCCACAGGAAGCTACTTTAGAAAATGACATTTTTTTTTTTTTTGGTACCAGTCGAACTTGGGTCCTTGTGCCTGCAAGGCAGGTGCCAGAACCACTGAGCTAAATCCCTGGCGACATTCATTTTTTAATTAGAAATGTAATACTAACAGACGTGGTGGTGCACAGCTGTGACCCCAGCACTCGGCCACTGAGGCAGGAAGACCATAAGTTTGAGCTCATCCTGGATAACTCTGAAACTTAGGGAGATTCTTGCCTCAAAATAAACAAATAAAAAAGGGAGTATAGTTCAGTACAAAGGCCATGGGTGCAATCCCCAGGACCAAACAAAGAGGGTCGGGAGTAGCTCAGTTATAAGGCACCCTTGAATTCAATCTCCAGTACTTGGGTGGGAAAAAACAAGAATTTTTTTTTTTTCTGGTACAGGGAATTGAACTCAGGACCTTGCGCTTGCCAGGCAGGCATGGAAAAATAAGAATTTTTAAAACAGAGAAGATACAAATTTTAAAAGTATCCCTCACTCCACTGCCTGGGGAAGACCACTGTAGCTTTTTTCTCTATTGTATGCAAGTCTCCGCAGCACAGTAGTGGACACAGCCCAGCAGGCCCCCAGCTGTCCCTGAGCACAGCCAGGGGCCAGAGTGACTGCCCCTCTCTGGCTGACAGTGTCCCGGCAGCAATGTCACCAACGGCCATCACTGGGACCACTGTCCCTCTTCACTGCCCTGCTGAGGCCACCCCAAAGGTCCATGAGGATCCTGGTGGGATGGAACACCCGTCCCTCGTCACACCCCATGCTGGAAGCCCAGGGGCCAGGGCTGAGCCCTGTGGACAGCACCCTGGGTGCAGAGGGGAGGTGGCCCGCCCTCTGCCGAGTCTTGGGTCCCCTCTGGTGCTCACTGCCCCAGGGTGTGGTGGGCAAAGCACAAGGGGCCCAGAAGGGCGGCCAGCAGCCCCCTTCCGCACTGGTCCATGCAACAGGCTGCAAGACAGGTAGCCCTGAGAGGACACCAGGGAAGGGGACTCCTAGCCTGTCTTTTCAGGAATAGCATCTGGAAAGTGCTCATCTCTTGCGGGGGGGCACAGTGGCCAAACGGGTCTCATCGTGGGCCACAGCACATCTAAAGGAAGGGTCAGGGACACCCACACTCTCGCCCGGCAGCCACACCATGAAGGGCACCCCGCATAATGCAGCAGGCAGGGTCACCCCCCAGCCCGCACTGCCGTGCTGGTCAGAGACCCACAACCTGTCCCTGCCCCCTCTACCGGTTCAGTGAACTCTGGGTCCCGCTCAGCGCCCTCTGCAGGCCGCGGAAGTGACACTGATTCCCAGGGCCAGATGTGGGCTACAGGAGGGGCAGGGGCAGGGACAGGGTGGCCCACCTGGCATCGGCCTCACTGTAGTACTCTCTCGCCACAATGTCCTCAAACAGCTCCCCTCCGGTGACCCTGCAGGGAAAGTGCACAGGGGAATGGACTCCGAAGACCCTGATCATGCAGTCACCACCCCACCACCTCCACTGTCATCCATTGCCATCACTGCGCCACTGCCACCACAGCCCTGCCTCCATCAGCACCATCATCACCACCACTGCCACCTCCACATGACCACACATCACCATGACCACCACCTCCACCATCACCATCACCCATCACCTCCACTGTCACCACTGCTGCCACCTCCCTACCATCTCTGTCCCCATGGTCACTATCATCACCATCACTGTCACCTCCAGTGTTACCGCTGTCACCACCATCACCATCACCAACATCACCACCCCCACCCTAGTAAGGTGTCCCCGAGATAGACGGCTGATCAGGGGTGCACTACTCACACAGGGTGACTTTTACCCTTCCTGTCCTGACAACCATCCTCTGCTATTGGTGCTACTATACTGCGTTATGCACGAGGAAAGTGAGTGTCAGAGATCTAAGTGGTTTCCTTGGAGTGGGTGGTACAGGTCTTGTGCCAGCCTCTACGCTGGCATATCCAGGCCTTCTTACTCTAAGATGGGTCTGAAAAGACACGATCCCCCTCCTCAGACACCAGGGGCAGAGTTGTGCTCCCAGCAGGGGAGGGGACAGGTGCTTCCATGCCCGGATGGGGTCTTCCTGGTGGGCCAAGGTCTGAAGGAGCTCCAGGGCCTCCCTGTGAGGAGGGCAGAGGCCTTTGGTGTGTGCGCATGTGTGTGTGTCTGCCCTACAGCCTCCTGCCCTGTGTCCCCACAAGTCAGTGGCCATCAGGATGTGGCCAGGATGGGCGTTAGGGCAGAAGCTGCTATCTAGAGGCCCTTGGACCCAAAAGGTCCCCCAGGAACTTGGGAGGGAAGACTCTAAATCTGCTGCAAACACCACCTAGAGGCTCCCACCCTGTGGAGGGGGATCACCTTGGAAAGGGGGACTGAGGAGCTCTTCCCAGGCCCACCCTGCTCCAGCCCCTCAAAAAACTCATAGGGGTGGTACTTTTAAGGTCTCCTTTTGGGCCTGGGATTTAGCTCAGTGGTTCTGCTGCCTGCCTCGAAAGCGTAAGGACCTGAGTTTGATCCCCAGTACCAAATAAATTAATTTAAAAATTTTTTTAAAATAAAGTAGCATTAAAAAGGTCTCCTTTTGCCTCTGGAAGAGGCTTATGTAGCCAGGGCAGGGTTACCCAAGGGGTGGCCATCCTGGGGCAGAGGCCCTGGGCTCAGGGAACCTACACTGGGTCCAGCAAGCTGTGGGGCCTGTGCCTGTTCCTACCATGGAAGTAGCAATGTGAGGACAAAAGGTGTATGCAGGCATGCGTGTGTATGTGCGTGTGTGTGTGTGACATGTCCCCTGTGCCATGCATGGCTGTTTGTACACCAGCTCGGTGATCTGGCCCTCCTGACCCAGGGTCTGCACAGAGGGAAGTGGAAAGACCTCAGGGTACTGGGCTTCAGCCCATTTACACCCCTGGGGACCACACATGCTTAGGAATGGTGCGTGCAGTCTGTGAGGCCTGAGCTCTGCCACCACGGCCCAGGACTATGGCGGGGAGACCTGTGCCAATTCTAGGCTGCAGCCTCAACCACATGGGTCCCCCTTCCTCTGGGTCCCAGCCCTGTGAGGCCCCAAGCATAGGATCAGGGATACCTGGCAGAACCCAGAATCTTCAGACTCTTAAAGAGCCAAGAGCATCAGGGCCCCCGCAAAGCGACACTGCTCCCTGCAGGCCATGGTGGTCAGAGGAGGGTGTGCACGTCCCCGGACTCCCTGCAGCCTGTCCCTACACTACCCAGCCTCAGACCAGGGCCTCCCACAGGTACACATGTGTGCACACACCCTTCTCTCTCCCTGTCCAGCTCCTGACACACACCAGGGCCACCAAGGGCCCTGGACAGGACCACCCTCAGCCCCCGGGCCTCTCTGTTGCCTGGAAGAGGCTGAAGGAGGTGTGGGGATGCTCGGGGTGACACTGAGCCTGGCCTGACTCAGCCGTGGGGCAATTTTCCAGCATGGCCTCAGTCAGCAGCAGCACTGTGCCCAGGTCTCATCACATGGTGGGCAGTCCGAGGCAGGATCTTTCAGGACACCCAGAAGGTGGCTGAGCCTGCGGGGATGGCCCTGCCTCTGCTGCCAGAGGCCCTGTAGGCAGAGACCACCCGGGCCTGTGCCCCCATCCTGCAGACTAGCTGAGGGCAGCCTTTGTGACAGTGCCTCCTGTCACCGCTCAGCCTGTCGCCGGGTCACCACAGTAATGGCACCACACCTAGGCTTCCCTGGCCATGGCCACCGAGAGGCCACAGGGGCAGGCCAAGGCCACGGCCCCCAGCCCAGGGTCTGGCTGCAGCCCCAATTCACCTGCAGCTAAGTATAGTGCTGCTTAAGGGGAGCTGTCAGGAGCAAGGGGAATGAGATCACTGCTTCTAAATGCGGCAGGAAGTGAGAGGAGGGGCTGGCCCGGGCGCCTTCTCCTCAGTCCCTGCACACACGAGCACACACACATACATACACACATGTACACGGGCACATGAACACACAGGCATGCTCATGTAATAAACACATGCACATGCACACGGATGCACCCAGGCACACCTGAATACACATGGGCACACACGTGTATCCCTGCAAACCACGCCTGCACATGCGTGCAAACACACCTAACCCACACACGCTCATACAAGGCACACATGTGCCCCACACGTATGCCCAGGGCTCCCGTGTGCCATGTTCACAAATCCACACACCCACATGTGCACACACAGTGCCCCGTCCCATGTGCCAAGGTGCAGGAAGAAGGGTGAGTGCTGCCAGCCTGCGAGGAGGGCACGCTCAGGGTGCCAGTCCTGCCCAGGCCTGCAGGACTCAGGAGGCCCACAGGGAGGCCAGACAACCAGGACCCAGGCGCTCAGGGAGCGGCAGGATGTGGGGCTGGGGAGGCTTGGGCAGTGAGTGGGAGAGGGCGCAGGCCTGAGCACTTACAGATCGAAGACGAGGTAGTGGAAGCCCTCTTCGGAGATGCTGTCGTGCAGACGCACTGCGGGACAGAGAAGCCGTGAGCCCCGACAGATGCACCCACCCAGCCTCCTCTGGGAACCCAGGCAGCACTGCCCTGGCTGTCTCAGCCCACCTGCCTCCTTTCTCCTCCATCCCCAGGATGCAGGACACCAAGCCCAGGGCAGGAGCCCCAGATGGAGTCACAGGAGGGTGAGGGGTGCAAGGCGCCTGCAGCCCACCGTACCCCCAGCAGTGCTCACAGCCATCAGCACACCCCGAGGGGCAGACCCTGAGTCCTGACCCCAGGACCGATGCTCCTGTCCCCTCTGTGGCCCTAGCTTCTGGGTGGCCTGAAAAGACCTGTGTGCTTTATGCCTTGGTGCAGGGCAGAGGCCAATGAGGACAGGGTGTCAAGCTTGTGCGGGCTGAGATGCCTGCCTGCACAGAGCAGGGGACACTCTTGGGATGACGCATCTTAAGCCCTCCTCATGGGGAGGGGACGTTCTGCCCTGTGCTGGAACCTGGCAGCTCTGAGCGCTGAAGCACAGAGAAGTTGAGTAATCAGCTGAAAGTCACATAGCCCACAAATGGCAGAGTGAGGCTGTGATCAGGGTCAGTCTGGCCCCAGCCCCTCCACTCCTTGGGACAGAGGCTGAGGACTCACGAAGCCTTGCTGTCCTTGCCCCCCACCCCCATCAGGGTGCAGCACCCAAGGGCAAAGAGCTACCACCTTCCTCCTGGCCCCACAGGCCCCTGGGGCCTTGGGCACAAACAGCCCACACAGCACAGCCCCTTCCTGCAGCCCTCTGGCACTGTCCTACTTTCTAACTGGCTGCCAGGGCCCTCCCTCCCGGGGACTAGCTCAATGGTGTCCTTGGGCCAGGAATGTGGATGTGGCCTCAGCCTGCAGACCCTTGGTTCCAGACAAAGGCCTTCCTGCCTCATCTGGGGCTCAGGACCCCCACCCTGAGGGCAGAGCAGGGCCACCCTTCTCTGCCCCACTGTGGCTGGGACAGGACCTGGCCTCCCATCTGCTCCATTCTTCTGTGAAGTGGGCAGACAGCACCCCCTCTTGGCTTCGTGGATGCACTGCACCTGAGCGGAGCTCTGGGTCATGGACTGTCCGTCCCATCACTGTCTGGGTGTGAGGGGCCAGGGACAGAGGCTCAGCGCCAGGGGCCAGCACCACTTAGTGAGCTGGGCTGCTTTCCCAAGCCTAGGGAAGAAAGACACAAGTGGGGGCAGCACCAGCTGGGGCACACGTGCTGGCCCCTCTCCCAGGGCCAGCCCCACCCCAGAGGCCACCCTGTGACTCAGGCCCCAGGCTCTTCCTCAGCTGATTTCTGCCCCCCAGACCCCCATTTTCCCCAGGACCTCCACTCCACCGAGTCTGGCCTGGTCAGCCTCACACACAGCGGGTCCCTAGTGCCCACCGGCAGCTCTTCCAGGGCCTAGGGTGAGACCAAAGTCCTTGGGGCCACCTGCACTTGAGACAGGGGACACACTGCTCATGCCTGCCCTGCAGAGCCCAGAAGGCGCCTGCCCTGTTCCTGCCACCCGTGCTCCAGGGGTCCAAGGTTCATCCACATGGCTCCTGGGGCGCTGTGGGGACAGCCTGGCTGGAGGGGCTGCCTGGCCCTGCACCCTCTCCTGCTTCAGAGAGGGATGAAACCAGGGATGAGGGGCACAGGCCTGGGAGGTCCCTCCTCTTCACCAGGAAGCAGGGAGACTAGGGATCCATGCAGGGATCCAGGGAGGTGCGCACGCACATGCTTTCTTCAACATTTTTAACATTTTAAAAATAGTCAGGTGCTTATTTTAATGGCTTAGAAGAAAACCTAACTAGCACATGAGACCTGTGAATTCACAGACAGGGCTGAGCACAACAGTGAACTGTCACAAAATCTGTTTAAATAACAACAGTAAGCAAAGAATACTGTACACAGAGGTGGCATAAATAGGGTTCTCGTGGTGTCCTGACTAGTCTGGGTGCCCCCAGTCAGGTGATGCCCCAAACATGACCCAGGGCTGGGCTACTGCCCTCACCAGCCTGGGGGACAGGGCCCCCGGGACACCCACCCCCTTTCTGCTGTGCTCTAGAGCTCCCCACTCTCAGTGACCCTTTCCCTTAACGTTATGAGGACTAACTCACAAGGGCCCATGGCCAGGGGTCCTTCACCTGTGTCCTCAGCTGCCCCCTCCCTTAGGCACCCCTCTGCCTGGCTCCTCAGCAGGCCACTGAGGAGGGACATGAGTTTCATCCCTGAGAAACAGGTGAGGTTCGCTGACCTCCAGGGCCTGGGTGGATGTATCCAAGCTGTGTGCAAAGGGGACCCTAGGGGTGGCCTGGGTCTTGTGGCTCCTGCTGGGGTGCTCAGGACTCTGCCTGCCTGGCTCTGCTTACTCTGTGTCCTGAGGCCCCAGGACAGTTGTAGGTTTGGGACCTAATCTCCTGACGCCCCTGCTGCCCCACAGGAAGTGCTTTCCAAACAGAGAGGCAGGGGCCCATGGTGGGGTGTCCTCCTGGGACCTAGCCCAGCACGAGACAGAACTGTTAATTCTGGAACCTTCCCTGGGGACAGTGCTGACCAGGATCACACCCAGATGGGCCACCTGGGCTCAGGATAAGCACTCCATGGACGTCAAGGTCCCTGTCACCTTCACCCAGTGCAGGACCAGCCCCACCACACAGCCCCTGGGGACTATGGATCCCTGGGGACTCTAAGGCTAAGGACTCCATCACCAAACCCTCAAGAGGCTGTAGCCCTGATCTAGGATCCCTGGGCCACCTGAGGGTTTCTACTGATTCCAGGACCCAAAGGCAATCAGGGCTGTACCTCACACCTGCTGAGACCAGGGGACTCTTCCTCATCTGTCCTGCCGGATCCTCTCCCCCAGGGATTCTGCTGCTGCAGAATACCATGGAACCCTGGGGCCCAGGCCCCAAAGACAACAGTGCACTGGCTCTGAGAGGCCCAGCCAGGCCTGGTCCCCTGCCCCATACCAGGGCTGCCGAGGCCCTGGTACACCCAGCACCCTCCCACTGCCCAGCCTTCTCTGTCCCTGGGTGACAGAGAACCACCCTTGCCTTGATCTCCCCTAGGCCCGTGTGCGTAGCTGGGGCTCAGGCAACAGTGAATCCACTCATACTGGGCCCCTCTGTGCACAACAGGCCCACGACCTCTGTGCTGGTTGTTCTGGGCAGAAAACTCATCCACACCCCTTAGATTTCCTCCAAGGGCTGCTGCTGTGTGGGCTTCAAACTGGCCGGGCAGAAGTGACAGCTCCTGGACTGTCAACAGACAGGCACACAGTCACCCAGAGTTCCTTAGGACCTAGCCACCCTGCTCTTGGGTATAGATCCACAGGACCGAGCAGGAACTCACATACCTGGGCCCTGCTCACAATGGCTAAGAGACAAACGTCCACACAACATGGCACCTCCCCGTCGGGCGTTATTCAGCCTTAAAAGGGAAGAAATCCTGACACACATAGGACATAGGTGGAGCCCAAGGACACCATACTGAGGGAAATAAGCCACAAAAAAGACACACACACTGTACAATCCACTCCTACGTGGTCCCCAGAGTGGCCAGATTCACAGACAGAGGTAGAACTGGGGGTTCTGGGGCTGGAGAGGGGTGTGGGGAGGGGGAGGGGGAGTCTGGTCAATGGGAACAGACTATTTAATGAGTCTGTTGGAGGGTTTTAGTTCCAAAGACAAAAAAAGGACTGGATATAGATAGTGTAGAGGGGTACACAGCATCGTGAATGTATTTAATGACTAATATTATGCACACTTTGTCACAATTCTTTTTAAAGGCATTGTACTTCTTGTCTCTCCTTAGCTCTCTGCTTCACACTCCCCTCCCCCCGCCCCATCTTTGTCTCTCATGTCCCTCTGTCTGTCTCTGTCTCTGTCTGCTATACGCATGTGTTGAAGGCTCTGTCCCCAGCCAGGCTACTCTGGGGAGGATCCAGAGCCTCTAGGAACTGGGCTGGAGGGGACCATGGGACCCACTCCCGCTGCCTGGGAACTCCTAGGACCTTCCTGAACAAAGGGCTCTTGTGCACTTGCCCCTCGGTCCCACCCACCATGCCCCTGAACACACAGAAGCTGGGGTCTCCCATGCTGGCTAGCATAGGTTTGGGGGTCATTTTGCTGTATCCCACATGGCTGCGATACCATGAAACAACCTTAGGATGTGGGGGCTTTTACACCTCCTTCCATAAACAAATCTCTGCCTCAGCTTGGAGCTGGACCCCGATGTTCCATTCCACGCAGCTGCTGCCCCAGCCTCCTGCGGGCCCCACAGGGAGCCAGGTGCAGGCCACTGCCACAGGTGGAGACTGTGGCTCCTCCTGACCCAACCTGGCCCAACCTGAACCCCAGCCTGGCCAGCAAAGCTCTTGCTCTCCGTGCCTGGTGGCCTGCGGGGAGCTCTCTGCTTGGAGGTAGGGCTGGAAGCCCTGAAGTGAGGCTCCTGAGGCAGGGACTTTGCTGTCTCCCCTACAAGTTTCCTCCAACCTTTCAGAGAGCCCTTATCTACAGAGAAGGTTCCTTGTGAGCCCTCAGCCCAGGACCCAGCCTCTGGGTTCTGGAGTGTGCTGTTTCTGAGCCCAGCCCTGACTGGAACAAAGCCCTGGTGGGGACCTCCATGGCCACTGCTCCCAGGCCCAGACTCAGAGCTTGGGCCAGGCTCTGCTTGGAACCAACCCAGACCTGTGCCAGGCACCCAGACAGGGCAGGGAGATGTCTTATTCAAGAACTATCCACAGCACCCATCCAGGAACAGCCCGTACTCCACACACTCCAGGCTGACAGTCCTCTTTTCCTCGGCACCTGGGCTAGAAGCGATGTGTCCCAGGAGTGCCCTGGGTGTCCTTTTTAAACACAGCTTCCTAGGTGCCACCCTGCAAAAGTGAATGGAGCCTTGAAGGGCTGGTAAATCCCTGTACCCCTTGGCCTCCACAGGGAGGGCAGTCACCACCCAGGCTCTCCAGTGCTCCCCCAGCATGGGCAAGGCCTGACCTTGGGGGACAGGCAGTGGGACACAGGCACACATGTGCATGCCCTCTGCTGCAAACCTGGAAGGTGAGAGGTGGCAGGACATAACACCTGGAGATCCCAGGAGGCCTGATGGATCTGCAGTGGGGTCCCTGCAGCTCCAAGAACCCAGGACTCGGCCTGGCCACAGGAAGGAGATTGGCAGCTGTGCCACTGGACTGCTGGGGCCCAGGACCTCCAGGTGGGCCAGAGCATAGTGCAGCTCAGTTCCATCTGACTTGGCCACAGGCAGGGGGTTTCCAGGTCGCTCTCTTGACCCCTCTTCCTGGTGTGCCCAGCCAGTGGACAGGCCACCAGCCCCGGGTTCTGGGCTCAAAACATCCCATGAGCATCCTCAAAAATGCTCACTTGCCCTGATTGGGGGGCCGCTCACCGATGTTGGAGTGCTTCAGCAGGCGACAGATCCGGGCCTCTCTCTCCAGCTTCTGGTGATCTGGGGACACAGAAGGACAAGACATCATCTCAAGTCTCAGCAGCTGGGCCCATGACCACTGCGTCAGGACAGGCCCACAAGGGTGTGCAACCACTGCCAACTGAGAGGATGGTGGAGACCCCAGAGCTGATGGGCACACCCTCTGCTGCCCCTCCGCTGCCTGGGAACCAGGGCACACAACCAGCTGGCTTTGGTGCAGAGGGGAGAGGCAGGATATGGGCACTAACAGACTACCAGCTAGCACTACTGGGCAGGCACAAGCAGCAGACCCAGGCAGAGATGTCCAGGGGAGGCAGTGGGTGGACGAAGTCAGGGCTGAAAGTTCCCGCGTGACTCAGGACACAGTGCCCCAGTGTGATTTGCCCTAATTCCATGTCTTCAGGCCTTTTGGCTGCCAGCAAATTTGTCCTTCTAAGGCAGCAGTGGGGTCCGCATAACAGTGTGTCTGCAGTTTGGGGTGAGAATGTGACCCAGAGATCAGAGCTCCCCACCCCTCCTCCCCCAAGGCTCTGCTTGGCTCTGGGAGGTGGAGACAAAGAGACAGCCAGCCACTGCCCATCTGGGCCCAGTTCCCAGAGGCAGGTGCCTCTCGGGCTGTCCCTCCATGAGATGCCAAGAGGATGGGGCAACTTATCAGTCAAAAGTTTTATATCCCACACAGAGGTGCCAGGAGGATTTAAAATGTGTGCAACAGGAGGGTGGAGTGTGCAACAGCAAACCAAGCACCCACAGGTGTGTGAAGGGAGGACAGCACTGCGGCCACACTCATCACAGCGCGAGCACACTCTGGCCCCCAAGGTGATGCCCAAGTAAAAGGAGACCCAAGGGTGGGCTTTCGTTAAGACCAGGTGGAGACAGGTGCATCCCCGGGGCACAACCACTCCTGGCAACTGTAAGGAAAAGTACGGACCTTCAGCACTCAGGACAGCGGCTCCTGCTGAGACCCAGAGCCCCACACCTTCTCCACACCCAGAAAAGAGAGCTAATCACGCCCACCAGCTGAGCTGCCTTCCTAAAGGCAACTGCTGCAGCCCATCAGCAAGGGAAGGCCGGTACGGATTCAGGATGCTCAGAAGGCTTTCAGCCCAGCCTGCAGCCTCTAGCCCCTGGCAGTGCACAGGGAAAATCATCCACCTGGTCTGACGGCCAAGTCGTCTCTGCACTCAGCTGGCCTGGGTTGAGTGTGACGTGGTCTAGGGACACAGGCCACTTGGGCAGCCGTGCCGCAAACGGGCCTGTCTGGGACACATCCAGCAGGTGCTCCTTCCTGCCCCCAGGACAGGCCCTCACCATCCCTGCCCTGCACATCTGTTCCCATCTGCCTCCCTGCAGGTGCCTGGCGCCCAGCTGGAGCTATGCAGAGCCTCCAGTGGGTGGAGTAGGACCCTGTTTCCTCATCTGCACCAAGCCCCTGGAGACGGGGCAGTGCTCACGGTGGCCCCAAAGCAGCCGGGGTCCACACTGACACGAGGTGTGGAGAGGGAACCCTGAGCACAGCCACTTCCAGAGCTCAGGCTCAGAGAGAACTGCAGTCCAAGGTGCTGGGACTCATGTATGTGGGCCAGTACGAAGCTGGAGTGTGACAGGCTCACTCACTGTGGCAGACACAAACACACAGGCGCACACACACACACACACACACACACCCCATGCACTACACACCTGCTGCCCGGGAGGAACTGGTGCAGAGAAACCCAGGCAAAACGCATGCTATTTAATCCTCCTACCAGAGACACAGCCCACAGATAGACTACAGCATTCATTTATACCATCCAAGTGCTTATCAAAAAAAAAACCCAAAACAAAAAATACCCAAAACAATTTTACTCAAAGATCAGAGCCTGCAATTACCCATCCGCCTGCCTGGATTCTAATGATAGCACGGTGCCCCGAGATTCCACCCTCGGGGAAAGCCGAGGCCGGAAGCTTTTCTAGGTGATTCCACCCACATCGCAGGGCCCAGGAGCACAGTGCGCAGCTCTGGTCTGCTGGCTGACTGCTCAGCACCCTGTGGACCCAAAAGTCAACTACCTGTATGGAGCCCAGGGCCAGGAGCAAGACAGGCTCAGGTCACAGAGGGACAAGGAGGGGTGGTGGCCCCAGCTGAGCCTGGCCACCCACCCTGAGTGACTCATGCAGGGCTGTCCATGGCTCCCAAGCACCAGGCACGGCTTGCAGCTCACAAGGCCTCAGGGCCCAGGCCCTCTGGTTACTTGGAGCTCTGTGACAAGCACAACAAGGTCTCCACTGCAGGCTGGTGGGTGGCAGTGGCCTCCACACACAAAACAGCCCTGTGCACTCCTGCAAACACTGCCTCCATGGGAATGGCAGGGCCAGTGTTTTGGAGGAAAGGGAGACACAGGAGGGCAGGTGACATCCCAATGACAAGGCCACCCTCCTCCCACGCTGACTCTCTGGGTGGCCTACCTGCCACCCAGCAGCAGCAGGACCAAAGCAAACCACCTGTGGTTACACAGGAAGGTTACGCCTGCCTGGTCACATCAACTCTGCTCAAGCCACCTTTCCGGGACAGAGACACAGCTCCTCCCACTCCCACACCACCCCCCGCTGCTGCTGCTCCATGGGCTCTGGAGGACTTGGCATGAGGCACCCAGGAGTCAAGGAGGGGACTGGGAGCACTTCTGGATTGTTAAAGGTGACAGGCAGGGCTGCCCCAAGCCGCCCAAGGCCAAGATGCAGGCACACATCAGTGGCTACCCTGAAGCACCTGCCACATAATAGTGCCATCTGCTCTGCACACGCCCTGACAGGTGACAACCTGTTTAATTCTGAGCGTGCCCTGAGAGGCCAGGTGTGGCGGGCTGAAGCTTGGGGACAGCCCCCTTCAATATCCCAAGACAGTGGTGGTGGCCTCAAGGACTCCCACATCCGGTGTGAACAGCAACCAGAGGTCATGACCACAAGCCAGAGGATGAGCTAAGGGGACACTCGCAAATCTCTGCGAGTCTCTTCCTTTCTGCAGAGCCAAGAGGGCGTCTGGGTGGAGCTGGGAGCCTCCCCACCCACCGAAGCCATCCTCCCTGGTAGGGTGACTCACAGAAGGGAGGGGAGGGGGTGGCAGTGAGAGGAGCCAGCGAGAGGGGACAGGAGGAGTGTGGGTGGCACCCAGCCCTGCCAGCTGCAGGCTGTCACGGGAGGACACCGGGCGGGGCAGAGCAGGGCAGGAAGAGGGGGCAGAAAGAGGAGACAGAGCCCCACGCACAGGAGGGCACGCCTCCTGCCGTCTGCACACCCAGTCCTGGGCCCTGGAACTGAAGGGACCCGAGCCCAGGAGGAGCCCTGGGCCTGCCATTATGTGGCCTGGGACAAGAGACGCCCCTCCCCATCCACAGCGACGGCATGTAGCTGTGCTGAATGCAAAGTGCTGATGTGTGGAAGGTATGAGCAGTGCCTGGGGCGTGGTGGGCCCTGTCACCCCAAGAGGCCATGGTACCCCACAGTCCCTCTTAGCACCAGGAGCCTGCAGTTGCATCCGAATCCCTCTGGGGGCCTCAGTTTCCCCATTAAAAATGCAGGGTAGGGAACGGAGGTTTAGCTCAGTGGTTCTGCCACCTGCCTTGCAAGTGCAAGGACTGGAGTTTGAACCCTGGTACCAAAACAAAACAAACACACACACACACACACACAAATGCAGGGTAGGTGCCATGTCCCACATTGCTGCACCCACCCCAGGGGTCCCCCACCCCTGCTCCTCCAAGGAGCTGGGCCTATATCCATCCAGCACTGCAGCTGCAGTGAGGCCAGGCTCACTCCCTATTACCCAGCACAGGGCTGGGCTGTTGGCCCAGGTGATCGCACTGTCACATGAGGGGAGGGGTGGGTTCTGCCCTCCTTCCCACCTGCCTCAGCCACCTGCACCATTCAGGGGCCTGTGAGATTTCTAGAACCTCAGATGGCTCAGGGCGTCCTCATCACAGCCACTAGGCCCCCTGAAGCACTGAATCCACTGAAAAGACAAACCTCTGCACTGTTTTCAGCTCCTGAAGTCACCCCCCAGGCAAGGCCACTGTCACGCTGCCCAACTCCAGACAGCCAGCACAGCTGCAAGGTGGCCAGGTGGAGGTGGACTGGGCCCTGTTGGGGTTGGAGCCAGGGGCCATCTCCCCACGTTCCTCCCACAGGGCTTCCCCAAGGGTGTTGGGAGTCAGGGAGCAGAGGTGAAGGTGACGAGCAGGTGGGAGATGGGGACAGACACTCCACCGCTCCAGCATGGGGTCCCTGAGAATATGGGTCAGCCTATGCCACCTCCTGAGGGGGGAGCACTTCAGCCAGCCGAGGAGGTACAGGAAGGCCCTCGCTGTGGTTTCCAGTGCATGTTTTAAGAAGTAAAGAGACAACCAGCAATTAGCCTGACAGTGGGAGCCCTCAGCTACTCTGAGGGGAGGTGCCTGCATGCTTGTCTGCAGCTGCCTGCCACCCCACTGGGACAAACAGAGGGCGCAAGGCTCTCGAGGGACTGGTCAACCCCTGTGGTGTGCACCCTGACCCTGCATGGGGACATCACTCCCCAGGGTGCACAGGAGTCACATGAGGACCTAGCACGCTGGCCTCCGCCACATGTGGTTACTCTGGGGCCATGAGGCAGGGGTCCCTGCCACCGTCTCTCCATGGGGCCACTGTCCGAGCAGCTGACACCCCCTCCCAGTGCCCCAGACTGAGAACCTGTCTCCAGGCACAGAGGCAGCCAAATGTGGCATTTGGTGTGAGGCCACGGCTTCGGGTTGGAGTCAAGACCTGACTGGTGCTCTGCTTTTTTCCGAGAAACTGGGAGGCTCAGCCATATGCTGCCTGCCTCATGTCTCCATGGGTAAGGCACTTGGCTCACCCGGGGCCAGGCACCGTGCCAAGCAGACCCTGAGCAGCGCTGCAGATCCCCACAACCTGCAAGATTATCCAGAGGGACCAAATATTCTGCGGTGGGCACCAGGCCACTTCCCTGCTCTGAAAATCCTGCACCCCCAGCCTGTGGGAGCAGCAGGCAGGGGACCCTCATGGTGTGGCACCTCATCCTGTGGCTATGGCCTGACATCTGACTCCTCTGCCAACATCAGCTGGCCGCAATGTTGGTCCATCACCCCTGGGAGCAGAGTCCCCTCGACGCGAGGCCATTTAGGCCTTGGTTCTGTCAATGTCAAGTGGGGACAATCATGATGTGGGGGCCTTGCCTCAGCTCTCTGCTCCCCACCATCTACATGCCCCCCCACAGGTCCCCACAGCCACCTCTCCACAACCACAACTCAGCCTCCTGTGGGGCAGCAGGGGACACAGCACCATGACCCCATCTGCGTGGGGTACAGGCTGAGCACACTCTCGGGCCATGACCCACAGGGTGCGGAATCCACAGGTCACAACCCTAACCCTGAAGACGTACCCAGGACCCAGACTCACAAGGACACAGGAGCCTCGCCAGGGCCACACTCCTGCCCCCACCTCCTCCCCATCACCGTGTGCTTAACCGCTTCCTCTGCCCTGCTCTGCCCACATGCTCCGTCCTTGCCAGTACTTGGACAGGTGTCCGAATGTCACCAAGGAGCCAAGCTCAGCCTGCAGCCTGCCATTTTGAGCCTTTCTACACGGGTAAAGGGACAGGGAAAATAGGAGACCCTGCTGAGACAGAAGTGCCAACCCTCCCCTTCTCCTGTGACAAAGGAGGGGGTGTGGTTCGGCTGACAGCAGTCACACCCTTCCCCTCAGTCCCCAGGAGGAACTGGGACAGCCCTATGCTTGCTAGGACACCCTGAGAGGAGGTCTCCTCCCTCTCTGCAGAAGTAGCAAGGAAACCTCCCCTAAGGTAGTAGAGATTAGGGAAGGGGCCAGGCCCACTACTGACACCCCTAACCTCCTCAAACCCCAATACACTGTGATGAACATAGCCAGCACTCCTCACAATTCCCTGGTTTTGTCCCCATCGTTTCAATAGCTCCTGTCTCTGCCCCCATAACTTTGGCAGTCTTGGACCCCACACTGGCTCCCAGAGTGTCTACCCTGACCCCAGTGGGCTTGAATTTGAACCAAGCAATAGAACTAAAATTGATCCAATCAGCAGGCTTAGATCAGAAGGCTTGTGTTTAGACCGATTTGGACCAATAGGCAGGTTCATATTTGGACCAATCGACAGGCCCATATTTGGACCAATCAATAGGCTCAGATTTGGACCAATCCCAGGCCTGAATTTAGACAAATCAATAGGCTTTAATATGGACCAATCATAGGGCTGCACTGGCTATATAAGCAGCACCTCACTCTTCCTCTGTTGATCTGGGGGTGCTTCCTCTGGTATATTACTCTTTTGTCTTGTATCATAGGTCCTGTTCAAATAAAGCTTCACTGCAGTGTTCCCAGAAAGTTCCAAGGAGCCTCATGGTGAATAGCACAGACAGCAGTTGCTCTAAGAACTGTAATACCTGAGGCTGTCAGTCAGAGACCAGTAGTGACACTTTTTCCTAATTTCTATCCAAATCAAGCTAAAAAGCACCCTCAACTGATGGGCAACAGTGCCCACATACTATCTGGTACTTTACAGAAAGTCTTCACATTTCCTTCACCCTTCAAGGACTGTTCTAGTCTCCGACACCCTTGTGACCCTCACTAAGCCATCTAGAAAGGCCCAGCCTGAGCTGCCTCCACGGCTCTGTAGCCAGGAGGTCCTGCCGGCCGCGGAGGCCCACAGGCTGCAATGCCACGGAGGGGGAGGTAACCCAGCCTCCATCGGCCTTCATCCCAGCTGCCCACCTGCCCACTTCTTGGGGTGGGCAAGGGCAGTCTCAGAGCCCTCCAGGTGGGTGGCATCACCCTCAGAAACCAGGCAGCACTGGGGCATCCCTGCACCCATTTTAAGAGGAGACTGTAGCAGGAGCATCTGGAATCCCTCCTCTGAGGCCACAAGGCCATGAGGTGATGGAGCTCAACCTCCCAGCCTCAGCCCCAAGGTGAGTGGCCAGGAGGAGCCAGCAGGCTGATCCTCAGAAAGGCCCTGAGTTCGTGGATGGTCCTTGAGGCAGGCGTTTTTTTGTTTGTTTGTTTTGGTACCAGGGATCGAACTCAGGTCCTTGCGCTTGTGAGTCAGGTGACAGCACCACTGAGCTAAATCCCCAGCCCGTGGATGGCCCTTGATACCAAAGCCAGTCCTGCCGCCTTCTGGCCAGCTCAGGGTCCCTTGCCTGCAGCCCTTTACCACTCAGTGGGGTGGACATGGCCTCCTCTGGGGCCTCTTTCCAGAAACCTTTGATGCTGCGGGTTGAGTTACGAACCTACTATAAAAACCCATCATCCTCGCCACCACCTTGTCTCCTCCTGCCACATAAAACACAGGACATCCAGGTAAATCAGAACATCAGATGGCAAAGTTCAAAAGTAATATTTTAGTACAGGCATACCCCATGCAATATGGAACACATTCATACTCGGTGTTTTTCATGTTTATCTGACACTGAACCCAGTTGCTAAACCCAGCAGCACCTTCCTGGTTCCCTCTTGACCCCATGCTTCATCCCAGGATGGTCGTGGGGCAGCCCCTGGACCCACCTCCTCTCTAACTCCCTCAGCAGTTGCAGCAGAGAGCTCTAGGCCCACACCATGAACCTCAGTCCTGGTGCCAGGACCAGTTACAGGTTTAGAAAGGACGGGTCTCAGAGGGGTGACCCCACCTGCGCTTCCTGATCTGCCAGCTGTGACGGGGTGAAGGTGGAGGAAGCAGGCACAGCCAGGAGGGGACAGAGGGTTCCCGGGAGGGCAGGCACAACTTCCTGCGCATGCTCAGCTGCCCAGCACTGCAGTGCTGTCCTTATTAACCCAGTTCTGTGGATTCTGCCGCTGCGCTCCATTTCCCCTGGGCAGGGGTCGGATCTGGGCTGCAGGGCCAGGAAGGCACTTGGCAGGCTTGGGCTGAGTGCACTGCTCCCCAGCTTTTTCCTCTTGAGGTGCAGGCTGGACCACCTCTGTGACCTGAGGACAGCTCTGCTGCAAGGCCCACAGCGGAGGGGAGCATGGGGAGCCTGGGCCTCACCTGTGAGATCACCACCTGAGCCCTTCAGGGGCAGGGGGCACATGACCCCCTCTGTGAGCCAGCTCCAAATCTCAGCCTTCCCTGGAGCCCCTGGCCCCTGGCTCAGCTCATCCCATCCCTGGGGGCTCTAACCAGGGCCACCTGTGTGCCTGCTGCCTGGGCCTGACACCCTCTCACTTCCACACAGGGTGAACCCCACTCTCAGAGCAGCAGTCCGTGTGACAGTGGGGGTGGGGGGGGAGGGCTAGGCTCACACACCCAATGATCTCTTTACCCCCAGTCAATTAATGTTCCTCCACCTGCTTTTGTTAACGGTAGTTTAATAATCACTAATTATTCAGTGCATTCACAGACTTTGAATGTCTCGCAATCATCTATTCAATTAAGTATTAAATTTTAAAAATCCAATGACTGCTGTCTTTGGCATAGCGGGTGTGGCAGAGCACCGGCAGCTATGGGAAGACCGTGGTCCTTCTGTGTCCAGTGCCACCACCGCTTTCCTGCAGCCGAGCCTTGAAGGACCCATGCGTCTCCCCTGGGCCCTGGGTGGCTCTGGATACAGCCAGTATGGGGGGACAGCACACCCCACAGTCCCGGGGATGCCCGAGGAAGAGGAGAGCCCTGCATCTGTATTGGACTCTGTAAGGTGTGGGTAGACAGACTAAGGGTCACCTCCCACCCTGCTGTCTGGGTCCCTCTCCTCACCCCACTTATAGGGTCTTGCCAGAGAAGCACCGGCCCTATTATTATGGGAGGAGGAAGCACAGAACTTGGGCCAACTGGAAGTGGGAGTGCGGGGCTATGGGGAGACCTGGAGGAAACCAACTGAAGGAGCACTGGGGTCTCAAGAAGAGGCGTGCCTTGCCACCTGGCCAGGAAGCACGGAGCAAGGGGGAGAGGGACCCTGAGCAATCAGCATCTCATGCTCCCTGTGCCACATGAAACCGAGCTGCTCACCAAGTTCTCTCAGCAGGGCCACAGGGGGGGCACCAGTGTCTCCCAGAGGTGAGGTGCCACCTGCCCTCAGGCAAGCCCATGGGTCAGGGGGTCAGAGGAGCCTGGGTCCCTAAGGGGAGGTGACCTGGCAGCTGAGTGCACAGGAGGGAGGACTGAGGCAGGGTCACTGCAGTGAAGGCAAGGCCAGGGCTGGGTTATGTCCTGGAGCCTCCGGCTTCCACCCAGGGGAAGATGGCTCCAGTGCTCGGGTCTCTGGTGCCAAGAGTCAGAGGCTGTATCATAGTCCATGGTTGTGGCCACATCAGGACCACAGGCATGACCAGGCCTGCTCAGGGACACTCCCTAGAGCAGGAGGTAGCATAAGGGCAGATGAGCCGCCAATGCAGCTCCAAAGAAACTTCCCCAAACCTGGGAATGTGTCCCCCTGCATTCCCACAAGTGCTGATCTCCAAAGAGCACGTACACACCTGGTTCCAGCCCAGTGGGCACCATCCCTCTCACGCTGGCCTACTGTCCCTTCAGGTCTCCTGGGCCTGGCAGAGAAGGAGCTCCACCAGGCAGGGCCAGTGACGCACAAGGGTCACTTGACTCTGAGATGGAGCGGGCCACCGTCACCCACCTGGGCTGGGGAAGCAGACACAGGGCAGCCCTGACTGACAAGGGGAGGGTGGAATGGAGCTGGATGAGGGGACAAAGGGGCCACCCCCTAAGTGGTCAGTGGTGGCCACAGGGGCAGGACTCCCCACCTGGCCCCGAATAGGCAGCAGGCCACCACGATCTGCCCTCTGGGGCCCAGGTCCCCCACACAGCACCCCAGGCGGAGGGGCGGCCATCGTCCCAGACTCAACAGTCCCCAGCGTCTGGGCACACAGAGGCCCCATGGCCCCTCCCTGCTGCTGTAGTGACAGGCGCCTCAGCACCCAGAAGGCACCGCCCCTGACACACTGAGTTCTGCATTCAGACAGCTCCCTGGGCACCTGAAGTGTCCTCCCGAGCAGGAGCCCAGTGCACCAGCACAGCACCATCCTGGGCCGGAAGCTCATTGGGAACTCGAGTGCTCATGGACTGACCAACTCGCATACGCATAAACACGCATACACAGGGCACACAGACACCTGCACATATACACTTGTGCTCACACAGATAACGCTACACACAGACACACATGTACATGTCATGCCACATGCAGACACTTGTGCATATGAACACCTCCACACACACTTGTGCAAGCCATCTCCAGCCACACAGTCATGCACAGAGACCACACACACTCATGCAGATACACCTCCGCATGTACACACTTGTGCAAGGCACCTTCACATACACATTCGTGTAAATAGCACACACATGCAGCCCATGCAGACATCTCCCCATGCACACACAGACACATCAGTACACACACACACACACAAACACACAAACACAATCCCGTCCAGAACACAGTTGGGAACTTGTGCCTGGATCTGAGGGGCCTGGTCCCTACCCTCCCTGCTTCTGTCACACAGGGCACACTGAGTGCTGAGAGGCAGAAGAGGCCAGGGCATGAGGACCCCGGCCTGGGTTCCAAGAAGGCCCAGAGAAGAGAAAACACTCAGTGCCCCCATGGCCTGGTACACAGCTCAATGTGTGGTGCAGGGAGGGCCTGGCTGCCGACCATGGGCCACAGAATCCTCAGACAGCAGGTGGCTCTGGGGCCCACTGAGGGACCCTGTCTCCTGGCTAGGATGGGGTGGGCAAAGCCCCTCACTCCCAGTCTGCTTGGGTGCGGGTTCAGGTGCTCATCAGAGCCGCTGGCCACTCCTGGGGGACAGGGAGGTGACAGACATGCTGGCACTGCCGTCTCACTGAGGTCACTGCCTGCCCCTCACCCTGCCCCTGCCACTGCCACACTGAACTTGGCCACACCCTGCCTTGGGGACGAGGAGATCTGGGCCCATGCCCCACCCTCAGACCTGTGCCCAGGCCCTAGGGAACAGCTGTAGACCAGCTTCTGCTTTTGTGTGCTGCCCTTTTTCAGAGCAGGTGTGCTTGCCGACCCCCAACCTAGAAGACTCCATAAACTAGGTGCGGTGTTGCAGCCCTGTGATCCTAGCATTCTAGGAGGCTGAGGCAGGAGGATCACAACTTGGACCCCAGACTGGGCAACTCAGTGACTTAGCAAGACCTTGTCTCAAAATGAAAATTAAAAAAAAGATGGAATGTCTCAGATTCAATCTTTATCATCTAAAAAAAAAGACTCACTTAAGATTCCAGGTTGGCCCAGCAGCACACACCTGCAATCCAAGGAGGACCACAAGTTTTAAAAAGGGCTGCAGAAGGGCCGGGGATTTAGTTCAGTGGTTCTGCTACTTGCCTCAAAAGCACAAGTTCCTGAGTTCGATCACCAGAACCA
>NW_022900929.1:24716394-24733671 GCF_012274545.1 Fukomys damarensis
AAAAAAAAAAAAAAAAAAAAAGGGGGTTTCAGAAGGAGCTCATTGTGAAGGCCCCAAGTTCAAGCCCACCACACTTAGGTCAGCCACAGAGCCCCACAGCTGCCTGAGGCTGGACATCACGGGCTCCTCCCTGGCTGCAGCCCTGTGATCACAGGACAGCATGCTGGGCCATGAGCACCTTCCCTCCAGCTCAGGGACAGAGACCATAGACCAGCAATGGGGAGGCCAGGCAGGGGCCCACAGACCCTTAGGTGCCCTGGTCATAGCCCATCCCCAGAGTCCCCCAGCCACCACCCTGTCCAGCCTGGCCTGGCCCTCAGGACACACACACACACACACCTACCTCTGGCAGACAACTTCTTGGTGTTGATGATCTTGGCAGCATATTCATGGCCAGTACAGAGCTTGACGCAGCGGCGGACCACAGAGAAAGCCCCCCTAGGCAGGAAATCGGGGAGGGGGATAGAGAGATGGGGGAGAGAGCCAATTAATCCCCTGGAAACACTCTCAGGCCTGTGCCCCTCCAGCCCTCTCAACCTTGGGCCCCATGTCCTGGGGTCAGCTGGATTCAGTGTCTGTCCAAAGGTGCTCACGCCAAGTCTACAGAACCCAGTGCGTCATCCTCAGAGGGCAGGTGGATGGGATTCGGTGCAGCTGGACACAGGGACTCATGGATGGTGTTAAGAGGGAGGAAGGAGCTCATGTAATTCAGGTGCAGAGCTAGAGGAGTGGGTCCCCCGTGGTCCCCCTCTGTTCCTGTGTCATGCAGAGGCAGGGAAGCCTGGGAGGGGGCTGAAGGGATGTTGGTTCACCTGCAGGCCAGGTGAGAGCTTGGGAATGTAGGTTAAAGCAACCCATAGTCCTGATGAGGTCTGCAGGGGATAGGTTCAGGCAGCTGGCCTCCCTGGGTACGCCCTCTGCCCCCACACCCAGAGGGTGTGGTCTCAGCTCCATTTCTTTACTTTAATACAGTTAGCATTTGCCTATTCTCCTCCCCTCCACACACACCCTCCCCAGATCCTGGTGGCAGGTAGTGTCTGGCCTGGGATACAGGAGTCAGAAGTGACCTGAGGGCCGGGGATGTAGCTCATTGGTTCCACTGCCTGCCTCTCAAGCACAAGGAACCAAGTTCGATCCCTGGTACCAAAGAAAAAAAAAAGTGACCAGAGGGCAAGAGGAACTAAGAAGGCCTGAGGGTCCAGGCTTATGACACCACCGAAGCTGGGGAAAAGCAATTTGTTCAGATCATGAGGTCCATGGACACCAGCCCCATAATGGGGCTTTAAGATCAAACAAAGCTAATGAAGATGGCGCTCTTTGAGTCCCTGCCCTGCTAAAGATGCAGAATGCTGTTGCATTTACAGTGGGATGTGCAGTGCCAGGAAGCATCCTGGCAGCTCGGAAGCAATGAATTCTGTGCAGGAGTGCAGACAGGTCCCCGGGAGGAAGGGGATGGGTCCCACAGACAACTGGACAGGTGGTGCTGAGGGAGGGGCGGACAGGGTGGAAGGGTCTATTCCCTTCCTCTCCTCCACTCTGGGCAGGTAGCTCCTCCCATCAGAGGCAGCGTCTGGGGCCAGGGTTCCAGGAACCTCAGCTCTGAGGGACCCCCAAAGTGACCACCTCAGAACCTCCATCTGTGGTTCCCACTGTCTGGCTGTCCCCAGAGCCTGTCACTTAGCCTTTCCACGATGAACCACAGGGTCTTGCACAGCATGGGCCCTGCAGGCTGCAGCTAAAGAAGGGGGCTCTGGATCCCACCTGTAACCACAGCGGGGTGGGGACAGCCTCTCACAGGCCCTCTTGGCCAGGCCTCCATTCCGGTGAAGGAGGGGTTACTGGGGAGCTAGCGGCCTCCTCTGCTGCGTTGGGGACTTTGTCAGAGGGGACAATGACTACACCGCCCTCCACTCACTCCAGGAGCCACCAGCCATGATGGCCCAGGACTGTGCCAGGGCCCAGCTCATCCTCAGAAAGGCCACCAGCTAGTCTGGGGCTCAAGAACACCCAGGACCCTTGAGGAAAAGCAGACCCCACTTCTGCCTGCTATGCACAGACACTTCCCGTGCAGAGCTCTGGGCAAGGCCCCATGAGCACTAGGGCAGACCACACAGGACGAGCACAGCCCCTGCCACACGTAGGTCCTCAGCAGGGTTCTGGATTAGGTCCAGTGGGCACTGGGTTTGTTTCCTGCTGCAGTTACTACATGGCTCTTCTGAGACAGCCTCAGGCTACCAGGTCCACTCTGGCTGGTCAGCCCAGGTGGGGACAACAGGGGCTTTGTTTTTGAAATGTAACCAAGTTGCTATTTGTCTGTGTATTGATGACTTCTAAAAAAAGCTTTCCTACCTCTGATTACAATGACCTCTGGAAGAATAAAGAGAGAGCTTTTCATATTTTAATAATTAATAATTAATAATAACAAAATACTGAGAATTAGGCTGTCACACTGTGCTACCTCCCCACCTCTTTTTACTTTTATTTTGAGACAGACTCTCATTAAGTCACTAAGTTGCCAGGGTTGGGATCAAACTTGTGATCCTCCTGCCTTACCTCAACCTCCCTGAGTGCCGGGATCACAGGTGGGCACCACCACACCTCATGTATTTCTTTGTTTATTTTGAGATGAAGTCTTGCTATGTTCCCAAGGCTGTCCCCAAACTCCTAGGCTCATGCAATCCTCCTGCCTCAGCCTCCCGAGTAGCTAGGGTGACAGGTACATGCCCTTCTAGATCTTATCACTGACCCAAGCAATCTGGAGGAAACAGAAACTTCTGTATGAAACACTGTGCTGCGGTTACTGTGGCATTTTTCTCCCGTGCACGGGCTGTGCTGCTGCTACTCCTGTGTCTACAGCCTCTGCAGCTGCAGAACACAGTGAAGTCGCTGTCACATTCTCAACCTGAGGGGCCGCTGGTGATCACCCTGGCCCTGCCTTCGCTGGTGCCAGTGAGAGGCGTCTTCTCACACATTTAGGATCATCATCACTCCTTCTCTGCTGTTGCCCCTCAGTATTTCCCTGGAATCAGACCCCTGCCTTTGGCTCTAACCTCCCAGCCTTCCCAGGCTTGGGGTCACGCGTGAGACAACACCCAAATGTCACCAGTTGCACCCAAGCACCAACAGTAAGCTCCTATTTCATTTTCCCCTTTTACATTTTTTTGTTGCTGTTATTGTTTTTTGTTTTTTTTGAGACAGGGTCTCACTATGTAGTTGAGACCGACCTGGAACTCACTATGTAGCCCAGGCTGGTCTCGAACTCACAGCAATACCCCTGCCTCAGCCTCCTGAATGCTGGGATTACAGGTGTGCGCCATCATGCCTGGATCCCCTTTTACATTTTTTTGTTGCTGTTCTTGTTTGTTGTTTTTTTTGAGACAGGGTCTCACTATGTAGTTGAGACCGACCTGGAACTCACTATGTAGCCCAGGCTGGTCTCGAACTCACAGCAATACCCCTGCCTCAGCCTCCTGAATGCTGGGATTACAGGTGTGCGCCATCATGCCTGGATCCCCTTTTACATTTAATTCACCACAGCCCCAGAGCCAGGCATGGAGGCCCTTTATCCCTCTGAAAACAAACTCCCAGCACTCCAGGAGGCTGAGGCAACTTAACCATTCAGCAAGACCCTGTCTCAAATTGAAAAATAAAGAAGCTCAGTCTGAAGGCCCTGAAAGTGTGAAGGTCCAATCTCCAGTACTGGAAAAAAACTGCGCTTTCCCCATCTTGGCAGATGGTGCAGCATGGTCACACAGGGGCCTATGCTTAGTTCCCCTTTTTTAATAACACCATATGGCCGCATCCTAACCTGACTAGCTGCACCTGCAGCTTTGCTTTTCCCAACACAGGTTCATGTTCTTAAGTCCTGGGTGCCAAGGTTCCACATACAGGTTTAGGGGGACATTATACAGCCATAACAATGCTGGCCCCCTGTTCTGCTTATGGAATCTGCCACTGCCTGCAGCAGAGAAATAGTCCCCATATTACATCCTGACGATACCGCTCCTCTGGATGCAACAGATGTTAGGTACCAAAGGGGTTTTCTGGGCAAAGAATCAGGGAACCCGCTGGTGACACAACATTTCTGTCCTTCCCTTCAAGCTGCAGGACTTGTCAGGGGCTTCAGCATGGCTGTCTGTGCTGCGGACCACAGACCCCTCACCTCTCTGCACGTGGGTCTCCAGAGGGCTGGGCCTTCTCAGAGTTGCACATCAAAGCCCCCTCAAAGCCCTGTGTGACAGAACCCACAACACGTCAGGGCAGTGCTGTCTGTCTGTCCAGTATAGCCACAGCCAGACCCCAGGACCACAGCTGCGACAGGCTGAGACAGAGGCCCCCTTTTTTCTGCCCTCTCACCAGGGCAGGGCCAGGCTGGGAGCCCCACCTCGCCAGTCCCTGTGAGCAGGAATCCTTATGCTCCCAACAGCACTGTGAGTCACCCCAGGCCATTCCTGGATACCTAAAGAGGCTCTCGTGGAGCAGTGACAGAGGGGACCCTTCCAGTCCCCTGAACCAAAGCAGGGCCCAGCGACCTGGCGCCGTGTAGGGCCTGGCAGCTCCTCCCCTGTGCTGGCGATTGACACAGAATGTAAGAACGCCATGGCATTAACCCGCATCTGCGACACCATAGGACTTTACAGCCCTGATGTCCACACCTGGGGACCACCAGCCCTCCCTGACACAGCTGGGACCCTTGGTCATCCCTGGATAGCAGCTCCACGCCCTCCATCTGGCACCAGCGTGTCCTTCTCATCTCTGAGGAATGAAACCCCAGCCTCCACCTCTCCTCCAGGGCCTTCCCTGCCCCACAGTAACATGGCAGGTATCTGTCCATCCTCACAGCAGGACAGGAGGGACAGAGTGGAGACGGTCAGGACACAGGCCCCTGGCACTGACACATAGCCAAAGGGCATGAGGTACAGCATGAAGGATAGTGAAGCGTGCACTGGGGGTTCTCAGCCAAGCCCCATGTCTGCGGGTAGCCCTGCCCTGCCAGCCCTGTGTCTGCACCCACCTGTGCTCCTGTCTGCTACTCCTTTCTCCTCCTAGGCTCCTGGTGACCTGGAATCCCCCCGTCCCAGGGAACACCGTCTCCATGGTAGGCTAAGTATGTTTTTGGTCCTGGCTATGCCACAGGGACCATGGCAGGAGGAAGCACAAGCCAGTTTATGCCCATGCCTTCACCTGCTCTGCACCAAGGGCTGGGGACAGCAGCATGCAGGGCAGGGCCCCCAGGAGCAGGAGGATCACACCAGGTGCTGTGCTGTGTGTTAGGACAGCAGGTCCCAGCCCCACCTCCCCAGAGGACTGAGTTCTTCGCCATATTCTGTGAAGACCAGGAGGTGAAAAGCAAAGCCGCAGACATCTTCTGGTCCCACGTGAGACGCCTAGCAGCTGTCACTCCTTCCACACAGACAAGTGGAGCACAGTGGAACCAACAGGTTCCTGGAGCCATCAAAGAACGGAGGTCACAGGAAACCGTGCCTGGAATGGGGCACAGACCCCCCAGAACAGTGCAGGGAGAAACTGGAACTCCAGGGGATGAGTGCTGGAGGCTTGGGGCAACACGGCCCAGCTGAGAGGTGAAACTCCAGGGCACGCAGTCAGCCTGACAGGTGCATTCACCTCCAGGAGAAAAACCAAGACTTCAACTTCAGGCAGAGGAATTGGAAGGTAATCCTCGTTTGTTTGGTGTTTGTTTGTTTTGAAAGCACACATGTGCAGTACAGAATGATTACAAATCAAATTGGTAATGAGCCAAATCAAATTCAATGGATTAATGTTGACTTATGGGGAAATTTGATTGGTTCTTTTCCAATCTGGTTTGTGACCAGAATCGTGGAAAGAAGTTTGTAAACTGAGGTACCACTGTACACTAGAGCATTCTGTTCTTCTGAACAGAGACTGCCCTTAGGAGATGCTCATTCAAAAGAACCAATACATCAAGGGGAAGGAAAACACTCAACCACAGCCCTTCCTAGTTGTCCACAGAAGGGGAGGAAGAGAGAGACTGAATCACATGTATGAAGGCACAGCCTGATAGCATAGGCCCACTAACACACTGACACTGACCACAGGACTGTAGACACTGAGAGTGACTGCAGAACTATAGCATGCTTTCTCCTCACCACCACCCCCAGCCATTACCACTTCCAATAGACTCTTTGATAGATTCCTTTTACCTGATACACCATATCCAACTTCCATGTACAACAAAAAGCTACAAGGCATACAAAAAGACAAAAAGCAGTCTTAGAATACAGAGCAAGTACTGGAACTATACTCTGATGTGGCAGATGTATTTTCCAATCATCAGATAGAATTTGAAACAACTGTGATTAATATGTGAAGGGCTCTAATGGAAGATCTGGACTATGTGCAAAAACAGACAAGGAATGCAAAAAGAAATATGAAAACATTAAGAAATAATGAAAAGGAAATGCTGGAAATCAAGAACACCAACAAAAGTGAAGAATGCCTTTGAAGACCTCCACACTCTGAAGGGAGAAATACCAATGGAGCTTCCAAAACAAAAATGCAAAGAGAAGAAAGAATGAAAACAACCAAACAAATTATCCTAGAACTTTAAAAATTTACAAAAAGTGTAACAAACATGTAATGGGAATACTGGAAGGAGAAGAAAAAAGGAATAAAGAAACAGAAATATCTGAATAATAACCAACTGCTTTCCAAAATTAAAGACAGATACCACAGCACAGATCTAAGCTCAGAGAATCCCAAACAGAATATGTACCCAAAAATCTATACCTAGGAATATCATATTCAAACTGAAAACGTCAAAGGCCAAGAGGTCTCTAAAGAAGCCACTAATAAAAAGCATGCTATCTATATCTGAACAAAAATAAGAATCTCATCAGACTTCGCTTCAGAAAGCTTGCAGACAAGAACAGCAGTATTAAATGCCCAAGATGTTGAAAGAACCACCAGCCCAGAATTCTATCACCAGAGGAATTATCCTTTGAGGGTAAAGAAGATATAACAACATCCTTCAACAAAAACTGAGGGGACTGACACTAAGCTTGCCTTGGTAAAAATGTTAAAAGTAGTTCTTCCAAAAAGACAATGACATGGGTTGGGAATCTAGATCATTATAGAGAAAAGGAGAGAAGGAATAAGCAAAGATGATGTGAAATCTTTTTCTTATTCTGGAGTTAACAGACAACAGCTTTTTAAAAATACTGTAACAGAGACATAGCTCAGTGTTACCACCTTCCTTTCAAGCACAAGGACCTGAATTGGATCGATCCCCAGTACCAAAAAAACCCAAAACAAAACAAAATACTGTACCAGCAATAGTGTATTTGGGGATTACAGCCTGTGGACATGAGAGAGGAAGCAGTATTATACAGGAGACGGAGGAGTTAGGAACAATGTCATACACAGTCCATGCACTACTTTACTCCCTGGAAAGCAGCTGGTGTTGAGAGGCTCTTGGAATTGTGATAAATGCACATCATAAATTGGGGTTGCCTTAGAGGGGAGGAGGATGGGAAGGAGAGAGGAAGGGGGAGAAGAAAAAGAGAAGACAAAGGGGGAAGAAAAGAAAGAGGAGGATTACTGATATGCTGAGAGAGCAGAGAAAATGAAAATCATACAAAATCCTCAGGTCACAAGGAAGAAAAATAAAGACAAAAAATGAAACAGAAACTAACAAAAAATAGGTATCTGTTAACCCAACTATATCAGGAATTACATGTCAGTGAATCTAAATAATCATTTAAAAGACAGACTGAATTGGATTTTTAAAAATCCAACTGTATGCTACCTACAAGAAACCCACTTTAAATATAAAGACATATATAAAGAATAAAGGCATGGTATTTCTCAAAGCAATGTACCAAATTCCCAATGGTTCTCCCCACCCCAGAAACAGAAAAATCTCTATATAGCATCCCAAGGGACATCAAATGTCCAAAATAATATTGGAAAAAAAAGAGCAAAGTTGGACTCATATTCCCTGATTTCAACTTACTACAAAGCTACAGTAATCAAAGCAATATGGGAAAATAAAACAGTATGGTAGCTCAGTGGCACCCTGCCTTCTTGGCAAGCACAAGGTCCTGAGTTCGATCCCCAGGCCTGAAAAAAAAAAGAGATAGATTAACAGAATACAGTGGAAAGTGTGGCTGGTGATGACAGCATGAATGTACCTAATGCCACCTAACTGCACCCTTAGGGGCTGGGGGTGTGGTTCAGTGGTAGAGTGTCCGTCTGGTGTTCTGTGTTTGATCCTCAATATACTACTCACATACACACATACACACACACACACACACACACACACACACACCAGTCATGTGCATGCACATATGTGAAATGGAGCCCAAAAATAAACTCTCCCATATATGGGGCTAAGATCATTCTGTAGGAAAAAGACAGGTCAGTCTTTTCAACAAGTGATGCTGGGGAAGCTAAACATCCACATGCAAAAGAATACAGGTGGACCTTTATTTTACCCATTTATAAAATTTAACTCTAAATCAAAGACTTAAATTTAAAAGCTAAAATTCTAAAGCATAGGTGGAAATATTCATGGTATTGGGATTTGGTAATGATTTCTTAGGTATGACACAAAAAGTATAAAAAACAAAAGAAAAATAGATAAGCTGGACTTCACCAAAAACAAAACTTTGGAACATCAAAAGACTATCAAGAGAGTGAAAACACAACACACAGAATAGGTAAAATATTTACAATCCATGTATCTAAGTGATTGTTATAACAGAATTCATAAAAGTCAAAAGCAAAACCAAAAAGCCAGCTCTAAAAGAAGCAAAGAATGTGAACAGACCTTTCTCCAAAGAAGACATCAAGTGGCCAACAAGCACACAAAAAATATGCTCAACACCACTAGGCATGAAGGAAATCGACTCAAACTGTAGCGAGATAACACTTCACATCTCTCAAGATAACTATCACAAAACTTTTTTAAATTAAAAGAAAAAAAAACTGGAAACAAATGTTGATGAGGAAGTGGAGAACTTGGCCCTTGCATGTTGCTGGTGAGAATGTAAACAGTGCAGCCACTGTGAAAACACTCTGTCAGTTCCTCTTAGAGTTAAAGAGAATGACCAAAAGGTGGGGCAGAAAGAATCGAAAGTATGAATTAAAACTGTCAGCTGTGGAACAATACTCTTTCTTTCCTTTTTCTCTCTTTTTTTTTTTTTTTTTTGGAGTCAGGGTCTTGCTATGTAATCCAGGCTGATCTTGAGCTCACTATGTAGCCCAGGCTGCCCTTGAACTCTCAGTGATTCTTTTGCCTTTGCCTGAGCATTGGCATTACAGGCATGCATCAACATGCCTGGACAATATTCATAACATTATTCCTAAGAATCAAAAGGCAGAAGCAAGCCACATGTTCATCAACTGAAGAATGGATTTACAAAGTGTGGTGGTATGTGCATTCAGCCTCAAAAAGGAAGGGAATCCTAACATACACTACAATGTGGATGAACTTAGCAAATACTATACTATAGAACATAAGGGCATATACTACAGTCTGTCTCTTATATGAGGGATCTAGAAGAGACCAAGTCACAGAAGCAAAGAGGAATTGGCTCTTGGGCTCTAGAGGAAAGAAAGAATGGGAAGTGTTTCCTGAGTGCAGATGGGGAAGACAATAAAATTTGGAACCTGGCTGGTGGATGAGAGGAGGATGTCACCAAATTGTACACTTAAAAATGGTCAAAATGTAGTTCCAGCATCCTAAGCGGCTGAGGCAGGAGGAATGCAAATGCCCAACCTGGGCAACTTGGTGAGACCCTAATTCAAAAAAGGGCTGGGGAGGGCCGGGGATTTAGCTCAGTGGTTCTGGCACCTGCCTTGCAAACACAAGGTCCAGAGTTTGATCCCCGGTCCCCTGGCACCCCGCAAAAAATGGCTGGGGATCTAGCTTAGGGCCAAGGACCTGAGTTCATTTCACACTAACAATGGAAAGAAAGAAAGGAAAAATGGTAACTTTATGTTAGGTACATGATACACAAGAAAAATAAATAAATGAAAACTAGGCAGATTAGAATATAAATAGATGAATTATTTGTGCAAACTTAAGAGAAAACAATAGCTTACAGGGCCAATAGCAATTGCTTCTCAGCCTTTTGGCTAAGATCAAGTATAGGGCCAATAGCTTGTACTGACAATTCACTGTCCATTTCTGGACTCTGCCATTGGGAAATTATGTGAGCTTGAGAAAAATTCTCATCTGAAAATGAAATGAAAACCATACCTTTCAGAGCTTTTGTAAAAATGAAAAACCAATGCATATTCTGATGTAAACACTCAAATATTATTTTTATTATATTTACTTAAGCTTATTTTTAATGGTTAAAGTGGCAAATATTATGTGTGTTTCACCACAATTTTTTTTTTTTGAGACAAGGTCTCACTATGTAGTTGAGACTGCCCTGGAACTCACTATGTAGGCCAGACTGATCTCGAACTCACAGCAATCCTCCGGCCTCAGCCTCCCGAGTGCTGGGATTACAGGCGTGCACCATCACACCTGGCCACATTTTTTATTTTTGTTTGTTTGTTTGTTGGTGCTGGGGATCAAACTTAGGACCTTGTGCTTGCGAGGCAGGTGGCAGCACCACTGAGCTAAATCCCGGGCCCCCATAATTTTTTAAAGTAGATGAATGGGGCTGGGGATTTAGCTCAGCAGAACAGCACCTGTCTGGCAAGCACAAGGTCATGAGTTTGATCCCTGGTACCAAAAATAAATAATAAATAAATAAAAATAAAGTAGGTGAATGGACAAAGATATATCACACCAACACTAATTAAAATGAAGCTGAAATAGCTATATTAATTTCAGATAAATATGTAAAAACAAGGGCCAGGGATTTAGCTCAGTGGTTCTGCCCCCTGCCTCACAAGGTCAAGGACCAGAGTTCAATCCCCAGTACAAACAAAACAAAAACATGTAAAAACAATCAAAATTGTGGAGGGATATTACCTAATGATGAAGGAGTCAATCTTCCAAAAGGACATAGCAATCCTAAGCAAGTATGCATCTAACAACATACCATCAAATTGTATGAGGCAAGAACTTTTGGTAGAAGTGTAATGAGAATTAACCAAGTTCACCAGCACAGCCTAGACTTCAACTCCCTCTTTCAGAAACAGGTCCAGCAGGCAGGAGGTCATAAAGAGTTGACCCAAACAGTACCAGCAATCAGCCAGGCCTAAGGGACATCTGGCTATAGAATACTCCAACCAACAACTGCAGAATCAGCACATTCCTCCAAAGTTCACATTAACATTCACCAACACAGAACAAATTCTGGTCCACAAACATACCTTAAATTAAAAAAAGTAGAAAACCTATAAAGTATGCTCTCAGAATGCAACTGAATTAAACTAGAATCAATAACAGAAAGATAACAGGCAAAGCCCAAAATGAATGGATAGTAAACACCAAACTTGTAAATATCACATGGTTCAAAAAAAGAACTAAAAACTAAAAATTTTAAAATACATATTTTGAATTAAGTGAATATGAAAATAGGATGTATCCAAATGTATGGAATGCTCTGAACGTAGTCTTTCCAGGAAATTTTATAGCATTAAATATACATATTAGGAAAGAAAATCTAAAATTAGTAATTTAAGCTTAAGAAACCAAAAAGAAATCCAAAGGGAGAAGAGGAATAATAAAAACTTCAGCAGAAATTAATGAAATTACAAATGGCAAATCAATATAGGAAATCAACAGCCAAAAGTGGTTCTTCAAAAAAAAAAAATCAATTGAATCGAAAAACAACTAGCTGGGTTAACAAAAAACAGACAAAGCAAACCCCCCACAAATTATCAATAATAGAAATGAAAGTACACTCATTGTATCTCACCCTTTGGGCATTAAAAGGATAATTAGAAATGCTATGAAAATACTATGGCCACAAATTTGATAGCTTTAGATTAAATAGACCAATTTCTTAAAAGACATTCTAAAGGAGAAACAGATGCTCTGACTAGTGATCTATCTCTCAATGAAATAATTAATAATGAATGAATAATAGCCTTTCAAAACAGAAAGTTCCAGGCCCAGATGGATTCATTGGTGAATTCTACCAGATATTTAAAGAAATTACACCAATTCTCTAAAATCTTTTCCTGAAACTAGAAGGAAAGGGAACACTTTCTAACTCATTCTATGAGGCCAGCATCATCCTAAAAGTAACAGCAGATAAAGCAATTTGTAAAACAGAAATCCATAGATTAATATCTCTTATGAACACAGATGTAAAAATCTTCAACACAAAAAATAAAATTAAAAATCTTCAACAAAATATTTCCAAATTGAATCCAACAATGTATATAAATATTTATAAACCAGGATTGGGTGGAATTTATCCCACATATGGAAAGCTGGCTTAACATTCAAAAATAAATATAAAATTAATATAGTTCATTATATCAACAAGCTGAAGAAGAAAACTCACGTGATCATACATATAGTTATAGATAAAACCACTTAACAGAACCCAACACAAATTCATGATTCAAAAAATCAAAACAGGGCTGGGGATTTAGCTCAGTGGTTCTGTTGCCTGCCTCCCAAGCACAAAGTCCTGAGTTCAATGCCTGTACCCCCCCCAAAAAAAATCAAAACAATTAAAATCTCTTAGCAAACTAGGAATAGAGTAGAATTTCCACAACTTGATAAGTAAACATATTTTTTTTTCTCAAAGACCTGCAGTTTACATCACACTTAATGGTAAGAAAGTGGATGTTTTCCCACCAAGATCAGGAAGAAACAAGAAGGCCCCCATTCATCACTATGATTCAACCTCCTATGGGAGTCCTAGCTAATGTAATAGGGTAAATAAAAGAAAATAAAATGTATTCAGATAGGGGGAAAAACTATATGCAAATGATGTGTCTATGGAGAAGCCTCCCCCAAATAAAAAACAACAAAAACTTTCCTGGAACTAGTAAGTGATCACAGCAAGGTTGTAGGACATCAGGTTATATTAAAAAATCAACTGTTAGCAATTAACAACTGGAATTTGAAATTGAAAACATACTAGCACTGACATTAGCTCCACTAAAACTGAAATGCTTATGAATAAATCTAACAATGTATGTACAAGATCCATATTAGAAAGCTACAAAACTCTGATAAAAGAAATTAAAGACAAAGTAAATAAAAGATGAGGTACCCCATGTTCATGCATAGGAAGACACTACTGTCAGGATGTCATTTTTTACTCAATTTCATAAGGCAGTCCCGACAAGTTATTTTATACATCTAGACAAAGTTTACATGCAGAAGAAGAAAAATACCAAATCACCAATACAATACTGAAAAAGCAACAACAACAAAACAAAGTCTGAAGTCCATGAACAACTGCACATACAGAGGGGAAAAAAAGGAGAGGAAAAAAAGAAATTATAAAATTAAAAATTAAGAAAGACATAAATACATGGGATGACATCTCA
Source organism: Fukomys damarensis (assembly GCF_012274545.1). Lineage (NCBI taxonomy): Eukaryota > Metazoa > Chordata > Mammalia > Rodentia > Bathyergidae > Fukomys > Fukomys damarensis. The sequence goes on from NW_022900929.1 coordinate 24,729,856, forward strand.
TATGCATGGACTAGATGAGTCACCACTATTTAGGGGACTATTCAATGGAATGTACAGAGTCAATGGAATCCCTATTTAAAAAAAAACATTCTAGATGTAGTTCTTTTGAACTTTTAACAAACATTAACTGAATATGGACTATAAACAAATGTGAAATAATACAGTTCTTTATAAAATATATTTTTAAGATGACCTGGGGTTTGATGATGACCCTTAGGTATAATACCAAAAGAAAACAATGGTAAATTGAACTTAATCCAAATTTAAAAGTTCTGTGTCATGAAAGACTGTCTAGAGGCTGAAAAGATAAGTCACCACAGATGGAAAAAAAATTACAAAACATGTATTTGATAAAGGACTGGTTTCCAAAATATACTAAAAGTCTTAAAACTCAGCATTACAAAATGACCCAATTTAAAAACAAGCAAGCGATATGAACAGACACTTCACCAAAGAAGTTATATGGATGGCAAAGAGGCCTATGAATGCTCACTGTGTTTTGTTAAACCAACAAAGAGACATCACTACACACCTTCTAGAATGGTCAAAACGCTGAACCTTAATGCCACTGGGTGCTGGTGAGTATGTGGAACCACTCACAGATGGTAAGAATGAAGAAAGGCACTGTCACTTTGGAAGAGTTTGTGGTTTCTTACAAAACTAAACCTACATTCAACCCACACAACCCAGCAATTGCACTCCACAATATTTACTCAAATATGATGAAAACTTAACATCCCAAATCTTTACAGTAGCTGTATTCATAACTGCAAAAGCTCAGAAGCAACCAAGACGTCCTTTATATGTGAATGGATAAATTAAAAGTGTCAATCCAGACAATGCAATAGTATGCTCTTTTGAGATGTGCTATTGAGCCATGAAAAACAAGGAGGAACCTTACACATCTAATGTTAAGTGAAAGAAGCCAATCTGAAAAGGCTGCATACTACACAATTCCCACTGTGACATTCTGGAAAAGAGAACAGAAAAAGGAAGACAGGGTTGCCAGGGCTGGGGTGGGGGTGGGGAGACAGGTGGGTAAACAGGAAAGACACTAAGGATTTTAGGTAGTGAAAATACTCTGTATGATACCACAGTGGAGACACATGTCATTATACATTTGTCCAAACCCAAAGATCAACACCAATGAACCTTAACGTAAGGACTAAGGATTTAAATCAATGTATAATTGCCCGGGGCGTGTGAGGTCCTAAGTTCTATCTCCAGCACCAAAACAATAATAACATATTGATATTCGTCTATCAATTGTAAAAAATCTTTCTCTTTAATCTAGGACGTTAACAAAATAGAAAAATGGAGTGGGGTGGTGAAGGGATATATAGGACTCTATATGTGCCAACCAGTTTATCTGTAGTCATAAAACTTCTCTGCCCAGCTGAGGGTCTGGTCACACAGTGGCCACACAGGATGAGGTGGAGAGTGTGAGCAGGAGGAGGAGGTATGAGCAGGGAGAGGTGTGAGTGGGAAGAGGTGTGAGCAGGGGAGGTGGTGTGAGCTGCAGGGGGACAAAATGTAAGCTGCAGAAGGAGGTGTGAGCAAGGGAGGTGTGAGCTGCAGGAGCTATGAACAGGAGGTATACGCTGCAGGGGAGGTGTGAACTAGGGAGGAGGTATGAGCAGGAGCAGGTGTGAGCTGGGGATGTGGTGTGAACAGGAGCAGGTATGAGTTGCAGGTAGAGGTACAGCAGGAGACTCCACAATGGACTCTCCTATCTGTCCCTTAGTACTAGGTGAGGCCCCAGCTCAGTCACAGCTCTGAAATTCCTCTATTGCCCACAGAGACTCTGTGGGCATGGCCAGTCTAACCCCTTCCGTGGAGGATCATGAGTGCTGTCCCCTAGGTCTTGCTCCCTGGCACAGGAGCACTGGGTATGAGTCTGGGCATGGTGCCCACTTCAGCACTTTGGCCACCTGAAGAAGTCCCTGAGGACTTCAGAAGAGCAACATCACTGACCCTGTCAAATCTGTGTTCTTTCTACAGCCTGAAGCTTCCTTGTCTGAGCTGCCTGCTTTCAGCCTGCTTCCACACTTGGGTAGAGTTTCGGCGACTTCCCTGCTGACCTTCAGGAGGGGGAACCACCCCACCCCACCTGCAGCCTCAACACCATGCCTGGCTCCATGGCCTTGTGATGTATGGAGCATCTGGGACACAGAGCAGACACATTCTTCTGTCCCCATAACAGGAAGGCGGATGCTCCAAGGACAGAGTTGTGTCTTCTATGTCCCTGAGTGCAAACTCACAGGGGGCTGTGCTCATGTGGGGACACTTAAGTGACTAGTGTGGGGCAGCTGCTTTGCCCATGTTTATCTGAGCCCTGCAGGATGAAGGTTCCCCCTGGGCAGGGCCACACACCCCAACGGCCAGAGGGGGAATGGGCTGTCGCTTACACTCACATCCTCCTTCCCACCCCACTCCCAGCAGGTCCTGCATAGGTGACCGGAGGCCAGTCCCACTTGCTGTCACAAAGGTCTGGAGACCTCTTCCAGTCATTGGACCCCACCACCTGCTTGGCCTGGTAGGACCAGGGGGGTCCAGCCAGGGCACTGAGGACATGGGGTGTGGGCTATGTCCTCAGCCAGGACCCAACACTGCCCATCCTGCCCAGGGCCCCCTCTCCACAACTGCCGTCTCCTGTGTCAGTGTCTCCTCCAAAGAGGCATGGACTCGCCACGGCCAGGCCAGGACCCATTGGAGCAGCTGCAACTGAAGCTGAGCTCCAGTCTTGGCAGGAGACCCTGGCACTCTTGTGGGACCCTAGAACCTGAGCTCTGAGCCAGCAGCTGCAGGGCCCTTGCCACATCCCACTTTCCCTTGCATCAGGCCAGAAGAGGGACCTCAGGAGGTGAGGTGTTCATGTGACCCTGGGCAGGGGCACAGGTGGGCTTCTGGCCACTCTAGGCTCTGCGTCCCCCACAGCAGCCTTGGCCTCCCCTCTGTGGCTCGCAGCATGGCACCAGGAAGGTGCATTCTGCACAGAGCCTGTGCCATGGCACCCTCTGGGAGATGTGGATGTCCCTGGGCAACTGATCCTGAAGGAGCCGGCTGCTGGATTCAGCAGTGGCTCCCACAGAAGGACAAGGACAGTGACGGCAGCAGCCACCTCAAAGGCAGTGCTCTGAGCCTGCCGTTCCCTCCTAACAGGGTAGGACAGCAGGATGTCTCTACACAGGGACAGGAAGAGGGTGGGCATCACAGTCATGGTGGCTCATGGAAGACTAAGGGGAGCAGACGTGACACCCGCTGGCCATGGGTGGGAGATGTGCAGGCTCCCAACTCAACCCCCAGAGCCACATACGATGCTGACATCCACTTGGTTTAATTCCGTCAAGTGGAATTTTCAGGACTTCACTTCTGTTGATGGATCAATTTATGCCTCTTGCTTTATTCTCCATACAGTACACTGAACCTGTCCTGGTCCCAACCTGTGGGCATCTCACATTCAAGACATACTATGCTGCAGGTCTGGGAGGAAAGAAATGTGGTTTCCACCCAAGCAGCACAGGAGCCGGAAGTGACCCAGGAAGTTACCTGACCCACACACTCACAGGAGTCACATGCAGCCCCGGGCCACACCACACAGTGGCCGATAAGCCAAACCAGCAGGAGGAACCAATTATCATGTCCCTTAAAAATGTTCTCTTACACCAGACATGGTGATGTACAGCTGTCATCCCAGCACTCAGGAGGCTGAGGCAGGAAGATCACCACAAGTTCAGGCCAGCCTCGGCTACATAGTGAGTTCAAAGCCAACCTGACTACACGGTAAGACCCTGTCTCAAAAAAAAAAAAAAAAAA
>NW_022900929.1:24733774-24743256 GCF_012274545.1 Fukomys damarensis
CAAAAAAAAAAAAAAAAAAAAAAAAAAAAAAAAGATTCCTTTCACACCCACGCTTAAGGCAGTGTTATTCACAGTGGCTGAGAAGTGGAATTCCACTAACCAAGTGTGGGTCGGTGTATGAATGGGTACACAAGAGCGTCTGCACACACAGTGGGCCATTGTTCACGAGGTTACATTCTGACGCAGGCCACAGCAGCATGCCCTGCAGATGCCACGCCAGTGAGCTGGGACAGCCGCAAAGGACAAGCAAGCCCCAAACAACCCACGTGCACAAGGTTGTCACAGTCAAACACAGAGACAGATAAGGGGGTGCCAGGGCTGGGGAGGGCACGGGGACTCAGGCTTTCACAGGGACACCGTGTCCACCAGGGAGGAGGCCACAGACCTGGAGATGGAACCAGATCACATCCGTACAGAAAAGCAAACAAAAAAAATTTTTTGATGTGGCACTGAGGATGGAACCCAGTTACCTCACTGCCTCGCTCCTGATCAGCAAATGCTACCACCAAGCTGCCCCCCAGCCCTCCTGAGACAGGGTCTTATTTCTTCCTCTCTTTTATTATTAGTCCATGTGTGCCATACATGGCAGTTACACTGCCCATAGGGAGTCGGTATGTGTGCATCACCCATCTTCATGCTTTTTACTTCCCTTCCCCTTAACCTGAGACAAGGTCTTATTAAGTTGTCCAGGCTGGCCTCAAACGTGCAATCTTCCTGCCTCAGCCTCTCCAGGTGTATGTTTTTAACCACACTGAACTGTACACTTACAGACAGGATGGTGGCTTTTATATGACGTGTACTTTAGCACTGTTTTTTGTTTTTTTTTCCTAGGTCCTGTTGTGCTGTGTGGCCGTACTGCTGAGAATCATTACAAAGCAGCCAGGCATGGTGGTGCACACCTATAATCCCAGCATTCAGGAAGGCTGCCGCAGGGCGATTTCAAGTTCAAGTCCTACCTGGGCAATTTAGCAAGAACCTGTCTCAAAATGAAAAATAAAAGAAGAGTTGAGGATGTATCGCAAGTGCAGAGGACCCTGAGTTCAATTCTCCACTTTCAAAAGAAAGGAAGAAAGGGAAAGAGGGAAGAAGGGAGGGAGAGTGGGAAGAAGTTAGTTGAAATTTGGTCTTTAAATCTAGTTTTTAGCCAGGCGTAGTGGCACATGCCTGTATCCCAGCATTCCTGGAGACTAAGGCAGTAGGGTGGCAAGTTCAAACCCCCAGTCGGGGCAACTCAGCAATTTAGCAAGACTCTTCTCAAAGAAAAAAATGACACTCTGTGCAAAGGCCCTGGGTTCAATTACAGGTTTTTAAAAAGACCAGGTGGCCAATCAAACCTTAGCCTCTGGAGACAAATGACAAAAATAAGGAGCTGGCAGGAGGCTGTTCTGCCCTACCACACCCCCCTGAAGCAGGACATGGGGGCAGCCAGCCCTTTCCCCCCTGCCCTCCCAAGCCAAGTCACCCAGAGCCATCCTGCCAAGAGACAGGGACAGCATGGCACGGCTCCCCCAGCAGAAGCCCCTGGGGATGGCTGTCATGAGGCCTCTGGTCAAGACCAAAGCTGGCGAATGTCCATCAGAGAACAGCTAAAAGATCAAGCGCACCTGACTTCCGGCTGTACCTGGGCCATAATTGACGTCAAGGCTTCCAGATGGAGGCAGCAGCCCCTGCAGGCCCTTGGTCAGTTATGATAGGCGACAAGAAGGGACCACATGGGACCAAGCCAGGCAGGCCCTCACCGCTATGAAAGGCAGACTAGGGACGATCACGGCCTTTGGCCAGCAGCACTTCCTGCCAGCCCACAGTGTTCTCTTGGCCTCAGACAGGCAACCCTTGGGAGACCCAGGGTCCTGGGCAGCAGACTGGTGTTCACGCCATGTGCCCATCTCCCTGATCTCAGGGAGTCACACCTGTGACCTGGACGGCACCCCACAGCAGAAGTTGTTCCACCAGAGCAGGACACGGACCCAGCCTGCTCCGAGGAAGGAAGGAGGGTACGGCTGGGGTGAGGAGACCCCACGGCCCACCTCATCCTGCAGCAGCATTAGGCACAAGAGACCCCACTGGGACAGTCCTGGGGGCCACTCAGGGACAAAGGAAAGGGAGGCCAAAACGCAGAATGAGGCCCCGGTGGCCAAGTCTGGAGGTTGAGACTATAGGGGACATGGAGGAGGGGCCTGCTGAAGGGTGTAGCCTCTGGGAAGGGTGGGGTGGCCTCTGTCATCTCGCTCATCCCTGGACACCACCAGCCCACGCAGGGAACTTGACCCTGCCTTGAGCTCCCACAGGCAGAGGCCAGGGCCACCTAAGTTTGGAGACTTGGTCACCAGGCACAGGTCAGGGCTTTGTGTCAGGTGGCCTTGCGTGGCAGCTTGGTCTGTGGTGGCAGATGTAGGCTCAATGGACAGGCCTGGCCACCATGACCTTCTGGCAGGAAGGCCACCGGGCTAGGTGTTGGTGATCGTTTATTTTTAAACTCGTTTTCCAGTTCTTCAAATGTTGAGATCCACGTGTGAAAGCTTTCTGTTCTTTTCTTTCTTGTTTGGCTTTATGAGACAGGGTCTCCCAGTATAGTTCAGGCTGGCCCTGAACTCACTATTTAGCCGAGGCAGGCCTTGAACTCACGGGGATCCTCCTGCCTCAGCCCAACTGCTGGGATTACAGACATGCGCCACGACACCCAGCTTCTTTCTTTCTTTCTTTCTTTTCTTTCTTAAAGCGGCAGTAATTTTTATTTATTTTATTTATTTTTAAGCAAAGCATTTATTGGTAAATTTTAGACATACATAATGGTAGCACTCACCATAGGGAATCTGCACACATACGATATATCCTGCCTCTCAAAATTTCATAAGTTAATACACTGTGCATTGTTATCTTCAAAGCAGCAACTTAGAATACAAGACAAAAACCAAAAGGATTCTTACAAAAAGGAAACTAATAACAAAACTTTCTTTTAATGAACCATGATAAACCTGTAGTGTAAATAAAGCAAATTAGTATATGTATTAAATAATTTTGAAACAAGAGAATATATAATTTGAGCAAGTATTTGAACTATTTCCTGTCTGTTTTCTATTTTGTTCCTCATTATTTGTATGTGTGTGTGTGTATACAATGTTTCTCATATAAGAAAAACTATGAGCAGATGAAAACACTGAGATTCCACCTCACCCCAGAATGGCTGCTATCAAGAAATCAACCAATAACAAATGTTGGCAGGGTTGTGGGGAGAAAGGAACCCTTCTTCACTGTTGGTGGCAGACTGGTGCAAGCACTGTGGAAATCAATATGGAGATACCTCAAAGAACTAGGATTAGAGGTTCCATTTGACCCAGCCATCCCTCTGCTGGGTATCTTTCTAAAAGAATTAAAAGAATCATACCACAGTGATATATGTGCACCCATGTTTACAGTGGCACAGTTTGTAATAGTTAAAACTTGGAAACAGCCCAACTGCCCATCAGTTGGAGACTAAAGATTTTTTTATATAAAATGGAATGCTACTCAGCCATAAAGAATGAGAAATTAGAGTCATTTATAGGAAAATAAATGCATATTGAGGTCATACTCTTAAGCGAAATAAATAAGTCACACATGTAAATACCGAAGTTTCTCTGGTGTGAAAAACTAAAAGTGTAAATAAGATCCAAATGGTATAATTGACAATGTGAAATAGGAAAAAAAGGGCTAAAGGTGTAGGAGAAGAGGGAAGAGTAGGGGAAAAGAAAGAAGGGCAAAGAAAATAATATGAGAAAATATGGAAATAAAGTTTTCATAAATAGAGAAGGGAGGAGGGGGTAAAGGGAAGGCAGGGGTATAGGGAAAAAATGAGAACCAAGACCTGTCAAGATCTTGTAAAGGTACAAGATCCCAATGATGAATGTAACTGTACTGTAATACCTAAAAAGTACCAATAAACTCAATGAGAGGAAAAAAAGAAAAAGAAAAACCATGAAGGCCAGGGATTTAGCTTAGTGGTTCTGCTGCCTGCCTTGCAAGCGCAAGGACCCGAGTTTGATCCCTGGTACAAAAAAGAAAAAAAAAGAAAGAAAGAAAGAAAAAAGAAAAGCCACGCAATATTTGAGCTTGTGTACTGACTTATTTCACTTAACATCATGGTTTCAAGTTGCATCCATTTACTCACAAATGCTTCAAGTTTATCTTTCATGGTCGTGTAGTGCTCTAGTGTGTATAAATACCACATTTTCCTTATTCATTCATCTGTTGATTGATAGATACACTGTTCCCAAGATCTAGCTATTATAAATTGTGCTGCTATAAACATGGGTGTGCATATTCCTGTACTATATCTTCTGAGAAGACACCAGGGAAGCTGGTCAAGTGGAATTTCTAGTTTTCGTTTTCTGAGCGATCTCCACATAGATGTCCATAGTGGTTGTACTAGTTTACATTACCACCAATAATGCAGAAACGTTCCCTTTTCCCCATATCCTTGTCAGCATTTGCTCTTAGTAGGTTGTTTGGATGACAGACATTTTTTCTGGAGTAAGATGGCATCTAAGTATTGTTTTGATTTGCATTTATCAGATTCTGATGCACATTAAACCTTGAGGACCACTGGCCCACTGATTTCCTTAAGATTACAAAATGGCGAATATCCAGGACTATTATTCCTCTTCTGCACTTAACTTGAATTATTTTTTTCAAAGTAATAAGAAAATACTCCATGGACTGCCAGCGCTAGTAGATAAGGTTCATTTTAGTGAGGAATGGGGCTGTGTTGAGAGTTCCTTGTGATGCATGCATTTTCACTGCTACTGGGTCATCACTGTTCCCAGGTCTCTTCAGTGGAGAGAGCCTGGAAATCTGTGCCTTCTGTAAAGTGTGGTGGGTCCTTCACCATGTACAGTCCTTCTGACCCTAGGACTCTCCAGAGCAGCATGTATGGCACTATCTTGTCCCAGAAAAAGAAACCCATGCACTAGGGTCAAAGTTCAATAAGGGCTGTGCTTTCTGCTGGAGTTTACACCTTCCTGAATATCTACTGAGCACAATTCATCTATCAAACAACTTGCCCGTTTAGCCCATATAATCCATTCACAGAGTTCTACAGCCATTACTAAAAATCTGAGTTTATAATAGTTTATCCCTGCAAGAACAAACTTCTAGCTGGGTGGAGTGGTGCATACCTATAATCACAGCACTCTGGGAGGCTGAAGCAGGAGGATCACAAGGCCAAGCCCAGTCTAGGCAACTTAGCAATTTGGTGAAAGCCTGTCTCAAAAAATTAAAAAAAAAAAAAAAAAAAAAAGATTTGGGAATGTAGCACAATGTGAAAGACTTGAGTTTAATCTTCCACAATGCAAAATCATAATAGTAGTAGTACTGATAATAATAAAACTTTTAAAACCACATAGTTCTGCTTATCAGCAGTCACTTCCCACCTTCTCTTCCTGCTTTGTACCCAGCTTCACTTTCTACTTGAGAATCTCTCTGTTCTGGATATTTCCTGTAAATGGAATCATACAACATGTGACCTTTGGAAACCCGCTTCTTTTGCTGAGCATAATGTTTTGAAGTCCACTCACAGTGCAGCAAAGATCAGCGCTGATTAGTATTTCATTTCTTTTTATGCCTGAAATATCCCACTGTATGGACAGATACATTTCTTTACCCCTTCACTGGGCAGTGGGCATTCCAGTGGTTTCGAGGTTTAGGCTGTCATGAAGAGCAAGCTATGGACAAGTGTGCATGGATATGGCTCCATGTCCCGCAGGGACGCTGAGGAGTGGCATGCTCTCTGCTGTGGCTGCACCTCTGCACTGTCCCCAGAACTTGCCCTTATCTTTCAGGTAATGGCTCTCATAGTGACAGTGAGCTGGGGTCTCATTGTGCTTTTGATCTTCGTTTCCCTAGCAAAGATCTTTCCAGGAGCTGCTGGCCACTGGTACAACTTCTTTAGCAAACCATATGTATAGACCTCTGCCCATTTTCTAACTGGGGTGTCTATTTTACTGTTAGGTCACAGGAGTCCTTAAAATGTCCCAATCACAAATTCTTTAGCAGACACATGATTTGCAGATAATTATTTCACTTTCATGATGGTGTCCTTGGAAGCATGAAAGTTTATCATGATGATAAAGTCCAAGTTATCTACTCTTGTTAATTATGCTTTGAGTGTCATATCTAAAAAAGTCACTGCCTAACCCAAGGCCACATAGATTTACTTTGATTGTTTTCTTCTAAGATATAGCTCTAGTACTCTCTATGTAAGTCTATATGCATTTGGAGATAATTTTTGTAAGCAGTAGGTATGGGTCCAAGTTCATTCTTTCACACATGAATACCCAATTTTCCATTTGTTGAGTGGTCCTTATTCTTTCCCCATCAAATTTTCTGGGAACCCATGTCAAAGTCAGCTAACCATAGATCCACAGTCTATTCCAGACTTGATCTATCCCTCTAATCCATGTCCTTATCATTCTGCCAATACCACACTGTCTTGACTGCTATTAACTATGCAGTTATGAGCACTCCAAATTTGTTTTTCTTTTACAAGATTCTTTTGGCTATTCTGTGTCCCTTGCATTTCCATGTAAAGTTCAGGAGAAAATTGCCAATTTTTGCAAGAAAAAGAAAAAGAAGCTGCAATCTTTACCCATATGCCAATTGGAGAATGTTTCCATCTAATAAGTCTTCCAATCCATGAACATGGGATAACTTTCTGTTTATTTAGGTCTTCTTTAATTTCTCTCAGTGGTGGTTTGTAGTTTCCAAAGTATAAATCCTTTAGGACACTGAAATATAGTGGCATGAGAAGAAGGATAAAAAGGAGGGAAGTGGGTCCCCAGGACCCAGGAAGGATCCAAAGTAAGAACTGAAGCCCATGGGAAGAGTGAAAAGAGAGACTTCAATGAAGAGGGAGGGGGCAGGCAGTGTTTTCTCCCTGAGCTCAGACTCCTGGTGTGGGAAAGGTGGGTCAAATTTGTAAGTGCATAGTGACTACTGGTGACCCCAAAGGCCTCCATGGAAAAACACACCAGTGGAATGGAGTAGTGGACAAACTGACTGCAGTGCCTGGTGAGTTATTCTGGTTCAGACATCACCCAGAAGGAGGCAATTGGCCAATAGCTATCTTGGAGAGAGGCCAACTGAGCTCAGAACTCAGAGCAGCTGCAGCCTGGCTCCATCTAGTGGCTCCCAGTGTTGTGGTGAGTGTGCAGAGTTCGAGTAGAAGGTCAGGGAGCCAAATTCAAACCAGCAGGAGACACGTGGACTGTTGAAAACTCAACAAATCTGGTTCCAGCCTTACCGCCAGAAACCCACCTGAACTTCAGTGAAACTAAAGGTACAAGCTTGCTGGAATTATCCACTACCCCACTGTAAAGCTACAGTTGGCTTGCTGGGATTAATAAACTCATATCTGCACTGTCTGCCCATGTTGTCTACCAGTGACAGCAGAGACACACTTTGAATTGGACTTTTTTTCTTTTTTTTTTTCTTACTTTCTTCTCTTCTTTGGTTTTTGTTCTTGTTTTGTTTTTTCTTAATTGTTCTTGTTTCTATATGCATATGAATATGTTTACTACTTTTGCTGTTGCTGTTGTTGTTGTTCTGTTCTGGTGTTTTCATTTCTTCCTTCTCTCTTTCCCTTCTGCCTTCTTCACCAGTTTCCCAAAATTTGTGTGAGCTTCCTTCATCCTCCAGCATGGCTTCTAATCTCTTCCTCTTCTTCTATTTCCCTACTTTTCCCTTTACCCCTTTTAAATCTTCTTCCCTAAGGGTAAAATCACTATGCTGAGGACTTATTTACTGTATACAATTTTCTGGTTTTAGATTTTGTTATATAAACACAAATCTAGGTCATATGGTTAAAGGTGGCAAATTAATATTTACCACAATTTGTCATTGTCTGCCTAGTCTGTGTTTGATGCTATTGTTATTGCTGATTGTACTACTTTAGCCAAGATGACATAATTATGACAATCAGTTAGTTGTTCCTCCTGGTATACCAAGACTGAGATTGCCTAAGGGTCAAAGTAGGAATCTTTTAAATTTAATTTTGAATATTCCTTTAGATGCTGCTCTCAGTAGAACTGTTTTACCTAGTTTTATTTTAAGGCTAAACACTGCTCATGTAATTAAATAAATGGATTTCTGTATGCTGATCTCGTATACTGTAATTTTTGGTCAATGCATTTTTTTTCATTGTAATCATTTTTTAGTAGATTTACAGTTTTTTGTTTTTTGTATTGGGATCAAACTCAGGACCTTGAGCTTTCGAGGCAGGCGTGGTGCCACTGAGCTAAATCCCTGGCCCTCTTTATGATTTTTTGTAAGAAAGATCATGTCATCTGCAAAAAGAAGTGGTTTTACCTATTCTTTTCTGATCTTATTTCTTTTTCTTGACAAACAGCCCGTTAGAACCCCCTCTATCATGCAGGATAGCAGTTTGCAACTTGAGAGAATACACATCCAAGCTTTGGTTCTGACCTTAGGACAGTCTTTCACCATTAAATATGATAGCTTGGGTTTATAATAAATGTCTTTTGTCAGATGCGCAAGTTGCCTTCAATTCCTAGTTTGTAGTATTTTTTTTACCATGAAAGAGTACCAGATTTTGTCAAATGCTTTTTTTGTTTATCTGTTGAAATGATCATGTACTTTTTTGCTTTGTACATCGATATGGTATAACATAAATATTCATGAAAGAGTACCAGATTTTGTCAAATGCTTTTTTTGTTTATCTGTTGAAATGATCATGTACTTTTTTGCTTTGTACATCGATATGGTATATTACATAAATTGCTTTTTTTTTTTTGGTACTGAGGATTGAACTCAGGACCTCACATTTGCCAGGTAGGCATTATGCCACTGAGCTAAATCCCTGGTTACATAAATTGCTTTTATATGTTAAACCAAGTCAGGTTGCTTTCTGCACATGGGATAAGTCCTACTTATTCAGAATGCATAATCCTTTTCATATGTGGCTAGATTAGTTTCACTAGTATTTTTTTGAGGATGTTGAATCTATATTCATAAAGGATACTAGTCTGAGTTTTCTTGTAATGTCTTTGGTCTGGTACCAGAGTATTACAGACTTTATAAGATGAATAGGGAAGAACATGTATTAATCTTCTTCTATTTTGGGAGGGTTTGTGAAGAACATGTATTAATTCTTCTGTAAATGTTTGGTAAAATTGACCACTGAAGTAATCTGGACCTTGGCCCTTTTTTGTGGGAAAATTTGAAGTTACTAATTCACTCTCTACTCCCTTCAAACACACTGATCCCATCGTTCTTGCCACTTTCTAAAGCAGTTCTGAAGTCCTCCTGGGAGCAAGATGTGGTAAAAAATATGGTAAATGCTGTTGTCCAGTACCATCCAATGTAAAGGCAGGCTCATAAAAATATGAAAGTGGGGCCGGGGATGTAGCTCAGGGGTGCTGCTGCCTGCCTTGCAAGTGCAAGGTCCTGAGTTTGATCCCTGGTACAAAAAAAAAAAAAAAAAAAAAAAA
>NW_022900929.1:24743283-24748908 GCF_012274545.1 Fukomys damarensis
AAAAAAAAAAAAAAAAAAAAAAAAAAAAAAAAAAATGACAGTGTAACCTCATCCACCTTATTCACTGGATCTAGTACTGTGTGACTCTGGCTCTTCCCCAAAGTCCAAATGACCTTGAAAGAGAAAGGTTTCTAATGGATTCAGGACATTAAGGCAGCCATGACAGCACAACTAAAGACACTCATAAAAGAGGGCTTCCAGAACTGCTCCAGAAGGTGGCAAGAGTGATGGGATCAGCGTGTTTTAAGTGAGGTGGAGGATTTTAGGGAGAGCCATGGCAATGTGTCTCTAACTAATCCATTTGGTTTCAGATTTAAATATGTACTGTAGCTTTTGATCACACTATATCTATCCCCCCTTTGTGGCCACACTTCACATCCAAATTTTCAGCCCCACACAATGGGGAGTTGTTGGTGTCCCTGTGGGCACACATAAAACAAAGGCAAATTCCCTCTCTGGTTAGTAATGAGACCTCATAGATTGTGAGGGATGTGGGGTGCAGGAAGAGGCAAGTTATGGCCAGCTGGGAGCTTTTCCAAACCCCTCCTGTAGGTCCAGCTCCTATGCAACCCAGAAAGCCCCTAAGAGGTTGGCAAAGGCTCAGATTGTGGCAGTTGGGTTGTCCCTCAACAGGCAAGGAGAAGCAAAGTGCCAAACTTCAGCATCAAACTTGGCAGGATGCTTAGCCCTCCTGGAAAGCAGTTCCAGGACAGGCATGAGGGGGCTGGTAGCCCTGCAGCTGCACTGCACCAAGGGGCAAGGCTGGCAGGCTCCCCAGGCTGAGCCTCAGGGGACTCTCAAGGCTCCTCATCTGTATGGGGCAGGTGTGCCACTGCTCTGGGAAGGGGACACAGCTGCAAGGCCTGAGTGGCCTGGGTTGTCACTGAGCCACCACCGAGCACCCACTGTGTGCAGACCATTGTTTCCAGCACTTGAACAAATTGAGGGAGGGAGGTGGGGCTCCTCTGTGCCATGCTAGAAACAGGCACTTACTGGATGTGCATGATAACCAAACAGAGCACATTCATCTCTCTAGGACTCAAAGCAGCTCAGGGTGGGGGCAGCACTGTGGCAGCAGTGCGGACACCACTCCACCCCTAAAACACTGTCAAATGCAGCCTGGCTATCGATGATTTACTCCAGAATTCAACCAAAGCTTGTACCTGGTTTAACAGACTCCGAACTTCAGTTGTGTAAGATCTTTTAGGATTATTACGCCGATTCGTAAAGCAAAAGTCCCCAGCAGCTGAGGAGGAAGTTTTCACATTTATCGCTGCATGGTCTTTTCTATGAAATTACTTTTTAATTTCAGGATAGCTCCATCTGGGCTTTTAAAGGGTCAGTGGAGTAAGAATAAGAGAACAAGGCATATAAGAAAAAGACGTGTATTTTTTATATTAAAGCAGAAGAAAATCAGGCGCTGAATCTACCCTCCACCCATTCTTGCAGAGCTCCAGAAAGAAAAAAGGCAAGAAGCTGGGCGTGGTGGTGCACACCTGTAATCCCAGCACTTGGAAGGCTGAGGCAGGAGGATCGCTGTGAGTTTGAGACCAGCCTGAGCTACATAGTGAGTTCCAGGTCAGACTCAACTACATAGCGAGACCCTGACTCAGAAAACCAAAACAAACAAACAAAAGTAAGAATACATCTCTCAGTTCCTTCAGTGACCCCAACCTCAACCTCAACCTCAGCAGGCATGCATGCACTGCCACACCCCGGCCATATGGCCACTGAGAAATGGCCTTCCACTCACCATCATGCCCAGACTTCAAACACAGGGTCCTTCACTCTCTGCTATGTTTGTCAGAGGACAGGTCCCAAATTTTGGTGTTGAAAATACTGTATGGCCAATATATGCAAACACACATCTGCTAAGGACCCAGCGGCCCACGAACACACGAGTCACTGGTGCGGGGTGGGGTGGGGTCTTTCTGGAATAGCGTCAGGGCAGACTTCAGAATCACATGCTTAGTGATGCATCTGCATTTTAAAATCATATATACATCCTGCTGGGCGTGGTGGCGCACACCTGTAATCCCAGCACTCCAGAGGCTGAGGCAGGAGGATCGCCATGAGTTCGAGACCAGCCTGAACTACACAGCAAGACCCTGTCTCAAAAATAAAATTAAAAACCACACACATAAACAGATACACAGGATAGATTCCTGTATGTGTATTTACATGTACGCTCACACACATATCCTGACACTGACATTAAAATAAACAGTTCAGGTTCTGCTAGGTGGTGAGGAACGTGAATGTAAAAGGTCACATTTTCTGGCGTGTTCTTCTCTATTACTTCATTTTTAAAATGATAATATTACATTGTCCTAGTAATTTGTTTAGTCCAATAAAAATTTCAAGCTTTGTTGGTCTCAAATGGGGTCAGAGTGCTGGGTGTCCTGGAAAGGCAGTGCAGAGCTGTGGGCTGTGAGGTCAGCGTGGGCCACATGCCATCCGCAAGGTGGCCAGAAGAGTATGGTGCTGTCAGAAGCACAGGGAGGTTCCTCAACCTCGCCATGGAGCAGACTGCGGAGTCAAACCCTGACCCTGTGTGACCTTTACCAGGGGCGACCGAGGCTCCGCCAGCTACAGTCACCTCTCCTGTCGACCGGGGTGACCTGGTACCCAGCACAACTGAGCACATTCGCGTAAGAAGCACCACCAAAGTGCTTGTGAGCAACTGTCACCAGAGAAGAAAGAGTCCGGTACAAGCATGCAGATGTATTCTTAGCTCGCAGCAAAGTAGGTTATGGTATAAAAATACCATTAAATAGTAACTAAACTAGCAGCACCTTCATGCGCATCTTGCCAGCAACCTCGGCACGTGCGACTTCTTTTTCACCTACCCTACATTAAGGAATCAAGAGCAGGAAGACGCTGGCCTCCTCCAAGCCAGGCCACAGCGAAGCTCAGGGTCCAGTCACCCCATGCCTGGGAATCCTGTGGGGCAGGGACACAGCCCCTGCCTCTGGTGGGTGAGTGACTTAGGCCCAGTGCAAGGAACAGGGCTGGGGAGGCAGAGGTGTGTGTGGGGACAGCAGAGGCAAAGGCCCTGAGGCAGGAAAGCCCGGTGTGCTCCGGGAGGGAGGTGGGGAGAAAACAAACCTGACAGCAAACACCAGATTCCTCCTCCACGGATTCCTCTCTTCCTTAGCAACCAGCTCCAGAGCTAAGGGAGACTCAAAAATTGATCTGCTCAGGTTTTCTAAGTTTATCTATTAACTACCTAGCAGGCCACAGCTGTTCAGAGCAGGCCTGTAGCAGAAAGAACCACGAGCAGACGGCGCTGCCTCCAGCCCGGCGCAGGTCACACACCCCAGGACACGGCACATTCTCTACCAACTCGACTCAGGGCGCTGAACAGAGTCAATGACATATCAAGGTCACTTCTGGGACCATCTAGGGCCTGGGAAGAGACCCACATGGGCAAGTTGCCAACCTCCCCCAAAAGAGCTTCAGGTGCTTATCAGCTTGCATCAAATAAAATCAACCCTTTGAATCACTCAGCACCTGTCAGATGCTGAGACCACATGGGCCGCGGCCCTGGTCTCCTTCAGGAAGAGTCCGTGAACCCCTGGAATTGAATCCAAAACTTCAGAGGAGCTGCCTTCCTCTGGGGAGATCATCAACTCCCCAAAAGTAGAAGCCTGAATCCATAACATGAGACGGCTTCCCCCACACTCACCCACACACACACGTTGCACTGGGGGGTGAGGCAGGGGTGTCCCCACATGGCCAGAGGTAGGCACAGCTGGGTGGACCCCTCCAGCAGTCCCTGCCAGGGATAAACCCCAAAGAAGCTCTCATCCTGCACCAGCAAACCCATGCACAGTGATGACCACGTGTGGGTGAGGGTGGAAAGCAGGAGGCAAACCCAGATTTCCACCCAGAGTGGGATGACAAGGCTCCCGCTGAGGACTGCCACACCAAGGTTTGAGGTCACCTCAAACAGGTGCAAGCAGGGTCAGTAAGCTGAGGCCAAGTGAGAAAACCAGGTCTGGACTTCCACAGAAACTTCAAAGAAAACATGAAAGAATTCTGCACATCTGTGTGGCCACTTCAATCTGTCTGCAAATGTCCCAAAGACAGTGGTAAGGAAGGGCACAGATGCCCAGCTGTAGTCACAGGAAACAGGCTACTTAGTATTTATACATAAGGGTTTACTTATAATTTAAAAACAACATTTAAAGCCAAAATGATGAATAGTTTTTCATCTCCGGGTAGAAGAGATAGCAATGTTTATTTTATTATTCCCAGAATTGTGTGGTTTTTTAAATCCACCCAATGAAAGCAGCATAAACCACACTGCTGGCTGGTCCACACCGGCTGAAGGTCCCCCTGCTTTACTCCTGGGTGGCCCTGAGAGTGCCAGCAGGGTGGGCAAGGAAAGACACTCCCTGCCCTGGTCAGCCCCAGGGGAAGATCAAAATGAGGGGGCAAGGGAGGGGACCAACCAGCAGCTGTGGCCCTGTGACCCGGCCCTTTGGCCAAGCAGGGAGCTCATCCTGACTGGGTGCCAGGGGTTGTGGCTTTAAATAAACTTGGATAAGTCCACCTGGGGCTGGGAAGTGGCACAAACTGTGTCCCAGGCAGGGGCTGTCAACAACCACACTTCAGGGTCCAGGATCTGGGGGACCGCATCAGGGTATCATCCCCACCCCATGCCCTATTCCTACAGGCAAGGTGCCTATCAGAGGTTCCACAGGGGTCTGCTGGGGAAACCACTGTCCTAGCTAGGACTCTCCGCCCCTGTCCCCATCACAGTGGCCCTGGACGCCAGGCCTCAGTTCTTTCCCAGCACAGCACGGCCTCCCCACAGCTTCTGTCTGCTGCCTGGGGAGGTGCTGCCAGCCCCTCCCCTGTCCCTCCTCAGAGTCACCCACTCAGCCACCTCTACTGTGTGGGTGGCAGTGGCTGGTGCTGGGTCCTCCAGAGAGGGGTTCCTGGGAGGACAGCTGGGCGGTCAGTCGGGGCCTGCACCCTGGGACACACAGAGAAGAGGCCTAGAAGTTCCCAAGGAGAGACCCCCGCTGTCCTCCTCAGAGAGACTACAGCACAGACTACAGCCACCTGTCCCCACATGCAGGTCACAGTCTCACCTGGGGTCAGCCCCGGACCCTATACCCCCATCCCAGGACTCTTAGCCCCTCACTCTGTCCCCCACAGGTCTCCAGCCAGCAGCCCAGGCAGCTCCAGGAAGGTTTTCCAGGCCCATGTCCCGAGGTCTGCCAGGAGGAACTTAAATCTAGACGGGGTCGAGGCCCCTGGCTGCCCACGGCTCTCCAGGTGCCCCGGGCCCCACACCAGACCAATTCCGATTCCCTCCGCACAGGTCCTGACCCGAATGCTCTGCACGTGCAGGCAAGAGGAAGGCACCCACAGCCATCCGCGGGCAGCGCTGGGGGACCGGCGATCAGCGTCCCTCGCCACCACAAGGGTGCACCAGGCGCTTTTTTAGTAAAGGAAAAAAACGGATTTGCTGGTGGATGTGTAAGAGGAAATCGCGCCAGCGCCCCGCCGCGCAGGAGGGACGGGAGCGAGGGGGAGGCCTCTCTGGAGAGGCGAAGAGCGCGCCCCCGGCGGGAGGCCACTAAGGGAGGCTGGCGGTCACCTGCCCAGAAT
>NW_022900929.1:24750315-24762947 GCF_012274545.1 Fukomys damarensis
CGCGCCCAGCGCCCTGCAGCCCCTGCCCGCACGCACAGGCTACCGTGCACAGGGAATCCCCCCATCGCCAGGACCGCAAGAGGAACCAGAGCCCGTGGGGGGGGCTGTTCCCGTGCCGCCCTCCGCTCCTTATAACCCTTCCCGGTCTCCAGCGCTGCATTCCCCTGCACCGGGCTGACCCAGGAGCCTCCCAGGCTGGGCTCCCTCCCTGTGTGGTCCTAGTCGCTTCCTCTCTTCTCCTAGGATTGGTGGCTGGGGTCCCTGGGGTCCCCAAAATGGACAGTTGCAGTCCAGGCCCACAGGCCTTGAGCCAGGGAAACAGAGGCTGCCCTGGGAGGGATTGTGGACATGAGAGCTCATAACCAGCCTGCCCAGGTAGGGACACACAGGCCCCCAGGCCTGGTCCAGCTGCCTGTGCCACGTTGGTCCTGGAAGAGGAGGATCCACTCCACACTCCTCCCAAGCCCCTCTTGAAAGTTCCCTGGAGGCCAGGAAGAGGAGGGGTCTCCAGCCAGTTCTGGATGAGGTCGCTGCTGCCACCCAGGGGCAGACTCCAGACCTATCCCTCAGCCCAGGGCTCCCTGGGGACCACAGGTACCTTTCAGGGAGAAAAGGAGGCTTCTTGGACCCTTCCCTGAGGGGACGCCTTTGTTGTTGTTTTGTTTTTTGTACCAGGGATGGAACTCAGGCCCTTGCGCTTATGAAGCAGAGGGCGGAACCACTGAGCTAAATCCCTGGCCCCCCTGAGGGGATACCTTTGGCACAAGGCTGCCATTCAGCAAGTCCCCGTCCCTTGGGGGCCTCAGCAAATGTGGAGCCCAGGGTGGGGCCAGGCAGAAGCCCCCAGCAGACCAGACAAAGGCTCAGCAGGCCAGGCAGGAGGGGAGGTCCCACTGGCGCCCTGGTGTCACCTCAGCGCCAGCAGACTCATGGGAAACCCTGGGCCACCCCAAAGGCCAGTCACAAATGGCCAGTTAGCTCTTGGTTGTGTCTGGCTTGCTGGAGCAGGAGAAGAGTGCATCACACCTCCCAACAGGAGTCCAGGAGAGGACAGTGCTGGGACCCAGCAACAGCTGACACCACAGTGCCTGCATGCATTTCCTTCGGACTCCCTGGTGTACTTCTCAGTCCTGTTATTATTACCCCTGTTTTACTAGAGGGGACGAGACAGAAGCCACATGACTTGCCTGTGGTCACACAGCCGACAGGTGGCTGGGACTCAAACCCCACTGACCAGAGAGCCTCCTGTGCCTTTTATTTTCACACACACATATATATACCCACAAACACACATACACACGTGTACTGTCATGCAAACGTGCACATAAACACACATACGGAAACAGTGCACACCCATCCACAAGCTCACATGGCCTCCTGTAGCCCCACTGGTGGCTACACACACAGCTGGTGGCTTTGTGAGGTCACCTTTCAGATGGCAGGGAGGGCTGCCCAGGACCACAAAAGGTTGGACTCACTTAGGATGAACCTTCCTTCTCTAGTCCTCTTAGCCCCTGGCACCCCACAGCCTCTCCTCTGGATTGAAAACCCTCAAGGCAGGACAGGCAAACTGCCTGACCAGGCCAGGGGCCTGAGGTTTCTGCCCAGGCCCCACTGCCAGCCCCAGAGGGCTCCTCAGCCTCAGTGACAGGTCTCCAGCTATGACTCTGGTCCCAGTCCCCAGGAGCCCTCACACCCACCTTTGTCTCTGGTCAGAGAGCCCCCCCACCTCAGGAAGGGTCCTCTTCCACCCCCATCCCCCTGTCATCTCTGCCTCCCACCTTGTCCTTGTCGTAAGCAAGGAGGGCTCTCCCTCCCAGGTGGCAGCTGGGGTGGTTGTGGGGAATATCAGTTCTGGGAGGTTATTGTTAGGACAGTCACCATAGCAACAAGCATCACATCTGCAGAGCCAAAAGCACTGCACATGGGGCTCATTCTCCCAAAGAAAGTCACAGCCTTCCCTGTCCCCCCACCTCCAGGGGCTGCTGTCATGTCGGGAAATGTCACTGCCCCCACCCCTCCCAAGCCAAGCCATCTGCCCAGGAAGCCCCGAGTCCCTTGATCCCCATTGTCTGGCCCTGGACATGGCAGCCTATTCTGGACACCATGGCAGGCACATGAGGCGGTGGTGGTGATGGTGGTAGGGAGGATGGTGATGGTGACAGTGATGGCAGTGTTAACTCAAAGACAAAAGCCACCGTTTGCAGTGCACTCACCACATGCCCACCAAAGCCCACCGCCCACCTCCTCCGACCCTCCCAACAGGGAGATGGGGTGAGCAATTCTCCCCTTTACACATGAGGAAACTGAGGCCAGAAGAAACTGACTGGCCACGGATCACAGAGCTCGTCTGCAATCTGCTTTCTTAGCAGGTGCCTTTGACCATGCTCCTCTGCTCATATCACCCCAGCCTTGTCTCTGCAGCTACCATGTGCTAACTCTACCAGCCATGCCCGGGCACCACATCACATGGCACAAGGAGATGGACAGGTGGCTGCATCTGCCAGGCTCACACCCCAGAGCCACAGGGAAACAGGCAGGCGCTGGGAGTGAAACTGGTTACATGATGCCCCCCCCTTATCCACCATCGGGCTTTTCACAGCTCCTGTGAGCCACACTTGGCTAGAGGCCAAAGCGTGAAATGGAAAGTTGTGCTTTCTGAGTGAGTGCCCGTAGAAGGCAACGCGGAAGCTGAGGTCTGAGTGACAGGGAGTGGCTCACCACGAGAGGGCAAGCAGAGTGGGTGTGGGCAGAAGAGGCTGCTGGGCAAAGACCCTGAAGCCAGGCGGGAAGAGAGTGGAGACGGGAGACCAGCAAAGGTGCTGCCATGCCCTGTGGATGGTTTGTCTGCACCGAAGTCCCCCAAGGGACTTAAGCCTCTGTGATGACCAACAAGTAAGTGGAGAACTTGCCAGTCAGCGGGGCCAGTGGGAACCCAGACCAGCTCCCTTTCCTAAGGCACCAGGCAGAGGTGGGCACCCCTATGTGTGGAGATGGCAAACCCTGGGCGTGGCAGAACTGAGGGCAGCCCCGCCAAAAGGGAGCTCGGCGCCACCTCTCCACACCCTGTCTAGGCCATGGCTGCCTAGCAAGGTGGACCCCTCCTATCTGAACCACTGTGCCTACTCTGATTGCTGTCAACTCCACCCTCCTCGGGGGACCAAGCACAGTCCTAGCGCAGCTCCCAACCCAGGCATCTCCACTGCCAGGAGTGGCTGGGCCAGGGGAGCCAGTACAGTGGCCAGGAGGGGCCAGGGGCCAATTTGAGCTCCTGCTCCCCTCACAGGGGACACTGTGGGACTGTCGTCATGGAAACCACATCCTTGAGGGATCAGATGTGCAGTGGAGCCTCTGCCATGATGTCCTGCGCAACCTCCACTGCACACACGAAGGCTGCGTGTCACAGAGGCCCCGGGCAGCAGCCAGGCTGACCCAAGATGGACAGGGCCCTCCTGTGGTGGTGATGAGACCTCAGCTGCTTCTGCATCCTGCCTGAATGTTTGGGTTCAGCCCTTTCCTGGGGCTCCGTCCACTGGGAGACCCAGTCCATCCCACCACTGTTCCCAGAGGGGGATGGCAGTATGGATTGGGTTCCTGCCTCATAATCCCACTGGCCAGCATCTGATCACAGGGCTGCACTTAGCCGCCGAGGTGTCTCTGAGCACGTGAAGGGGCCTCCTGGGGACACCCGGAGGTCCCAGTCCCCCCAGGGCTTGGGCTCCCTGATCAGAGCTTATGTCTGACGGCCGCTGCGCTTCCTATGGCTGATGCTACAGGTGCAAACGCAAAGGATCACGGGCAGCCACTGGGGAGAACTTTGGCAATTTTTTCATAAAGCTACACAGATACCTTCCCTATGAACCATCAATTTCTTTCTTAGGTATTTATCCAAAAGAAATAAAAGCATGTCCCAAAAAAGGGAAAGAGAAGTTTGTGCAAGTACGTTT
Source organism: Fukomys damarensis (assembly GCF_012274545.1). Taxonomy (NCBI): domain Eukaryota; kingdom Metazoa; phylum Chordata; class Mammalia; order Rodentia; family Bathyergidae; genus Fukomys; species Fukomys damarensis. Next base: position 24,754,263 of record NW_022900929.1, read on the forward strand.
ATAGTGGCTCTATTCATAGCACTGAAACTCAGGAGCAACGGAAACGTCTGTAAACAGAACTGCAGAAAACAAATTGGTGCAGAGAAATGAAAAGATTCTGATACACTTACAATGTGGATGAATCGCTCAGACACAAAGCTGAACAAAAGAAGCCAGACACAGAAAACACGTGGTGAGCTCAGGCTTGCCAAATCCCGGCAGTACCTACGGTGCAGAAGTGGCCCTTGTGGCCAACACTGCAAAGGGCCAAGGGGTCCTAGGACTGCCAGGAAGCTTAGGGGATTCTCTGGGATGCAGAAATGTTTCTTTTTTTTATAGCTACACAAGGATATAGTTTGTGTAAAACTTGGCAGACTGTACACCTAAATCGCTGCATTTTATGGAAATGTAATTTACATGTGCCTTCGTGTGATTATGTAGGTAAAGTATACATCAATTTAAAAATTACACGAAATGTATATTGATGCTGCTATTCTGCATTTTTTTTCCCGGCCACATGGAAGAGAGTTAGCAATGGAGGGAGTATTAGGAGACAAAGGAAATCCCAAAACGTTCTACAAATGCAAAAATCATTGATGACAGTATACAAATTAAGACGAAATAACTAGGGCCAGATATTTAGCTCAGTGGTTCCGCCTCCTGCCTTACAAGTGCAAGATCCCAAGTTTGATCCCTGGCACACACACACAAAAAAGGTGAAATAACTAAAGGAAAGCCAAGTAAACCCAGTCAGCAGGAAATTTAAATAACAAACTACAAAAGAAAGCTTAGAAACAGACACAAGTGAGGCCATTTTGTACAACAAGGCAGGGCCTGGCCAAAGCCATGCTCAGTGTAGACAGTGTGGCACATGCACATGCACCAGGACAGATGAGGTGGAAAGAAACAGAAGGTTACAGCTCATAGAGCTAGAAAACATAAGCAAAACAACTCCAAGCAAGGTGAAAGGGGAGTCTGACAGCACCAACAGAAATGAATGATTGAAACAGTAATCAAACAGCTAATCAGTGATACCGAATGCTAAATCTTCGAAAAACTTTATTACTTTTTAAAATTTATTTTGCAGTATCAGGATCTCATGTATGCTAGGAAAGTCCTTTATAACTGAGCTACCCGGTTAGGTTCCCCCTCCCAATATATTTTTCCTTTGGATTTTTGAGCCAGGGTCTCAGGCTGGCCTTGAACTCACTATGTAGCCCAGGGTGGCTTCAAACTTGTGGCAATCCTCCTGCCTCAGCTCCTGACTGCTGAGATTATAGGGGTGACCCACCACACCTGGCTTCCCTCTCCCAATATTTTAAACAGCAAGATAGACACCTCTTTGAAAAGTCTGATCAATAACAAAAATAAACCAGAAACATAAGCAACAAAAGAGGCAAAAAAAGAGATCATGAAAGAATATAGTCAACGTTCTGTGTCTGAATATTTTAAATCCAAAAATTCAATCAACCTTGGATCAAAAATTTCAGGGAAAAAAGTATGTCTCTACCTAACACATACAGATATTTTCCCTTGTCATTATTCCCCACGCAATACTTAAGTATAGCAGGTATTTACACAGCATTCACATCGTATTAGAAGCAATCTCCAGGTGATTTTAAGTAGATGGGAGGATCGTGCAAGTGTTATTCAATTACTACACCCTCTTACAGACAGGACCTTAGCATCTGAGGATTTGGGTGCCCAGGGGGGGGTGGCGTGGACTGGTCCAATTAATTCCCAGCCAATATGTAGGGATGAACTGTATAATGCACCTTCTACCAAGAGGTGGGAAATAGAGGCAAGATGAAGTTTGTTCTGGATATAAGCATAAATCACTTACATTGATTCCAAAAGTGTTTTTTAAAACTACAGGATAAATGTAAAAACCATGGTAAGCTTTGCATAAGAATGTATGTGTTCTTTATATTCTGCTATGTTTTTTTTAAAACAAGTCAATGAAAGCACTAAGAAAGGGGGGAATCAGAAAAACTAAGCACCGTTCACCAGGTGACAGGGCTGGGCCTCTCTGGCTCTCAGGGCCGCTCACCTCCCCAAGCCCCAGGTACACAAGGAGATTTTGGATTTCAGGGTGTGGAAAGCTCATGGACACTGGGGGACTTTTCCTTTGGCTTTTGTTACAGCTTGTTTTCTGTCTTTGAACTTGGGAAATGTACAGCGTCAGGTCCATGGGACCTGAGGAAAATGAGCCCAGGAGGCAGTATAGAGCTGGGGGAGGCCTGGGCACCTGTGCCTGGGGGCTCCATGTCTCAGGGCTTCGGGGAAGAAGGAAATTGTGATAAAGATATGCACAGTGGCGCTATTTATAACCAAGAAAACTGGAAGCCACCCAAATTGCCCCCCGCCAGGGACAGCCTGGCAGAGCACAGAGGAGATGGTGGCCACGTGGCACAGGGAAGGCCGGGCTCAGGGACAAACCAGGCATCACTGCCACACAACAGTGGGAAATGGCAGGCCGGGCACAGGGTCAGGGAAAGCATGGGAGCAGCCAGGACGACAGCCTGAGCAGCATTTCCTGTGTGCCGGGCATGTCATCTGGGCACTTGGGGAAAGGCTAAAGCACTGCCTGCAGGAGGCCCAGATCCAGGATGACAAGACCACCACCTGCTAGTAACTCTGGCTGGACCCTCGGTGACAGCAGTCTTTCCATCAAGGCCACTCTGCAGAGGGCCCAGGGTCTCCAGCAATGACTCTGTGACTCTGGAGGCCCTGGCACCGGGCAGGGCCAGTGGCTGGGGAGGATAGATGAGCCCCAGGACCACCAGTCTGAGGGCACAGTGGGCTCTGTCATGCTCCGGCCTGTGTTTGACCTGCCCTTGGCCCTGGGACCCCACACTCCATCCTTTCCCTGGTCCCTGCCCTGCCGCTGCGTCCACACCCCAGCCTGGCAGGCTGCCAAGGATGCAGGGCTCCCGCAGGAGCCCAAGAAAAAGACCATAATATGTTTTGGTGCCAGGCACATCACAGCCCCGGCCAGTGTCTGTGCCAGGCTGGGCTGCAGCCCTAGTCCTGCTTGCCCCTCCATCTCTGGCCTGGGTGGGCACAAGTCTTGAGTGCAGCCTCACACAATGGCCCCAGAGCCTACAGTCACAGTGCTATATGACAGCAGCCAGCTAGGTTCGAATGTGGCCCCGACCTCAGGTCACCAGGCCAGGCCTCCAATGTAGCCACAGCTCCAAGGTTCATGCAGCACAGGTTCCTTCCATGATGGCTCCCAAAGGTCCCTGGGGTCCACAGGGTCTGGGCAGGCCCTGGTTCCCAGCCTGCAGGCCCAGGGACCCTCTGAGTCCTCACCTTCTCACTCCCCTGCCCTGCCACCACCCCAGGAGGAGTCACTGGGGCCAAGCCTAACCCTTTCTGCCTTGCACCTGGAATCCCAGTCCCTGCCACCTCACCTGGTGGCACCTAGTGTTCCTGACAGCAGGGGCGGGAAGACTGCACAGGCTGTGGGTCCCTGCAAGAAGGGAAGCATGTGAGAGGTGGCCCACAGCCACCTCCTATTCCTTCCTGTCCCTATGTCCAGTCATTGGTGCTGGATCCACTGCTGCCGCTGTGTCCAGTGACTCTTATTAGCAATGGCCCTGCAGCATGAGTGTCACAAAGGAGGACTCAGCACTGACTAAAAGGGACAAACTGGCTCTGGAGTCTGCAATGCTCCAGGGCATAAAGGAAGAAAGAATCTATATTGGGAGGCTAAGGCAGGAGGATCACCATGAGTTCAAGGCCAGCCTGGAACCCATAGGGAGACTCTTTTGTCTCCAAAAAGCCAGAAAAGAAGTAGCATCTATAGGGACTGGTACTATCTGTGGTTTCAGAACTGCATGGGGACCTTGAAAATGTGTCCTCTGTGGGTGGGGAGGGCCTAAAGGTGTAGGGATGATGGTGGGTGTTCTCATCTCATTCTGAACCTCAGTGGGGGAGAAGTTACTAATATTTCATCATCAAGAAGGTCTTTGTTTTTTCCCAGCCAGGCATGGTGGTGTATGCACACCTATGATTCCAGTACTCTGGGAGGCAGAGGCAGGAGGATTGCAGATTTAAACCCAGTTTGGGCTATTTAGTGACTTGGCCAGTAACTAACCCTAGCACCTCCCTCTTAAAAAAGAAAGAAGAGGGCCGGGATTTATCTCAGTGGCACCACTCCTGCCTCACAAACGCAACGTCCTAAGTTTGATCCTTGTCCAAAAAAAAAAAGAGAGAGAGAGAGAAGGAGAAAGAAACAAAGAAAGAAAACAAAAAATCAAAAAACACAGTCTTCACACTTAACATTGAGCTACATCCCAAGCCCCTTTAAATTTTTTGTTTTACTTTAAGACAGGGTCTTGCTAAGTTGCTAAACTGCCCAGACTGGGCTGGAACTTGTGATCCTCCTGTCTCAGCCTCCCAGAGTGCTGGGAGCACAGGCATGTGCTACAATTAGAAAAAAAAAATTGTTACAGATACTCTTAAAAGAGTAAAAAAGTTCCTTTCTATTCCTAGGACATGATCTGAATAATTCTGATCTTTTTAGAATGTGTCGAAACTCACGGCTCAGCCATATGATCAGATAGCGCAGTGCTCCGTATGCACTGGGAAATAACACGCACCCTGTCACTCGTGGGTACAGTGCTCCACATAGTGTCACACTTGTTAATCATGTTGTTCAGATCTTACCAAGGCCTCTGTCGTCTGCTTGTTCTTTCATTTATGGTGGGAAGCAGGCTGTGGTTGCCAAAGTCTCTATTTCTCCTTTTAGCATTGTCAATTTTTACTTTATGCCATGTACAGTTATGTTATCAAGCTCAGAAAGAAATGTACATTGTGTCTCTCTGGCATGCCCACCCTTTAACGGCTATGACATGTCCCTCCTCATCCCTCGGTGGCCTTAAGCACCGTGTAATCAGCGCCAGCCCAGCTACAATGGCTCTCGGGTGAGCACGCACGTGCTGGGCCGCTCCTCAGCCTGCAGATTCCAAGTAAGAATCGGCCCCAGATGGGCACATGGGGGGACAATGGCTCCCAAGACCGTGCACTCTACTGGCTGCAGAGGATTTGGCCTCAGGGGGATGGAAACCCAGGAGCTGCAGCCGTGCTGTGTGACTGACCCAAGTCCTGGATGCCCAGGCTCGGGTGAGGTCCCAGCAAGCAGTCCTTCATGAGTGTTGTCACGTGTCACTGCTGGGAGGGACACACACGCCACACGCTTGCGCCTGCAGCCCCCTGGGCCTCCTTCACATGCCTTCTCCTTTGCTGACCTTAATCTGCAGACTTCTCCCTTAATACGCTGTGCTCAGAGCGGAACAGCCCTTCCGAGTCCTGTGATTCCTTCCAGGGACCCGAGAGTGGACGTGGGGACCATGACACACCTGGGACATTTTCCACCCCCTTTATCTTAGTCACTCCTCATCGCTGGGGCACAATACCCGCAGCCACAACTTCGTGGGGGGGGTATTGTGGCTCACAGGACAGTCCATGCTCAGCTGGCCCCAGGGCAGGGCCTGGCGGAGGACAGCTGCTCCTCCCAGGGTGACAGGAAGCAGAGAGGAAAGGAGGAGCCAGGGAGAAGACAAATCTTCCAGCCACGCCCCACGGACCCGCCTCTTGAGGCCAGGCTCCACCTCCATCACGCCTCATGATCTGAAAGCGCCCCCTAAAGCGGATGAGTCTTTGGGGGACATCTAGGTATCAACCACAACGCTATTACTTTCAACCTCTCCATCCTGGTAGCAAATGTCCCCTGTAGCAGCATAGTCTTTGGAACATTTAGTTCACTTGCATGTAGTTCCTGATTTATTTTAACATTTCTACTATGCTACTATGTGAATTTTTTGTATTCATATGCATGTTTTATATTATCTTTTTTTTTCTTCCCATAGTGAGAACTGAGGGCCATCTAAGCTACATCCCCAGACCTTTTTAAAATTTTTATTCTGAGAGAAAAATCTCACCAAGTTGCTAAATTGCCCAGGCTAAATTTGAATTTATGATCCTCCTGCCTCAGCCTCCCAAGGTGCTGGAATTACAGGTGTGTATCACCACACCTGACTTCATTTTCGCTTCTGTTTGCATTAAGTATTTTTTATTACTTCATTCCCCCTCCTCATTAGTTTGTTGTTTATCCATTTCTTTACTATTATTTCCTGTTTACATGCTTGTACCATTCTTTGTGGTTACCTTAGTGACAACATGCCCAAACAATTCCCAGGAATCATTTTTAATTTTTTTCTAGAAATATCTTCATTTTACCTTCACTTTTGAGGTTTATTTTTACTACAGAATTCTGTGGAACTTTAAGTTGACAGTTATTTCTCACAGAAATTTTAAAATTTTATTTTTTAAACCTTCTGCCTTCAATGATTTGCATTGAAAAGTCTGCTATCTATGCTATTGTTACTCCTTTGAAATTATTTTCAAGACTTTCCTTTTTCCTCTACCTCCTTTTAAGATTATCTTTGAATTTACCCAGCTGGTGGTTCACAAGCACCTTTAGTCTGTGGACCGATGACATTTACATTTTCCAAGTCCCTGCCTGCTTACATTGCTTCTTCCTGTCACCTTGTCCTTCCAAGAAACTAGCTGTGTCTATTGCAACTTCTCCACATACCCCAGTCCTGATCTGTATTCATTCTTTAGGAAACCACTGGGCATCTGTGTGGCTATTTCCTACGGTCCTGCCTTCCACTTCTATAAACCTTCCCAGTCTCCTTCTGTCAGCCCTCCCCCATTAAATCCAACTATTCTAAATATCAGCCATGTGCTTTCAACTCTAGAATCGCTCCTAAATGCTGGGATTATAGGAAAGTGCCACCACACCTGGCTTAATAACACTTAAAGTTGGTGTCCATTAGGTCCAATATCTATGTCGTTTGGGAATTTTTCTTATTCGTCTTTCTTAGTATGCCTTTACATTTCCCCCCAACTTGGGACAGAGTCTCACTATACAGTTCAGGTTGGCCTTGAACTCATGGTGAACCTCCTGCCTCCGCCTCCTTAGCGCTAGGATTACAGGAGTGCACCACCATGCCTGGCTTAATGCCTACCAAATTTTAATTGAATGCTGGGCATTTATTTGTGCAAAATGATAGAGGCTCTGGATGCTGTCACCTCTCTCCAAAGAGGGTCACCTTGTCTTAGGGGTCCCAGCACTTGAGCAGACTGCCTTCACGAGGTAACCTGAGGGTTGTTGATGTCCACTGTGCAGGCCCCAGCGAGGTCCTGCACCCTCTGCTGTGTCTTTGCAGCTGAGAGATCACTGGGACTCAGTTCCCCATGACTTTTCCAGTGGCCAGGTGCCCACAGCAGGTTTCCTACACAGACAGCAGGCCAGGCACAGCTATAGGGTGGGGCTCGCAGCGCCTGCGGCCCCGGCCATCTCATGCTCCCCCCACACTGGCTCTTCACCTCCTAGAGGTAATGGCCTTGTGCTGGGGTCCTGGCCTCAGCCTCCCAGTCAAGGAGCAGCAGACACCAGTGGGGCACAAGGTGACCACCTCCTCTCTTCTCTCTGCTCCTCTTGGGGAACAACTCCTCCAGGCCTGGCATCAGAGGTTCTGGTGCTTTGAATCAAGTTTTTCCATCTGGATTTTCAAGCATTCTCAATGCGGGCAGTGAGCTGATCCAAGCCGGAGACAAAAACATGGGGGACAGGTGGCAAAATGCATTTCCAGGGGAAATGAAGGAGAAGAAACAGCAACATCCTGCTAAGTGGCCACGTGGATTCTGTCATTCAATTTTTTTTTTTTTTTTTGGCTTTGTTTTTGAGACAAGGTCTCATGATGTAGCCCAAACTGGTCTCAACTCACAGCAATCCTCCTACCTCAGCCTCCCAAGGGCTGGGATTACAGGCGCATGCATCACCACACCTAGCTCATGCCATTTAGTTTTCAAAACAATCTCAAACTCTAGTCTCATTTTATAGATGTAGAAACTGAGACTGAGACTTCGAAAGTTAAATTAACCCACCTAGACCATTTGCTTGTTCCCTGGAACCAAAATGCAAAGAACTAAAACCTTTAAAAAAAAAAAACTGTGATACAAATACGTATATAAACCAGGCGTGGTGGCGCACACCTGTAATCCCAGCACTCAGGAAGCTGAGGCAGGAGGATCGCTGTGAGTTTGAGACCAGCCTGGGCTACACAGTGAGTTCCAGGTCAGTCTCAACTACACAGTGAGACCCTGTTTCAAAAAACAAACAACAACAAAAACAAACGTATATAACATAAAATTTCCCATTAAATCACTTTCAGCGCACCACGCAGGGGGACTAAGACAGGACAATGATTTACACATTTCTGTAGCTTTTCCCTTACCACAAAGATACCAGACAAGTAGTAACTCTTCTTCCATCCGCATTACCTCCGGCTGTGAGCTCCGTGCAGCCAGACTCTCCCGTCCTGGTGTCCGTTCTTCCGGCCACGCAGCCTCACGCGCAGGCGCCACTCACCGCTGGTGCACATGCGCAAGGAGGGCCTGCGGCCCTTGGGTACGATGCCCGCAATGAAGGACCTAAACTGTCTGTCTGCATTTGTTTTTAATTCTTTTGGGTATATATCAGGAGTGGAATTACTGGTCATAGGATAATTCTGTTTAATTTTTTTTTTTCAGTGCTAGGGCTTGAACCCAGGACCTTCACACTGAACTACATCAACTTTTCTTCTCCTCTTCTTCTTCTTCTTCTTCTTCTTCTTCTTCTTCTTCTTCTTC
>NW_022900929.1:24763289-24771069 GCF_012274545.1 Fukomys damarensis
TTCTTCCTTCTTCTTCTTCTTCTCCTTCTTCTCCTTCTTCTTCTTCTTCTTCTTCTTCTTCTTCTTCTTCTTCTTATTATTATTATTATTATTAATGTATTTATTTATTTTGAGACTAGGTCTTGCTAAATTCCTAAGTTGCCCAGACTGGGCTCAAACTTGAGATCCTCCAGCTTCAGCTTCCCGGAGTGCTGGGATCCACAGGTCTTCACCACCATCCTTGGCTTGATAATGTATTTTGAGGCCCTGAAGCTTTTTCTTCTAATTTCAGTAAACACCATTTAACCTATTTTTTAAAAAAATTGTTGTCCGTGCTTTGTTGGCTTGCCCAAAAAACCACTGTCAAATCCAAGGCCATGAAGATCACACCTGTGCTTTGCTCAAGGAGTTTTAGGGTTGCGGCTTTCAGGTGTAGGTTACTGATTCTTTGGAGGGAATTTTCTGTGGGTAGGAGCCGGTGTGGAGCCTCCTTCTCAGAATCCCTGGATGGGTCAGATTAGTGACTGGCTGGGGTGGGAGGACGGGACACTGCTGGCCGGGGGCACAGCGTTCTTTCTGGAGTGAGGAAAATATTCTAAACTTAGATGGTGGTGAGGGCTGTAACCGTGTGAATTGCTCACGCCAAAGGGCAAATTTTATACTGTGTGAATTATACCTCAATAAAGCTGTTATTAAAGAGAACAAACAAAGGGAACAGCTGGTGGCCTATACGAGGGAGGACAGGCCGAGCAGCCCTGCCTCGCGCCTCAGTGAGGCGACAGCTGCCCGGGCCTCCCACGCGGCAGGCCCTGTGGTGCCAAGGTCGACTCTAGATTACTCCACAGTGTTGTGTTTTCAGAAATAAAGGGTCTTCAGGGCCAGGGATTTAGCTCAGTGGCCCCACACCTGCCTCACAAGCACAAGGTCCTGAGTTCAATCCCCAGTACCCAAAAAACAAAACAAAATAATTTTTTTCAAAAAAGAAAGAAAGAAAGGTCTTCTCTCATAAACCTTTCCCCACCTCAGTCCCAGGCCAAGGTACTACCGCTGTCTCTTTAATCCTGGCAAATCAATCGCAAGAGCAACATGGGCACTGCAGGTACTTGCATGTCTTGGAAGTAGATGGGATCTCTGAGGAAAGGGCAGGAACACTGGTAGCCCAAAGACCAAGATGAGGCCAGGCTCCTCACTAGTGTTTCCTCTCTGTGGGAGGGTTGGACCCAGGTGTCCCTGGCATGAAGCCTCTTTGTGGGTAGTAGGGGTTAGAAGTAGAGGGAATCAAAAGTTCTCTCTGAAGCGCAGCATGGTTTCCCAGCACCAAGAACCATGGGGAACCCGCTGTGTTCCTGCACTTGGAGGGGGAAAGGGCTGGAGCAAGGAAATCAGCACCCTCCTGGGAACTACTGGGGCAGCTGTGAAGAACCTTGGTGGGTCCCTGGGGACCAACCATGGCCAGGGTGGGAGCTGAGGCCTCTTCGTGATTTCCCCTCCTAAGGCCCGGCCCATGAGCTCTCTCTGCATCCTGCCTCCACCAGGGTAGCCCAGAAAATGAGGGTGAAAGAGCAGGGAGAACTGAGAAGAACAACAGGGCACACACTCCTGTCATCCCAGCTACTCAGGAGGCTGAGGCAGGCGTCTCATGAGTTCAAGACCAGCCTGAGTGACTTATTGAGACCATCTCAAAGCAAAATTTAAAAGGACTGGGGGTGCGGCTCAGGGGTGGAGCGCTTACCTGGCACTGAGGCCCTGGGTTCTGTCCCAGCACCACACACACAGAGCCTCCAATGTCTCCGTGGTCCCGGGGCCTGGCCCGTTCTAGGTGCCTTGCCTTCTACAGCCCCGCCCAACTCGGCCACCACTGCAGGCTGCAGAGCCAGAGGTTTAAGCACAGATGCTGGGGTCACCATGAGCAGGCCCCTGTGTCCCTCTCCATCCTCACACAGCCCCCAGCATTCCAGGCACCATCTGTCCCTGCCCCAGAGTCCCCTTAGGGTCCGCCATGCATACATCTGGTGACAGTGGAGCAGGGCAGGCCGTATGTCCCTGGAAGTTCCCCCCGGTGGTGTCCAGAACTGCCTGATGCCTGGTCCCTTGGCTGAGGACCTCTGCCAGGGACACAGAGACACTAGATGCTCCCTGCAGGACCACCCTGCACCACCCTGCCCTGGCCAGTGCCCACGCCCGGCCCTCTGGGGAGCGGGGCCTTGTCCCACCGCCCCATCTACCCCTTTGTACCTGGAGGGACACATGTGTCTCTTGTTCTCAATGCCAGGCTGACCAGGCGGGGAGGTGACAACCCCATGTCCCCCTGGAAGCCGCCAGTGACAGGCCTGCCTCCCACAGGGACCGAACACAGGGCTGTGTCTCTGATTCCCAAGCAAAACTGTTCCACCAAACTTAGCATAAAACAGCAACTTGGGGCTGAACTCTACCTAGCAACAAGATCAGCAGCTGATTTTGCACGATGGTATTTTTATCCCCGGATAGGAACAGCTGAGAGTGGCCACCTCCTGTGTCCCTCTGCTCCCTCCTGCACCACCCAGGGGACCGCTGTCCCTTCCCATTCAGGGCCTCTGATCCCCCAGGGGACCAGCAGCCAGGCTGGGCTGCAGGGAGGTGACAGCGTCACCTTGTCCTCCCTTTCCTTTTCTCATCCTTCTCCACCAGCCTCGAGCCTCTGTGTCTCCCGTGGGTTCTAGTACCTGGAATCGTGTGGCTTCCATTCCAGGGCTTCCTGCCTCCCCTGGGCCACATACTCCCTCTGCCTGCTTTCCAGTAGCCCTTGCTTAAGGCCCCAGGGCCTTTGTGAGGAATGCTGGTGGCTTCTAGGAATTTTTTGGTTTGTGGATTTTTTTTTTTCCCCCGCGGTACTGGGTATTGAACCCAGGCCTTTCACACTGAGCTACATTCTCAGCCCTTTTTGTTTTTTTATTTTGAGACAGGCTCTCACTAAATTGCCCAAGATGGGATCAAACTTGTGATCCTCTTGCCTCAGCCTCTCAGAGTGCAGGGATGACACAGCTGGCTCCTAGCTCCATAAAGAAAATATGATGGTGAAATCTCTGCTAATTGGATTCTATGGCCAGACCAAGGTGATCCAGATGCACTTTCACCAGACCCCCTTCCTTGGGCATCATCCAACAGATGCCAGAAAGCCATTCTGCAGCCAGGAAGGAGGCAGACTGGCACAGCCCCTGGGCCGTCTCCTTACCATGCGTGACTGGGAGAGAGAGCTCAGCCACCCAACTCCCTAGAGGACAGACAAGATGACAACGGAACCATGACAGAAGCTGTTCTCTATCTGAAGGACGGGGAAACAGGAAGCTGGCAGAGCTAGAACTCTGTGGCAAGGAGGGCCGGGCCATTCCCGGTGGTCATGGATTTTGTACCCCTCCACGAATGGTTATGGAGCCCGGGTCCAGGGGAAGGGCCGCCACTCTCCCTGGCAGCACCATCAGGACAGTGTGGCAGGACTGGAACAAAACTGTCTTGGGGCCAGGTGTGGTGGCTCACACCTGTAATCCTAGCCCTCAGGAGGCTGAGGCAGGAGGATTGCTGCAAATTAGAGGCCAGCCTGGGCTATATAATGAGTCCCAATGTCTTTGGAAGCACAACCCAGACATACAGCTTAACCTATAAAGGTCACTACCTCCTAAAAGGACCACAATAGGAGTCAGAGTAGCCTAATATAAGCACTAAAATGCCCAGGATAGAACCTAAGATCATGCCTCAAACCAAGAATGAGGAAAATCAGAATCTGAGAAAAAGCAATGAGGGGACATCAGTGCCAAGATGAATCAGATGTCACAACATCCAGGAGGGGTCACAGAGCCTCGTGCTCAGAGGGCCTCCCCTCACCATTACAAACCATCCTGCAACAAATGCAGAAATAGGAGATCTCAGCAAGGCATGTTCACGAGTTTATTTTTAATGAAAAGAACAGAGTAAAATTATAGCACTGAAAAATTACAGTAAGCAAACTTAGAGCCCTGCGGATGGACTTGTGAAGGGGTGGAGATGCAGAAAGGGAGTGGCTCCGCTTGAAGATGTGAGGGAATTTACTCATTCTGAAAAACAGAGAGGAGCCTAGAAGACAAGGAGCATGGCTCAGGAGTATGCAGGAAAACAAAGACCAGTGTTCACATCACCAGCCTCACCGAAGGGGACAAAGAGAATATGGTGCTGAAAAAGCAATCAAATAATAATGTCTCCAAATGTCCCACTTTTATCATAACATGCAGCTTTAAGAAGCTGAGCAAGTCCAGAATTAGACAAACCAATCCACAACAAGACACACCATTATACAAACACTGAAGACAAAAGACAAAGAAAAAAATCATATAAATATCCAGAGAGAAGTGACACATCACCGGTAGAGGGCCATGAATCCAGGTGGCAGCACATTTTACACCTGAAACCCCACAGTGAGGTGTGAGGGGCACAATCAAGCCAAGTGTGGTGGCACATGCATGTAATCCCAGCACTTGAGAGGCTGAGGCAGGAGGATCACCTTGAGTTTGAGGCCACCCCAGGCTACACAGTAAGTTTAAGGCCAGCCTGGACTACACAGTGAGATCCTGTCTCCAAAAAATCCACAAACAAAACAAAACTCACACCATGCCTGACATGGTAAATGGCAGAAGGGCAGGGAGGACCTGTGTGTTGCCTTCCTGGGGTCCTCATCCCAATCAGACCAGCAAGGTGTCACCAAGTCCTCAAAGTGGCTCCTCTTCGTGCTCCATTCCAACACCAGCTTTAGCGAGGATGCAATCCTCGAGCCATAGCCATGACTGTAGTTGATTCAAGAACCTTACACTTTGCAATTTATCAAACTAGAGACCAGGACCAGCAAGGGAAGAACCGAGTGGCACTGAAAGCTGGCCAGGGGCCCTCAGTACTGGGGTCACTGTCCCCTGTCTGCAGGGCACACATCTTTCCCAGTGCCCCCACAGAGGCATGACAAGATGTCCCGGGCCAGAAAACAAACCTGACAGAAACCTCAGAGTGTGGCCTCTGAGAAGAATAGAAGCCAAAGGTGTAGGGACAGTGAGAAGGATAGAGAAAGGGGAATAAGGGGAAAGGAAAAAAAATATGAGAAAATGTAAAAATGGAATTAAAGTGCTTGAAGGTGGGGAGGGGAGGAGGGGGTGAGGGGAGGGTGGGGACAAGGGGAAAAAATGAGAACCAAGACCTGGCATGTAAAGGTACGAGATCCCAGTAATGAATGTAACTGTACTGTCTACCTAGAATGTACCAATAAACTCAATTAAAGAAAAAAAGAATGAAAGTAAAAGAGAAATCAAAAAGAAAGAAAAAAAAAAAAAGGAAAATCTACCAACACTTGTTTGGAAAGTTACCAAGATACTTCTGAATAATCCAAAGGTCCAAGGGAAAGTCCCAAAGAAAATACATGGAAATAGATGGGCACAGTGTCATAGGCCCGTAGTCTGGGCTACTTGGGAGGCTGAGGTGGGAGAGTCACTTGAGTGCAGTTTGAGGCTAATCTGGGCCTCAACACATCAAGAAACTGTCTCAAAACAAGAAGATTAATGTATAATGTACATAAGATACATATGTATATATGATATAACTGAATTTTTTAGATCAAAATTTGTTGGACACAGCTAAAGCAACATTGAAAGGAAAAATTACAGTATATGCTTGTATCAGGAAAGATAAAAATAACTCAATAGTCTAATTGCTACCTCGAAGAAGTACAAAAAGAACAAAGAAAAGCAAAACTCAAAAGAGGAAGAACAAAATAAGCTAGAAGCAAACAGAGAAGAGGAAATACAAATGATAAGAGCAGAAAAATTATACAGAAAACAAATGAACTAAAACCCCTGATTCTTCACCCAAATCCCTAAAATTGATAAACTTAGAGCAGAACTGAGACAGAGAAGACACAGATCAGCAATATCAGCAATGAAGGAGACATCAGAACATACCCTACAGCCATTAAAAGCACAATGGACTGCACATGAGGGTGCACACTTGTGATCCCAGGATTTAGGAGGCTGAGGCAGGAGGATTGCCATGAGTTCAAGGCCAGCCTGGGCTACACGGTGAGTTCAAGGTCAGCCTGAACTACACAGCAAGACCCTGTCTTGAAAAATAAATAAGTAAATTAAGCCATGACAAACATCTTTCCATTCTTAAATTCAACTTAGAATTTATGACTTAGAAGAAGTGAACTGATTTCTCAAAAATTACAAAATATGCAAACTCAGGCAAAATAAAATATATAAACTGAATAGTCCTATAGCCATTAAATAAATTTAAATTGTATTTTTTAAACTGTTGAAAAAGATGTCTCCAGATCTAAATGTTTCAAAAATTAACAGCAATTTCACACAGTCTCTTCCCTAAAATCTCACAGGAAGAATCACTGGGAGCCCAACTCCTCTGTGAAGCCAGGATTAGTCTAATATCAAACCAGAGAAAGACAGCATCAAAGAAGGAAGAGGAGGAGGAAAAGGAGAAAAAGAAAAATGAAAACTACAATCTCTCCGGGACTCTGATATCAAAAACCTTCAACAAAATACCAGTAAATTGAAAATCTTGGAAGCAGCCTATATGTCCATCAACAGATGAACGGAGGAATAAAATATGATATTTATATACAATGGAATACTACTCTGCCACAAAGAAGGATAAAATTGAGTACTTTGTAGGAAAATGGATGCAGCTTTGAACTATAATGTTAAGTGAAATAAATCAGACACGGAAGCTTAAATATCACCTGGTTTCTATTATAAAAGGAATCCAGGGCCAGGGATTTAGCTCAGTGGTTTTGCTTCCTGCCTTGTCAAGAGTAAAGATCCGAGTTCAATACCTGGTACAAAAAGAAAAGAAAAGAAACCCAAAGTATAAATAAATTAAAGAACAAAATAAAAGGTAGATATAGAAAACAGTGAGATAGATGTTCTGCAAATGGGAAAGGGACCAAAATATGGAGGGAGGGGAAGGTGGGGAAGAGGCAGGGGATGGAACCAGAATTAAGATGTGTTGTGTGCATGTTCCAATTCCCCATGAGGAATGCAAACATTATATATCATAAACACATACCAATAAAAAATGGAAAGACCTGCCCTGTTCCTGGGTAAAAGAACCAATGTAGTGAAAATGGCCATCCTTCCAAAACTGACATACAGATTCAATGCAATCCCAATCAAAATCCCAACAGTATGTTTCACTGAACTAGAGAAAACAATCCAAAAAGTCATCTGGAATCAGAAGAGACCTAGAATAGCAAAAGCCATTCTAGGCAACAGAAACATGACAAGGGGTATCACAATCCCCAATTTGAAACTATACTACAAAGCCACCGTGATAAAAACATCATGGTACTGGCAAAGAAACAGACCATACATAGGATCAGTGGAACAGATTAGAAGATGCAGAAACAACGCCAGATGTACTCAGCTACCTCATCTTTGACAAAGGAGCCAATCATTCTCACCGGAGGAAAGATAGCCTCTTTAATAAATGGTGTTGGAAAAATGGGATTTCAAGTTGCCAAAGATTAAAAGTGGACCCTATCTTTCACCATGCACTAAACTAAAATTCAAGTGGATTAAAGACCTAAATATTAAAACAGAAACACTAAACTTGTTGGAAGATAAGTTAGGTAGAACTCTTAAAGATATTGGCATAGGAAAAGACTTCATGAACAAATTCTCAGTAGCACAGGAACTAGCACAAAGAATCAACAACTGGGATCTCATCTTATTAAAAAGCTTCTGCACTGCAAGAGAAACCACCAACAGAGCTAAGAGACAACCTACAATATGGGAAAAAG
>NW_022900929.1:24771105-24824909 GCF_012274545.1 Fukomys damarensis
TCTTTTTTTTTTTTTTTTTTTTTTTTTTTTTTGTACCAGGGATTCAACCTGGGGCCTTGTGCTTGCAAGGCAGGCAGCAGAACCACAGAGCTAAATCCCCAGCTGGGATCTCATCTTTTTAAAAAGCTTCTGCACTGCAACATAAATCACCAACAGAGTTAAGAGACAACCTACAATGTGGGGGAAAATATTTACCAACTGTTCCTCAGACAAAGGTCTACTGTCTAGAATATATAAAGAATTCAAAAAAATCAGATGCCCCCAAATATAAAGACCCAATTCAAAAATGGGCATCTGAAATGAACAGACATTTCTCAGATAAAGAAGTAAAAGCAGCAAATAAACATATGAAAAAATGTTCAGCAACACTAGTCATTCAGGAGATGCAGATAAAAACAACACTGAGATTCCGCCTTACCCCCAAAAGAATGGCTGCTATCAAGAAATCAACCAATAACAAATATTGGCGGGGTTGTAGGGAGAAAGGAACCATTCTCCATTGTTGGTGGGAGTGCAGACTGGTGCAACCACTGTGGAAATCAATACGGAGATACCCCAAACAACTAGAAGTCCCATTTGACCCAACTATTTCTCTGCTGGGTATCTTTCCAAAAGAATTAAAAGATCATACCATAGCGGTATGTGCGCACCCATGTTTATAGTGGCACAATTTGTAATAGCTAAAACTTGGAAACAGCCCAATTGCCCATCAACAGGAGACTGGATAAAGATGATGTGTGTGTGTGTGTGTTTGTTTTTTATAAAATGGAATACTACTCAGACATAAAGAAAGAGAAACTAGAGACATTTATAGCTAAGTGGATGAATATTGAGGCCATACTCAAGTGAAATTAATAGGACACACATGTATAAATACTGAATAGTTTCTCTGGTGTGAAAAACTAAAAGTGTAAATAAGGATCAAAATGTATAATTGACATTGTGTAATAGGAAGAAAAGTTCTAAAAGAGTAAGGGAAGTGGTAGGAGTAGGGGAAATGGAAAAAAGGAAAAGAAAAAAATGAGAAAAGGAAAACATAGAAACAAAGTCTTTGTAAACAGGGAGGGGTGGGGGGGCTGAAAGGAGGGCTGGGAATGGGGAAAAAATAAGAACCAAGATAAGTCGTGTGAAGGTACAAGACCCCAATGATGAACGTAACTATATTGTACACCTAAAATGTACCAACTTAATTTTTAAAATGACCAAAAAATTAGAACATTGAATCCAACAAGGCATAGACCACATGGGATTTCCTCCAGATACTCAAGGCTGGTTCAATATTTGAAAATCAATTATTGTAACCTGCCACATCAGAAGCTAAAAAAGAAATTCCTATCATCATTGATATGAAGAAAAAAATTAATAAAATTCAACACCCACTCATGATAAAAAGCATAAGGAAAACAAGAGGCAGCAAAACATGTTTCTGCATCTCAAGGGCAGCACCTGCAAGGCCGCAGCTAAGCACGGTGCTGGTGCTGACAGGAGGTGCTGTCCCCTGGACCCCAAAAAAGGAAAGGACTCTCTCATGCTCCTCTTCAACACAGAAAATATATAAAAGGCATCTAGATTGAAAAAGAAGAAGTAAAACTGTTTCCGTTTCAAAGTGAACTGGAGGACTACACATGAAAGGAAATGCAGGGCTGGGGATTTAGCTTAGTGGTTCTGCTGTCTGCATTGCAAGCACTAGGTCCTAAGTTCGATCCCCGGAACCAAACACCAAAAGAAGTTCCTAGAACTACTGAGTTTAGTAAGTCACAGATTGCAAGATCCGCATGCAAAGCCTGTATCACTTCTGTACACTGACAATGAACATGAAGGAACTAAAACTGAAATATATAATTTATGATTGGCTGAAACAATATGAAATCCAACAAAATGGACTGGAAGACTCAACACAGCAAAGAGGTCAATCCTTCTGAAATTTACCTATAGAGTTAATACTTATCAAAAGTTCAGCAAAGGTTTTGTAGACATAGACATTGTTATTCTAAAACTTATACTGAAAGAGAAGCTGGCATGGTAGTGCATCCCTGTGATCCCAGCACTCAGGAGGCTGAGGCAGGAGGATCACTGCAAGTTAGAGACCAGCCTGAATTCATAGTAAGACCCTGTCTCAAAAAACCAAAAAATAAATAAATAAATAAATAAATAAAATTTAAAAAAATAAAATAAAAATTATACAGGAAGAGAAAGACCTTATGATAGCCAAAACAAGTATGAAAGAGAATAAAGTTCATGCTTACATGCTTACAATACAGCCACAGTAACTGAGACTGGTAGGAGTGGAAGAGTAGACACAGACCTGTGGAACATGGGGTGAGGTTGAAAATTATGATGAATGTTTACATTTTTAAAAATTTATTACAGTAGGGGCCAGGGATTTAGCTCAGTGGCACCTCGCCTGTCCTGAAAGTGCAAGGTCCTGAGTTTAGCCCCGACACCCCCCCCAAAATGTATCATAGTAAAGACACATTATCATGAATCTCCCTCAAAATTCTCTCCCTTGCTTACAGCACACTTATCCATCATCCCTGACACTTTCTGCAGCTCCTCTGGAGTCCTTTTCTCGAGGGTCTTTAGTTGTGCTGTTATGGCTGCCCTGATGTCCTGATTAAAAACTTTTCTCATCTCCTTCCCTCCCTCCCGGCCCTGCTCCTTTCAGCTCTTCCCCTCCCCATTTGCAAAAACAATACTCCCACTTTTCTTTCATTTTCCCCTTCCTCTTTCCCGCTCCTCCCTCCCCCTTGGTCTATAGATTTCCTTCCCATTTACAAAAGATCTCATTTCCTATTATCCATCTTTTATTTTATATAGTTTGCCAGCTGTTCCTATCCATTTTTAATGTATTTTGGGTTTCTCATATAAAAGAAATCATGTGATATCTAGGCTTATGTGTCTGACTTATTTCACTTAACACTATGGTCTCAAGGTTCATTCACTTACCTATGAATGCCTCAAGTTTATCCTTCTTTATGGCAGTGTAGTACTCCATTGTGTGTAAACACCATGTTTTCTTTATCCATTCATCTGTTGATGGACATATAGGCCACTTCCAAATTTTAGCTATTATCAATTATGCAGCTATAAACATGGGTATGCATGGATCGCAGAAATATGATGTGTTTAACTCTTTCAGGAAGATACCTAGAAGGAGATTAGCTAGGTCGAATCGAATTTCTATTTTTAGTTTTAGTTTTGGATTGTTGTTGTTGTTGTCACTTTTAGTTTTTTAAGGAATCTCCATACTGATCACAGTGGTTGTACTAGTTTACATTCCCAATAATCTAGAACAGTGCTTTATTCTCTGAAGCTTGGCTAGCATTTGTTATTTGATCTCCTAATGGTGGGCGTTTTGGGGAGAGTAAGATGAAATCTCATGTTGTTCTAATTTGCACTTCTCTAATGTCCAGTGATGTTGAGCCTTTTTTCATGTACATATTGGCCATTTCTACTGCTGAGAAGTGTCTGTTCATTTCAGGTGCCAGTTTTTGATCGGGCCTTTGATTTTAGGGTGTCTAATTTTTTTGAGTTCTTTATATATTCTAGATGTTAGTCCTCTGTCTGAGGAATTGCTGGCAAAATTTTTTCTCCATTCTGTAGGATGTCTCTTCACTCTGTTGGTTGTTTCATGTGCTGTGAAGAAGCATTTTAATTTGATGTGATCCCATTTTTTTAATTCTTGGTACTATTTCTTGGCCCACTGGAGTTCTGTTCAGAAAGTCCTTGCCTACATCTATGTTTTCAAGAGTTTTACCTTTTAAAAAATCTAGCACATCAAGTGTTTCTATTTTAACAGTTAGACCTTTGCATTTGGGAGGCTGAGGCAGGAGAATCACCACAAGTTTGAAGCCAGTCTGGGCTACACAGCGACTTCAAGCTCAGCCTAAACCACATAATGAAACTGTCTCAAAAAAAGGAAACAAAAATGTAGATCTTTGATCCATTGTGATTTTAATTTAGTACAGCCCCTTTGTCAAAAATCAAACAGTGGAAGGAGCCCAAGGTTTTGTCTCTACTTCCTCTTTTCTGTTCCATTGATCCACATCTGCATTTGTACTAAGTCCATGCTGTTTGTAGCACAACAGCTTTGTAATATACCTCCTTTATAATATACCTCTGGGAACATGATGCCTCCTGCTTAGCTCTTGTTTCCAGGATGGCTTTTGCTATTCTGGGTCTCTTCCAGTTCCACATGAATTTTAGAATTGTTTTCTCTGGACCTGTGAGGGATGCTGGTGGCATTCTGATTGGGATTGAAATAAATCTATATATGTTTTAGCAATATAGCCATTTGTGGGGGGGGGTACTGGGGATCAAACTCAGGTCTTTGAGCTTGCGAGGCAGACAGCAGAACTACTGAGCTAAAACCCTGGCCCCAATATAGCCATTGAGACAATACTGGTTCTGCCTACCCAGGAGCATGGGGTATCTTCCCATTTTCTGAGGTCCTCTTCAGGCTCCTTTGTCAGTGATAGTTTTCACTGAAGAGGTCTTTCACTTCCTTGGCTAGGTGAACTTCTAGGCATTAATTTTTCTCGATGCCATTGTGAATGATATTGTTTTCCTAATTTCTCAGTGGGTTCACTACTGGTGTACAGGAACACTATTGATTTGTGTGTGTTGACTTTGTATCATGCTATATTGCTAGATTTGGTTGTTAATTCTAGGAGTCTTTTGGTGGGGTTTTTTGGGATCTTGTAAGTAGAGGATCATATCATCTGCTAATAATGATAATTTGACTTTGTCCTTTCCTATACATATCCCTTGTTTTTTTCTCATGGCTGACTGCTCTAATGTTTTGAGGACTATATTAAACAGCAGTGGTGATAGTGGACATCCTCCTCTAGTCCCTGATTTTAGAGGGAAAGCTTTGTTTTCCCCAGTTGATATGATGTTGGCAGTTATTTTGTCATAAATGGCTTTTATCAGATTCAGATAAGATTTTTTTAAGCCACTTTATTGTGTTGGGCAAAACTGGGAAACTAACTCCCCATGTGGCCTGATGGGTGGCCAGCTCAGCACCAAGTAATCCGCACACCACGGCCTGGTACTCTGCAAGAACAGGAGTGAACTACAACATTCACAACTTGAATGGGCCTCAGGGATACTGTGGGCAATGAAAAAGTCAATCTCGAGGTGGCACAGGAAACCAGGTGTGGTCAAGCACACCTGTAATCCCAGCCCTCGGCTGAGAGGATGAGGCAGGGGGACTGCCTGAAGTTCAAGGCCAAACACTCTGGAGGTGACATTGCATGGCTACACACAGGCTGTGAGGGAAATGGTGGAGCCCTGAGGGTCCCCGGTCCTGGCCTGTGCTGTGGCTGCACAGCCATCAGTGCCGGGAAGGCTGTTTTGCGTTCCCACAGCTTCCTGTGCTTCTGGAATTGGTCAAAATGAGAAGTTAAAATTGAATCACAGAAGCACACCGAGGGTTATAAAAGGCAACCTCAGCAGCCCTCCATGAGCCTCTCCCTGACCACCACACAGGCCCACGGGGACCTCCACACGTCCCCAGACCTGTCTTTGCTCCAGCCCCACCCTGTAGCATCCCCCGACCTCAGGGTTCTTCCTCTGACAGGGGACCTTAGGAATGGGGCCCTCTCGTGGGGCTTCCAGATCCCCTGGCTGGTTGGGCAGCTAGGCTGGCTGGGCTGACCACAGCTTGGCACAGGACACTGTCCTGGCCCTGCAGGGCTGTGGTAGACAATGGAGCCTCAGGGGCTGTGGTACAGTGGCTGCTCTCTGGGGATCCCCTGTGGCTTCTAGGCTTCTCATTTTTAAAGAAGCCAGAAACAGAGCCCTTATGAAATCTCATTTTTTCAATGCCAGCAACACACAGGAAACACAGCGGGCATGTAGTTTTAGTGGGGCAGAGACCGAGTCCTGGAGACAGATGGTGGTGGTGGCTGCACATCCGCGTCCCAGCACATCCACGTCCCAGCACATGACCCAGGCTCTATGGGGCTCATCCTGGGCGCTCGCTTGAGGGCCAGAACCGATGACGGTCCATGCTGAGCCCTATGCAGGACTCCACACAGGACTACAGAAAGCACAGACCCAAGGTCAGGCCCAGCACTGGTCACTCTGCAGGTGAAGAAACTGAGGCACAGGGATGCTAAGCCTCTGTCCAATGTCCTGGGGCGCGGGAGGGACTCCACCTTGTCCAAGGTAGAGGTGACAAAGTCTGGTAAGGTGGGAGAGGGTGCATCATGGAAGAGCTGACCTGCTCCTAGTGTCACAGCCCCTGTGCCTGGTGGCCAACAGGTGCCTCTGTAGTACTTGCAGCTCCCCCACCCAGTCTGCACCTGGCTGAGCACCATGTGGAGCAGAGTCCTTTCGGGTCCCCAGGGTGGCTGAGCACCTGAGCGTGGGCGGCTGTGGTTGGGGCTCTGCAGTGGCAGGGTGCTCTGTCTCCCACTGCCCTGTCCTGCTTGGGCCTAGCTCTTGCCCTACTGGGGCACCCTGAGGTCTACCCTGATAGAGAGTCAAGAGGGGTCTGAGGACCCACTGAGCCAACCACTCCCTGGGCAGGTGGGGTTTGGGTCCCTGAGGCCATGGCATGGCTGTCCATACCCACTTTCTATGTGAGCTGTGACCCATGGAGCTGCTGAAGGTCTGCAATGAGCTGGAGGCTGCAACCTTTACCCCTAGAGGAGGGAGGACCTGGACCCAATCCAAGTCCTCAGTGGCCATACTGGGTAAATAAACTGATGTTCACTGAACAGAATGCCACCTGTGTCCTGGAGGCCAGGAGACAGAAAGGCAGGCACTGGCCAAGGCGGTCATTTATGCAACTGGGAACTGTGTCACACTGAGGCACCACAGAGAGCTGGATTTGTCCTCTGGGGAGTGGAGGCTATGGGGCTCCTGTGTCCCAGCTGCTCTGAGGTCACAGTTGGGATGGTGGGGACAGCAGAGCCGGCTCCCAACTGCTGCCATCTGTCTGGGGCAAGGCTCCTGTGGCAGCAGGCAAGCTGGGTTCAGGAGGGCAGTTGCCCAGCCCCACACTTGGCTCACCCTCTGCTGTAGCATCTTCCCATTCCTGAGTGATTTTTTTCCCAGGGCCCCATGTTTCCACTCTGCATGGAGCCTTGACCATTCCTAGGCTGGTCTCGAGTAGTATCTATGGGAGTGGGGCCACCTTGGATTTCTGAAGGGCACCCTGTGCTTCAAGGATCACTAACCTGTGTCACCCTGGATTTCTTCCCTTTAGAGACAAACGGCTTCTCCAAACTCCCTCAGGCCCAGGCCTTACTGCCACCCACATTTCAGCCCAGGTGAATGGACAGAATGCAGATGGTGATATGAAGAGGCCAAGACTTACGGCATTTTCCCAGGCAAGGGGAGGCCTGGCTCCAGCAAGGGATGCAAGAGCCTGGACCTACCTGTTGTCTCCTTGTATCCCTCACTCCACTCCTCGATGCGAAAGACCCCTTGCCCACCTGTACACAGGGAGATGGCAATTTGAAGCAAATGGGCCCCTCCATCTCCCTAGTGTAAGCTTTGAAAAAAAATCTTTTCCTTTTTTATCAAAATAAACATCCTCCTTTGGTTTGGTCAGCAGCGAGTAAGCTAACCTGAGCATGTGAGCCTCCGTGGCTGGGGACAGGACTGCTGCAGGAACTAGGCCTCAGATGACTGTGACATCCACTGTAACAGCAGCACTTGCCAGCTGCAGGATGGGCTGTGGTGGAGCTGGTGGAGAGCCACTGTCCGAAGGAGCCTTCAGCTGGGGACCATTTTAAAATCAGACCTTGAGTCTTGGACGTTGAACCAATCAACCCCACCACCGTCACCACAGGCCGCGACCCCAACTGCCCTTCCCCCGCAACTTGGAAGGCACATCCAAATCTGACATGCTTGTGTGAGCTGTGTGGCTCCGCAGTGGTCCAGGATGTCTGTGGCCACCTCAGCTTTGTGGTGGTGGTAAAGTAGCACCAGTGTGTGTTGGCATGGTCATAATGAGGGGCTGCAAGATGAGGGGCCCGGAGAGAAAAGCAAAGGTGCTTGGGGGATGCAGCCCCAGGGACACTCACAGGGCAGGGGTTTCTGCCTGCTGCAGGACATGCTTACATCTTGGGGGCAGTGAGCAAGGAACATCGCTGAGGGGCAACTGCTGGGAGGATGTCACTGCGAGTGTGGACGGATGGCCTCAGGCAGTCAGAAGCCACTGTGGTCTCTGGGGGATCATGTGAGAACAGTGTGGGGTGCTGGAACCACACACACACACACACAGACAGGCTGGGGCCCCCTGGAGGGTGCTGGGGAGATAAGGATGATGGGACACAGGTGCCAAGGGGGGGCAGGTGTGAATGGAGCAGATGCAGTACCACCGCTGGCCCGGGGCCTTGGGCACAGCTTGCCCCAAACACTTCCAACCATGGCATTGGGGTCTCATGCAACCCCCTGGATGCCCCTTACCAGTTGGGCTCACCCCTTCCACTCCCACAAGGGTAACCTGGGTTGGCCCCAGGCCCTGGCACATGCTTACAGGTGTCACCCTGGGTAAGAAGGTCCCTTTTTTGCACTGGCAAATGGATGACCCAGCGGTGCTGGCCCCTCCCCACCTGATGCCTGGCTCTATCTGTGGCCTCTTCCTAAGGTTCATGCCACATGAATGTACATCCTGGGACATCAGTTCCCACAGGTGATGGCTCCCCTGGGTCACAAGTGGCCCTGACCCCAGCTCCTTGACACCAAGTGGGAACAGCTTCCTCTCCCTCCTCCCAACCCCATCGCTCTGCACCATGCCCCCGCCGCCAGAGTCCCCATGGAGAGGCAGGTCACACTCTGCAGTGGGGGACCAGGAAGACTTGGGGAGACTGAGGCTCGAGCAGTGCTGCACCTTCTTCCTGGCAGGGGTCACTGTGGCCCCAGGTCCAGGGTGGTGGTTTCAGAGGTGAATGACACTTGAGGGACCCTCCCTCCCTCTCTTGCCTCGGGCCAGGCCTGTGCTGGGGACAAAGTGACTATGAAGGCCTGCAGCCTGTGATGCTCCTTGGGCCGTGCCAGCCCTGCCTCTTACCTTCATCATCATCAGAACTCTAGGAGCAGCTGGTTGTTAAGTCTAAAAGAACAGGACAGGGACACAGCAAGAGGAGCCACAGGGGATGGGACACCAGGCCTGGCCTGGCCAAACTGCCACCCATGTGGGCTTGGGACTGACCAGCACACAAAGCGTAGGACAGGGAAGGGGGAGGCAGTAGGCTGGCCAGGTCATGCCTGGTCCAGGCCCTTCTGGGCCCACCCAGCCTGAAGCCAGACACCTGAGGGTGCCCCCAGGCCAGCGGCCACACCTTGCACCCCCAGAGCACCTGCCATCTCTGCCATAGTCCAGCAGTATGCTGCCACAGTGAACTTGGCAGACCAACCAGGGCTGTGCCTCAGTGTCCACATTCTGCCACCCACCTCCTTGGCCACCCCAGCAAAACACACTTGGGAAACCATTTCCAAGGGCAAGGTGGCCGAGTGGCCCGACCCAGTGGCCCTCCAATGAGTGACAGGCTCTGGTCTTCTCACCTTGCCCAAGCAGCTGTGGTGGCCACTTCTCCCCACCCGAGGCCCTATGTACAGTGGGGAACTTGGCTGGAAACCTCAGGAAGCTCTGTGACATTGGGGTTCTCTCCTCCTTCTAAAGCAAGTCTGTCTTAAGTAAAACCAAGAAAGTCAGATAAAACACACAAAGCCACATAGGTGCAGGCTGACTAATGAGTTCAACCTAAAGACAGAATATTCATTTTCTCCTGGCCCAAGAGCCCAAATGTTCCTTCCCAGGGCTGGCAGAGCACTTCGGTTCATGTCCCTGGGGGCTTCCTCATGTCCAGGGGGAGGCTCCGGGAAGCAGGCAGCCTGCACACCCACTGCCGACTTCAGCCAGCCATGGACATCAGCCTCAGCTGGCCACCAAAGTCCCATGTCTGAGGGACACCACTCTGCAGCAGCTCCAGCGGGGTCTCCAGCCTCCAGTCAGAGCTTACTGAGGGCTGGCCAGGCGAGTGCTGACAGTCCAGCTCCACACTTTCTATTCACTTTAGAAGTGAGCCATCCGTCCCTGGCTGAGCCAGCTGCCAGCTGGCCTGCTGGAGGAGCAGATTTGAGGTGGGGTGGGGGTTTGTTCCCCAGGCACAGTGTTCTGGCCAATGCGTTCCCAGTGCAGCAGCTGATGCCTCCTGGGCACATTTCTGTACCACACACTGGGCTGTTAGTCCTCTTGCACCATGGCCACTGCCACCGCCCTCCCTTCTGAGCAGCAAATCCTCCCTAGGGAGGGTCTTCTTCATCACCGAGACCCTCACCCCAGGCATTGCCCCCGAGAGCAGGCTCAGGAGAGACAGACACCTTGGATGGGGGCAGCACAGACAAGGACACCTGAGGTCTGGCGGGTTCCAGTCAGGTGGAAACCCCATGCACCTACACCAAGGGGCTGTCCAGAGTTCTGTGCTGTCCCTGAGCCTTCAGGAACAACATCACTCCAGAACCTATGTGGTGAACTCAGATCTATAGCTCTGCTCTCGCCCACCGAAAAAACTCAAAGGATTTCTGAGAGCTGTTGAGATTCTGCCAGGGCTGGTGGAAAACAGCCCCTGAGAACCCCCACAATGCTGCTGGCTGTGCATAGGGCCAGAGACCTCACAGTTCAGAACCTCAGTGACGACTGCTCAAGGGCAGAGCTGCCCTAACAGCAAATGTCACACACAGACTCATGATGCTTAAATACAGGTTTATTGCAAACTAACACCAAGGAACTGGAGCAGCTTTGCAGGCTGGACACCCCACTCTCCGGGGCCCCTGGACAAGGGGGACGAGTCACCCCGCTTTCCTCGGACCTCAGCTGGTGGGACTTAGTGGCCAAACTGCAGCTGTCGTGTCTAAAAAGAGAAAACAGGCCATGCGCCAGCTATGGAGACACTGGTCTGGCCCAGAGTGGCACCCTGGGCAGCGACCTATCCACCAGGCACTGGGGATAAGCCACGCCAGAAGGGGACATGGAAGAACCAGATGGGGGTGGCTGCTCCTGCCACGCGGCCACAACTCTGCATTGCTCTTCCTGGACAGGGGCTTGAACTTGCTGAAGCAGGGCAGAAACAGGGAAAATCCACATGGAGAATAAAACCAGGAGAGAGGAAGACACACTGCCAGGGAAGGAACAACTCCAAGCCTGCCCAGTGAGGCACACGGTCCCCACACTCCATATCCTTGGGAAGACAGCCACAGGCAGGGACGGGCAACCAGGGGACCAGAGAGGACAGCAGACACACACACTCCGGGGGCAGCACTATGCAAATCTCAGGCTCCTGGTGGGAACTTCAGGAAAAATGATCACGGCTTCCTCAGGGCCCCTGGGAGGTGACAATTCTGCTCCCCGGCATCAGCTCCATGGCAAACATGAGATGACAGGGCTCTAACGGCTGTTCCCCCCTTGAACCACAGAATACCTCCCGGTTCACACCTCTCACAGGGTTGTCCAGTTCTGGCTCTGCAGCAGAAAGTGACCGTCCCTGGAGGGACATCCCAGCATTGCACGCCCAGAGACAGCACCCCCCGCCAGCGAGGAGGCCAAGCCTTGCTTCTAGTGGGCTGCAGGTGGCACAGGCATGGAGACCTATGGTGTGACCTGTCTGTGTACCAAGGCTGAGAGCCAGGTGAAGGGCAGCACTGGGTAGGGATGACACAAGCTCCTGGCTCCTGCCCCTCAGCCCGGTCTGCACAATCTGGCTGGAATGGCCAGCAGCTATGGCTCAAGGTGTGGACATGAGGCTGCTGGGGTAGTGCCCAGTCCCTGGGGATAATGGGACAGTCTGTGGACTTTACGGACTACTGTCTGGTGCCACCACAGACTCCCCTCCTCCTGTGGCTGAGGTCCAGGCTATGAGCTTGCTGCAGTCTCCTGAGGGTGCCTGACTCTGTTCCTAGCCTCTGGAAAGTCCGGCAGTATGCCATACAGTGGGGCGTAGGCCCAGTCACTTCCACAAGAGCCTGGAAGGCAGCCGCAGAGTGCAAACAGGATCCGCTGTGCCTGGGCCCACAGCTAGAACAGAGTCCCCAACACCAATGATGTGCAGGCAGCGGCCCCAGCAGACTCACGAAGAGCAAGGCGCATGTGCGAACACCCCACAGGGTGAGGGGTTCCTGCAGAAGCCCAGAGGCACCCCACAGTGCACCCCAGTTGCCCTCATGCAAGCACTAAGCTCCACACTTCAACATGGCCTTGCTGAGGGGACAGAACTCCTCACCCAGCCATAAGAACAGCAAGCAGAGGACATCAAAACAACAGTGAATGGGTGAGGTGGGTGGCCGGGGCTGTTTCTGTGGAGTGCTCCCAGTTCTTGGGCAAATGTCCCTCCTATGTGTCAAACACCTTCCATCAGCTTTGACCACCGTGGCTGGCAGCACTGTCCCCGCACCTTCTCCCAAAGGTCTGGAGGTGTGAGGTCAGGGAGGAAGGCCTGACTGCCCCTGAGAAAGGGCAGCTACAGTGATGGAGACGAGCGTGTCCCTGGCACGCAGAAAGCCGAGGTGGACGGCCGTGGACAAGGGCCATCCTTTTCCTTCCAGTCACTAAAACTGCACAGCCCCTGGGGAGATGTTGAACATGGCCGGGTCGAATCGCTGGCCTCGGAAGGGAGAGCCTTCAGCATCCCACCCCTTCTTCAGCATCTCATGAACTTTCTACGAACAGAAAACAGAGAGGTTAAAGATGGCCAGCACCACGCTTTCTCCCCAGCAGGCCAACAGCAGCCGTGCTAGAGGCACTCGCATGGAGACTGCCAACTCATCTGCAGGACTGTGCCCCATAGCCACAGCTCCTAGGCTCTGTCTCTGGACTCCATGAGAAGGGTCCCTGCCCACCCAGGGATGCAACTGAGGTACGCAGGAGGTTCCCATGGTCGATCAGACAATCCAGGGTTGACAGTGTGACACAGCAACCTGGGGACATGGTCAGGGCTGGGGACTGAGCTCCACTCTGAAACTGAAGCCTCACTGCATGGCCAGGCTGGGGACACAGAGAGCCCTGCCCGAGGGATGTGTCTGCACCTCTGCTGGCAGGTATGTGCCCTCCTGGCCTGGCATGTGCCACCCACCCACGGCATGGCACACACACATGGGCTGGAACAGCCACTCCTTTCTTTTCACTGGCCATGGAGTCCAAGGTTCCTGCTGCAGAAAGCCCAGCAGGTAGGCAGTTGTGACTCTTCTCAGGGAAGACAAGTGCAGATTTGAGCAGTGGGGAAGCTCCCAGTGTCTGCGCAAACCTCTGGGTCCTCAGTTCATTTATTTTATTTATTGTAGTTTTCCTACTTTTTTTGGTACCAGGGATTGAACTCCGGACCTTGTGCTTGTGAGGCAGGTGATGGAACCACTGAGCTAAATCCCCAGCCCTATTTTATTTTATTTATTTATAGTTATTTATTTATTTATTTTGGTGCCGGGGATTGAACTCAGGTCCTTGCACTTGCAAGGCAGGCCACCAAACTGCTGAGCTAAATCCCTGGCCCCAGCCATATTTTATTTATTGTAGATAAAATACCAGTTTCCTGACAAGGGGCTTCCTTTTTTCTGTGCCCTGCCTGCTCCGTATTGGGATTGAACCAAAGGCCTCTACACTGAGCTACATACCCAGCCCTTTTTTATTCAGAGTGATCTATTCTTCCCAACTTCTTAAGGGTAACTCAGACCAGAGATAGGAATGACCTTCTTCAGAAGGCTCTGCAGTGGGGCCTGAGAGAGTGGCACACATGTGTGACTGGGATGAGGGAGGGGACAGGAAACTCCTGTGTGACCCTGAAGGCCAGGCTTCCATCTCTGTCCATAGAGAACATGAGGCTAGACAGTCTCAACCAAACCCAAGAATGCACCAAGCCCACATCCCAGGCAGGAAACCCTGGCACCTCTTGAGACCAGGGACAGTTGGGAAGCCCCGCAGGGGATGCTGGGCGTGCAGTTATCATTCTAGATCTACCAATGGAGATCTGTGCCAGGACCTGAGCGAAGGTAGAAAGCAGGCTTCCTGGGTGTCACCAGCTCTCCTGGTAATGCTGGCACCTGCCTGTTAGGGTGGTCCCACCAGGCTGGAGAGAAGAGGTCAGGGAGATACATCCCACTGCACACTGACAATGGGCCTGTGACTTCACACTCCCTTCCTTGGGGGAAGCCTACGCAGTGAAATTAAACTAGGGGCAAGATGAAGAGTATTAAATCAATCAGCCAATTCTGCAAAGAGGTGACCTCACAGTGACACCGAAGACTTTAAAACAACACACGAAGTGTTATCACTTCAAAGTTAAAATGCTTCAGAACACACAGCATCTGCGGCATTAGAAGCACAATTTGAAATCCTGGCAAATTTAGAAAACTCTTGAGTTCACACCATAAATGGGCATCAACGCCAGGCATGCTGGTGACTGTGACTATGCCAACGTGTGCGGCAGACGGAGGCTGCGAGAACCCTCCCCACCTCCAGCCTCTCCCCGGCGAAGCCCATGCTCCTCAGTGAAGCGATCTAGGCCTTAGAGAACTCTTGGGAGGGTCCCTCTGCTTCCCTGTGACGTGTCTCCAATGACAAGGGAAATATGGTCAAACTGCTTCCTGGGGCCACATGAGGGCACGAACCTACCTTTCTAAGCATGTCTCTTCATTCAATACAAAAAGAAATTCATTTGACTTGACACCCCTGGGTGGTCAGGGTCCTATGCCATGCCAAGCCCAAAGTGAAGCTGAGTACTTGGCACAGGGATGTATCACAGCCCCACCACCTGGGCGCATTACTGTCCATGGTGCTCTCTGGCTGTCCAGGAGCAGGTCCGTGAGGGGTCATTCTGGGTCCCACCAATACCCTGAAGCCCTGGACTCTTGCATGTCACTGAACACTCCCCAGGGCACCTTGCTCAGGGCAGGGACACACATAGTGCCTTGCTACCTGGCCTGGGAAGTTGACAGCAGAACTGATTTAGACACAAAGCGGTCTTTCTAGACCATAGCACCTGAAGACTCTTCTTTTGATTCTTAGGCTGCTGCCCACTCCCTGGGTTCCCAGCACAGGGCCACAAGCACCTTATGCACCAGGCCTGGGCGAGCCCTCTATGGCTCCACTCTTGGTCTCTGCTGTGGCCCAGGCCATGAGGGCCCACCACACTGTCCTCATAGCAAGTCCAGCAGGACACAGTGGCTGCACAGGCTGTGGTGCCACCATCCCCTACGCCTTTAGCCGTTCCCATCCTAGGCTATCAGTGAGGGTCTTGGTGTGAGCTGGAGGCCAGAAGTTCGCAGGAGCTGCCCACTCTGCTGCAATAAGCAGAATGCTCCCAGGCCTGGGCAGTGGGCTGAGCAGTAGCTGTCAGCACATGGAGCCTCCAGGCTCCAGAGTCAAGACGCAGAGCAGCTGCACAGAGGGCTGAGCTGCTCTTCAGAGCAGGTAGCCGTGAAGTGGCTGGATGTGAGGGCCAACCCAGGTCTGTCCTCCCTGCAGATGCAGCACAGGGTCTGGCTATCAGCTGTCAATAAGGTGACACTGGACAGCCAGAGGGCGCCAGCACAGAATGCAAAGGAGAGGGAGGAGTGTGGGGAAGGGCAAGGAGGAGGAGGGGAAGAGGAAATGGGAAGCAATGTCCCCTGGGCTCTCCTGGTTCTGATTTGCATGTCCTGAAAGAGATGTGACCTTGGGGAGCTCTAGAGCTGCAGCACATTCTGGCTCCTCCCAATGTCTCACAGCTGAAGTCCAAGAAGGCCTCACCGAGGTATGACCAACTCACACAGTTCATGCCACAGCGATACTTCTCATATTTAGTTTCTCTGTGGCAGAGGACTTGAAGCTGGCATCTAGGGAAGGTATGAGGAGCCACCAGCCCTCAGTCCCACTGTCCTGTAGCACAAAGATCTGCTTGCTTCTAAGGGATGCTTGGCAGGATCTCCTTCTAACCCGCCAGCACAACAAGCACCTTCGTTCATGTCCCAAGTCCAAACAGCCACAGGCCCAGAGGTTGCTTCCTGTGGACACAGGTTGACTTCTGATGGGGCCCACTCCCCAGATCAAGGTTCACAGATCGGACACTGTGTAATGGGACTGAATGCCACCAGTCTGTCTACACCACTTCGGGTGAGTGCTGAGCCCCTCAATATCACCCTAGAGTCCTAAAACCTCCAGGCCAATGAATCCCATGACATGTCCTTTAACGTCACTGTGTCCTGGGTGAAAGGGCCCAAGACAAAAGGAATGTTCTCTCCCCGGCTGGGACAGGCAGGGCCAAGAGAGCAGAGAAGACTGGGATGAGACCCAGGGTCAAGTCCCACCCCTGCTACCTAGACCCCTGGTTGATCCTGAATAATTCTGAGGCCTTGAAACTCAGTTGCTACTGGCAAGACAGCTTATCTCCCCAGGGCGCTGTGCAGAGCCCTCAGGGGCAAGGGACCTGGCTCTGAAGACAGGGCATGGCATCTAATGCAGCCACAGAGCATACAGTCCCAAAGGCAAGGGTGGGATAAGCACACAAAGCACAGACTCACAGAGACCAGTGCCAAATGTGCAGGCCACTCACATGAATGGCCTTCCAGAGACCAGTTTGTGCCCTGAAGCTGACCCCTCCCTGCCAACCTGCACTATGCTGTATCTGTGTGCACCAGAAGGGGAGATAACCCAAAGGAAAGCAGCCCTTCCTTCCCCATGCAGCCACTCAGAGGGTTATTAAAACAAGAACATATTTATCTCATCAATCACTCTCTTTGCCGTAGGCAGACTGTCCCTGCACCATGGGGAGGCAGTGCCCCTCGGCTCTGAGAGGGACCTAACTTGGCCCTGTGGCCTCTCTCATGCACCCTTCTAGGCCCTGCCACCTGGGCTCATGGGTAGAACACCACACCTGTCCTCAGGTGGGGACCAGGTGACAGGGTGCAGGATGGCCTGCACTGCGGTGGGCCAAGTTGGGGGTGACCCATCAGCCCTGACCCCAGTGTCCCCGCTCCCAGCCTGTCACCAGCACAGGGAGGGTGTGGTGGCCATACCAGCTCGTGGCTCTGTGGCTTGCCCTGCAGCTTCTGGTGGTAGTCGAAGGTGAGCCTGTCCAGGACAGCCTGCTCTTCCTCATCCACGGTGGCCATGGAACGCTCCTTGTTGATCTTGTCGATGTCGATAGGCTCCTCACCCTCCAGGATAGCATTCCACCAGTACTCACCCACTTTGCTCAGGTTCACCTGGGACACAAAGCCGGGGCAGGTGTGAGGGGAGGCAGGGCCGTGGCCAGCAAGCCTGCACCCACTCCGGAACTGGCCTTCCTTGGGGGGACAGAGCCCGCCGAGGGAGGTGGCTGCAGGGAAGATGTTATCAGACATAGGCATGAGGGAAGATAATTAGGGAACCCACATCCTGCTGGCACCCAAGACCTTCTTCCCAGGCCCTCGATCCTCAGTCAGGACAATATGCACTCACTTTCCAAGAGACGCCCTAGCCCGCAGGACTTGGTCCTGGGCCATGGAGAGCCTCTCTGGGTCCACTGTGCCTGTCATGCCTATGCCACCAACTCTTGCCAACTACTTTTGTGGCTTCTGGGGCCACCACCCAGGCTCCTGATCTCTTAGAGAGCTGAGACCTACATGGAGAGACGAGGCTCCCAGGGACCCCTCACCACCCAATGGGGTCGGAACCCATCCCCACTCCCTCCCTGCAGCCAGCTCAACTGCCTGGGGGTCCTCCTGGCCAGTCCTTCAGGCCCTCAGCTCAGGGCAGAGGCCCACTAGGTCTAGCCCGTACACCCTCCTGATGCACCATGGCCAGGGCAGCAGCAGCCAGGAAATCCATGTGCAGCCCTCGGTGCTGGGTCTGCAGGCCTTAACTCAGGGCCACATAACACTACTGAGAAGGGGCATCTCGTGACTCTCGATCTGTCCTGTCACTGTGGTCAGGAGCCATGGGGACACACTGGGCTGCATCACTCACAGTCAGAGGTTGGGCTCACTGCACTACTCTTGTGTTGGCAGCCACATGACCCAGTAACGAAACAAAGCCCTTAGTCCTCACAGAAGGAGAAACAGCAGCCAGGGCTGCTGAGCAAGGGCTCCCACATGAACTGCCACCAGTTTCCCCCAGAGGCCAAAGTGGCCAAGCCACACTCCAGATAATTGTGACACCTGGGCCAGGAGTGGCCCACAGAGGGGGCGTCTGTGAGGGCATGGATGCTTTGTGCTGCAGCCCTCTACCCACTGACCCATGGGCCTGTGCAACCCAGGCCAACACACACCACAGCCCTGGGTACGACTGAGAATCAGGCAGTGGTGCAGTGGAGGTGGTTTCCATAACCTGGACAACTATATGGAAACTCGCCACCATAGCATGGGGTGAGCACCTCAAAACTCCCCTTCTTCGGGCTCCTGGGACTGCGAGGGGACAACACCCCAGCTCCAGCAACAAACCCAGACTGTGGTCCATCAGTGTCTGGCTGCACTCTGCATGAGGGGACCTAATCCAGCCCCCAGAGAACCCAGGGCTGATGGGATGAAACCTCCCAAGGGGGAACCACAGCGCATGTTACTTCCCTACCCAGGAGAGAGTTGAGGTGCTCAGAGGGCTGCGAATCACTGGGAAGAAGAGACTCTTGAGTCTTTTACCCTCATCCTCATTAGTAATTGTCCTTACTAAGAGCTATGGAACACACAAAGGCCTGTACCACAGTATTAAAACAAGGGCTAGGGCTAGGATTTAGCTCAGTGGCACACAATGTCCAGAGTTCAATCCTAGGTACTGTGCCCCAAAAGAAGTGCATGGAATATACAAGGAGTATTTCCAGGGCCAGGGATTTAGCTCAGTGATACCACACCTGCCTCATAAGCGCAAGGTGCTGAGTTTGATCCCCGGTTCCTAAAATAAAGAATAAAATAA
This sequence comes from Fukomys damarensis, assembly GCF_012274545.1. Taxonomy (NCBI): domain Eukaryota; kingdom Metazoa; phylum Chordata; class Mammalia; order Rodentia; family Bathyergidae; genus Fukomys; species Fukomys damarensis. The sequence goes on from NW_022900929.1 coordinate 24,789,974, forward strand.
AACAGGGCAGACCCTGGAGATCAGGTCTGTGTGGGGCAGTCACTTAGCTCCCAGCGGGCTCTGCACAGTGCAGGAACAGACACGGGTTCACAGATAGGCTTTCCACTGCCGCCTCCTTGGCAGCCCTGAGGGCACAGGGCAGGTGGGCTGAGGAGCACTGGCCTGTCCGGCAGGTGGAGGAACACATCTGACCACAGGCGCACTCCCCGATAGGCACCCTTTTATCAGAAGTGTTTGATCTATACTGAGATTACATAAAGTTTACAGTAAGAGTGACTCATACTGAAGTTGTTTCAAAAAACTTAACAGTTTTCCAGCCAGGAGTAGTGAGTGGCACAGGCCTGTAATCCCAGCACTCAGGGAGGCTGAGGCAGGACAGCAAATTCAAGTTCTGCCTGGGCAAATTAACAAGACTCTCAAAATAAAAATAGAAAATAGAAAAAATACTGGGGATGTAGCTCAGTGGAAGAGCACCCTTAGCTTCGAGCCCCAGGACTACCAAAAAAACAAAACAAAATCAAGTAAGTTTTTCAATATAAATTAAAACAAAATAGTGGTTTTCACAGTCACACATGTCAAATGTCAAGTGCACACCTGGCTGCCGAAGTATCAGGGCCCCCAGGCTGGGCAGTGCAGCCTGCAGGAGGCCACCCTGCTCAGGTGTCACCATGCACGTTACAGGTGTGTCCTGGTTTATTTTTGTTTTTGAGACAGGGTCTCACTATGTAATTCAGGCTGACCTGGAACTCACAGCCATCCTCCTGCCTCAGTCTTCTCAGTGCTGGGCTTACAGGCATGAAGCCACCATGCCTGCTTAAAAAAAATTTTTTTTTGGTACCAGGGATCAAACTCAGGACCTTGTGCTTGTGAGGCAGAGGGTGGTGCCACTGAGCTAAATCCCTGGCCCTTAAAATGTTTTTAATTGAGGTAAAATTCACATAAAATTCTACCCATAAGTGAACAATTGAGTAGGGTTAGCATTTTCACTATAGCATGCACCCATCACCCCTACTCCCACAACCATCCCTGTCTCATCACCCCCAAAAAGAATCCCTATGTCCATTAGCTGTTGCTCCACACCTTGCCCTAATCCCTTCCCTAAATGCCTCTTCCCCACTCCTGGTAACTCTTGATGATTGTCTCTAGTGATTTCACACCAATGGACTCTCCAAGTCTGCTCTATTCCGAATGGGCTCCTCCAGGTCCTCCTGCATCAGAGTTCTGTTCCTTTTCAGGCTGAGTAATATTCCACTGAACAGACAACTTGGCTCTATGTATCCATTAATGCACAGATGGACACTAGGGCTGCCTCCACCTTTGGGCCATTGTGTTTCAGCTCCTGCTTCCTCTGGAGTGTTTAGGGACAGAATTGCTGGCTCCCTGGTAATTCTGCATTTAGCTTTTTGAGGAGCCTCCAGACCTCGCCCCACAGATGAAGCAGTGTTTTCCATTCCTACCAGCAGGCGCCAGGCTCTGATCTCTCCCCAAGCTCAATGACACCAGCAACTTCCCCATGAGTTAACCTCGAGGGTGTGACCAGTGCTTGCACTTGGCCTGGGAGAGCTCTGGTGGCAACACAGGTGTGGCTGCCTTGAGCTCATGTTAAGGCCTCAGAAGACCCAGGTATCCTTTCCAAAGCTGTAGTCAGTATTTACTTAGCACTCGTGGGATACCTCCCACCGTGCTTTTGGGATGAGCACATGAGTTAAAAAGAGTAAGACTGCTATGAAGAAAATGACCACTACCACAGCACAGGCCTGGAGAGCTTCACACCCCCTTGTCCCCAGCTCTTTTTCCTTAAATGGTCCCAAGCCCAGAGCTGCGGAGCCAACTGATTTCTTTATGCTCCAAATTTTCCCATGCACCTTCCTTGGAGAGACACTTCAGGGAGGAACTGGACCTGGCACTTAACCTGCCAAGCCACTCAATGGCTCTGACACCTGGGCGAAGGATGTATGCCGACAGGTCAGAGGAGAATAGGGGAAATGTTCCTGCAATGGACATCATGGGCACCTAGCTAAAGACAACAACCTGGGTGGTCTGCTCAACATTTTGCTTCTTTTTTTTTAATGGTACTGGGAATCAAACTCAGGACCTTGCACTTGTGAGGCAGGCGGTGGAACCACTGAGCTAAATCCCCAGCCAGCTTTTTTGCTTTTCTTTTCAGTACTGGGGATTGAACCCAGTCCTTCACGCATACTAAGCATGAGCTCTACCACTGATCTACATCCCATCCCCAGTATTTTATTTTATCTTGAGGCAGAGTCTCACTAAGTTGCCTGAGCTGTCCTCTAACACATGACCCTCCTGCCTCAGCCCTGAGTAACTGAGATTACTGGTTTGTTGGCCACTGTACACAGCCAACCAACTTTTCTTTTTAATGTCTTGTTACTTTGTGACAGGTCCCATTTGTGGAGGTACACAGTGCACACAGTAAAACTCATCCTTGAGGTCAATATGCATGAGCTGTAGCTACAACCCCCTCACAGACCAGACTGGTTTCCTGCTCCAGAACGTCATCCTTGATGAATCACACAGTTCACAGCCTGCGTTGGCCATCCTTCCCCAGGCACATGGGCCCTTCCACATGGGCCAGGCCCAGGCCATGCCATGACGCAGGTGACACATCCAACAGTGCATGTGGGGTGCTTTCAGCACTGGCAGCAGGGTCAATCTGCGCATTTCCATTTCTTCCAGGTCAACAGCGGCAGCTCACGACTCTTACCAATGGGCTCCTGGCCTCACACAGTGCCACCCTCCTCAGGTCCCTTCAGGATTCTCGCAAGGTCCAGCACTCCTGGGACGCTGGGGCCCATGATACCAGTAGCAGCCCCTCCATGCTGCCTCCTGATTGTGGGCAGACACTGAGTCTGAGTCAAGAAGTCCCAGACAAGCACAACAAAGATTACCATGACCTTGCTTCCCATGGCACATCCTCACTTTACAGTGTCAAGATCCCAGGTTCCTCTTCCTTCTCCTGGTCCCAGCCTCCCAAACACACTTGCACCAGCTCCACCTCAGCACCCTGTCTGTGCCAGTGACGCACCAGCAGCCCTTTCCTTCCTGTAAGGGAGCCTCATTTCTACTCAGGCAAGCAGTGTGCCCAGTCTGGAGGGCAGGACTCCTCACAGCTGCCCAGTGAGGGGAGTGTGGGACATTCCTTCCCCAAAAGGCACCATGGGCAAAGGCAGGGGACAGGAAGGACAGCACCATTGCAGGGCATCGCACCCGCTGATGGGAGGATGAGGCTGTACAGGGCAGCTACCAGCTCCTAGGAAGTGCCATCTCCTGGTTTTCAATGTTGTCAATGATTTTTTTTTTTTTTTTTTTAACTTAACTAGCCAGGAGTAGTGGCCCATGCCTGTAATCCCAGCACTCCGGAGGCTGAGGCGAGAGAATCACCCTAAGTTCAAGGCCGGCCTGGGCTACACAGTGAGTTCAAGTCCACTATGAACTAAACAGTGAGACCCTCAAAAAATAAACAAAATTAAGACACTATGTAAGCCAGAGAGGATAAGACACCTGTCTTGGCCACTGCCTTCAGTGCAACCTATAGGTCTCAGCTCTTTCCCTAGACGCTAGGATGGGAATGATGTGAAGGACTGTAATTCCCGGGGACAAACCAAAGGAGTGTCCTGGAGACAGCACACACTGAGGCATCCAGCAGGGCTCAGCTACATCCGCAGCCTTCTTTGAGAAAGGGTCTTGCTGAGTTGGGAAGGCTGGGCTTGAATTTGCTGGGGTGGGGTTAGAAGCAGGTGCCACTATGCCCAACTTCTTTTTCTTTCTCCTCCTCCTCTTTTTTTCGGTGGGGGTGAGGGAAGGGCAGATTGAATAGAAGGCCTCATGGATGCTAGATAATGTCTCTACTGCTGAGCCACACCCTTCACATTTCATTTTATATAATAATCCCCAGACTCTGGCTCTTGCTAAATGCTAAAGTAATGTAATCTGCAGTTCCCACACTGCCTTCATGAAGATGTATGTGAGGTTATCCACAAGGACAGCTCACAGGCCAGGAGAGGCAGCCAGGTAGGAAGGGGACTCCCAGCTAGGAAAGGCAGACTTCACCCTCACAAGAAAGGCAGATGGAACAACTAGAGGTGTCCAGATAAACCAGCAGAGAAAGGAAAGCCAGGAATCCATGCCAGCAGAGACAGGGGTATACGGGCACACACACCACAGCAACACTCAGAAATGCTGCAGCCCCCAGGGATCCCACTGAGAAGCAGTGACTTCTGGAAATTGCCTTAGTGCAGGGGGAGAGGAAGGCTGCAGCTTATATACAAAGCCCATGCACGGATATACTGTGGTGAGGTTTTAGAGCCCAAGCTTCAAGGGCTAATATCTCAGAGAATAGCCTGGAGCCCCTTTACTGTGTTCCGCGGCTGCGCATGCATGGCATCAGCATAGGAGGACGCAGTGCGCAGTGGCAGGCGCCTTCTGTACAGCCTCAACCACTCCTCCAGCAGCACAGTGCCCACGCAGTACCAGTGTGGGGGGCAGCCTGCTGGCTCCCCACCGAGGGAGAGACAAGGACAATGCACAAGCTGGGGCCAGCTCCTGGGCGGAAGGAGCCGGTGCTGTCGCCACGACTGATTTTACATCTCTGTAACCAGGCGAGGAGCTTGCCTGAGTCAAGAAGTCTCATTTAACATTCGAAGTGTGGGAGGGAGGGAGGCAAGAGCTGTCACACGGTTTTAGCTGCCACCCCTGCCTGCCCTGGCTGTCTGGTGTGGGAGCCACCGCACAGTGCGGGCAGAGCAGGTCATGGGAAGACACAGGAAGCAAGTGGCTGTCTGCTTGCCCTCGGCCCCTGAGGAGGTCAGAACCACTCGCTATGGGGTCTGTGGTAACAGTGTCAGCTCCGAATGCTGCCCCTCCTCCTGGCAGCTCCAAGAAGAGCCCTCCAGTGTCCCAGGGCTGCTGTGACAAAAAAAGACCAGGGTCTTAACACACATTCCTCTTGCAGTTCTTAAGGCAGATGTCCAGAAGCAAGGTGTGGGCAGGACCATGCTCCCAGGAGGCTCCCTCTTCCAGCTTCTGGTGACTGCTGGCTCCCCTGGCTTATGGCCACAGCATTCTGCCTAGCCTTCAAATGACCTTCTCAGTATCCTCACACAGACATCTGTTCCTGCACTCTGGGCCCACCTAGACAGTCCAGGAGGCTCAGATTCTTCCAGAAGAGGCCACAAACTCAGGACAGCTTCTGGGGCTCTACTCACTCTCCTGAACCATTCTGCTCAGCACAGGGCAGCTGCAAACCCATGAAGACCTGCTCAGGCCAGGCGCTCAGCCCCATGTGAAGGATGAGAAAAGGATGCCCAGAGCCAGGCCCTGATCCACGCCAATCCCTCTCTGCATCTACCTGCTGAGGGGAGACAGGCTGCCAAGTTTCACAAGGCAAATGCAGTGCCCTGAACAGGATCTTCATGAATCAAAATCTGCTTCCTAATTTATAGTATCACCTAAGATGTGATCAAAAGAAAAAATTGGCCCCAAAAGGTCATCAAGAAACAATTAAACCAAGAATACAGCAAACCCTTGGCTTCCATAAATGCTAACTTTCTGTAACCTCAGGGCAGCAGGAGCAGGCAGAGGCAGGCAGAACCCTCTGGCTTTGTGGGAGAGCCTGGTACAGGTCAGCCCCAGCTGATGGAAGAGCCACAGGAAAAGGCCACAATGTGCTATGCTTCTTGTCTTTTCTAAGACCCTTTACTTTCCCATATGAGGCTCCTGTGGAAATGCAATGCCCAGCACTGACAGTAACAGCAGCTTTGAAGGACCGTGGGAACCAATACAGGCAGCATCTCAGTGGCAGGGTCTTCACCAGGACTACCGGGGCTAGCAGCACACCCAAGATGCCTGTTTGCAGCAGAGCAGATGCCTTGGGCTGCAGCTGGCTCTGCTTCTTTCCCATCCACTATCCAGGCCTAGCAAAAGTTAATTAAAATACCAGTGGCAGGTGGGGCACAGGGAAGCCCAAAGAGGGCAGAACTCACTGAGGATGAACATCCAGTATCCTCCACAGCCAGGACCCACAGATGCCTCCAGCGAGGGTAAGAGGGGCACAGTGCACACACCTCACACCTAGGAGTGCGGCTCCCTCCACAGCCACTTTCCAGCCTGCATGGAGCACAGCCTCCACACCAAAGGGAAAAAGTCTGAAAGCATCTCACAGCGGGGCTCCCTGGCCCAGCCTCACCCCAGGCACACTACCACCCTCCCAGAATATGAGCTTGCTGGTGACCCCAAAGCACCTGCTGGCCCAGAGCACTGTGTTCAATGCTGGCAGCCAGCAGTATAAGAGGTGAACATTTTGCCATACCCTGTTCCACCTGTACTTTACACACAAGTGTAGCAAATGCACAAGAAAAGCAACATGGCTTTGAAATTCCCATGAAGCGAGTCCCCTCAATCAACAAAAATCTTTAGGAGATGAGCAATGTAGTGATAACCACATTTTCAAAGAAACAGTGTAAGGTAAAAGGAGTATCAGTACCCAGATACAATCCCTGCAATTCTAACCCAGTGGTCACCAGATCCAGAGACTCATTATAGAGGAGCTGTCCCGGGTTGGGTGAGGACACGGCTGCTATGAGGAAGCATCCTGTGGGGAGGGATGCACAGAGATGCATCCCCTGTTGCACAAGGCCAGGGGCACTCACTGCTCAGAGCAGCCCGGGCAGACCAGAGTGCTATGCACTGAGACCACACTCACCAGCACGCACTTGCCCGGCTCCAGGCTCCAGAGAGAGCTCTCAGTGTTGATCTTGTGTGTGAGCTTCCCTTCCATGAGGACACGCTCCCCACCTTCTTCCACCATGGCCACGCGGATGGAGCCGCTGCTGAGGGCTACCGAGACCTGGGGACAAGCAGAAAAAAAATCACATCTGTGAGAGGTAGCTGCCAGGCACAGGGCAGTCGCAGGGACAGTGATTTCGGGGACCAGCCTATGCACTCCAGCTCCTGTGGGGCTCTGCGGGCTCCTGAGTGAAGAAAGCCATTCCAGCCTGCTCCACACTCAGGGCCACCTGCACACGTCAGCTCCTCCAGGACATGGCACACATTCTATACTCCATACAGACACTTTCTAAAATCTAGGTTTTAGGGCCGGGGATGCAGCAGGCACCACATCTGCCCAGCAAGTAGAAGGTCCTGAGTTCAATTCGGAGTACTGGAAAAAAGGAAAAAAAATTAAAATCTTTTATAACATAAAAAACCTTTATAGTAGCATATCCCTTGTGTGAGATGCTTGAGAGCAGAAGTGGTCCAGATGTTGAAAGTTTTTCAGAGTTTGGAATATCTGCATACACTTTACTGGTTAAGCATCCCTAATCTGAAAATCAGAAATCTAAAAAGTTTTGGATCAGAGATGTCCAACCTATATTTGCACACTCTACATATTGAATATTGAAAGCAAGTATTTAAAATATTTTTCTCATAAGTCTGAGAAATTAACATAATTTATAGGCTACTCAATACCTGGTTCATTAAATGCTTATAAAATTTACCAGGAAAAAACCCTCAAAGTTACAGAATTTTCCAGGTAGAGTTCAGTATTTGCCAATGGAAAAGACTGTAACTAAGTGTGGTTTGAATGAGCACAAATCAAAAAAGAAAGGGAAAGTGCAAGGTCCTGAGTTGGAGCCTCAGTAACAAAAATGTGGGGGGTAGAAGGGATAGGACTGGACAGGACAGAACAGGACCACGTGCGAGCAATTGCTCCATCCTATACAAGGTCCTGTTTGGGCAGCTGGGAAAGAAGGGGGCAGGACTGTCCCAGAGGACATGGACCCCTCACACCAGGGGTGGGAGAACTGTCCACCCTGGCTACACAGCCAGGTTTCGGTGAAGGACAGGGTGTGTATGCGGGGGCCTCCTCTAGGGACAGCACACACAAGCACTTGTGCTGACTCCTCAGAGGAACCTCTACTTTGGGAAAGTCTGCTGCCCTGGTTGGACCCCTCCAGCACGAACAAGCCCACCTTCTAAAAGCAAAAGAAGCACAAGCAAATGTGACATGGCTCAGCTTGCTCCTGGATTGTCTCCAGAAGGACCCTGGGCCCAATCAGCCTAACTGTGAACTTGTGTGTGACCAACAGCTGAAGCCACCCACCCCAGCTGCCTTAGCCTGGCTTCCCAAGAGCAAGCTCGCTTTAACAAACTCCCCCGGCAGCTTTACACAACACTGTGATTCCCCAATTTGGGCAAGATTCTCACACAGCCTACTAAGGAGAATGAATGAAATCCTTGTGGGAGAAAACCGAGAGTGCCAGCTGAAAACATCACACCAAAAACAGACTGTCATCCGACCAGTCTCCTGCAGAAATACAATGACAAAGAGAAAGACCCCAGTGAAAGGGGAGGAAGTGAGTGTTCCAGAGCAGATAGGACGACAAAACTGGGGAATACAGAAGAAGCACTGCCACAGGAAATAAATATTCCAGGGCAAGGAACACCCAGGAGCCACAGCAGGGAGACCCAGCTGAGGGCCAGTAGTTATGGAGGCAGCTGCGAGGCCTCCCGGCCTGTAAAGCAAAACTATCATACATTGGGAAGAACAGACCTCTGACACATAGGGATGAAACTGCCAACAATGATTCACATGCAAGAAAATAGGACGATTAAAAAAAAAGGGAAATCAACAATAGGGTCTCATTAAGAAAACCAGAAGCATGAAAAGAAAGACGGAAAAACCAAAACCTCAGACTACAGAGCTAATCAGGAAAAGACATATCTAAATATTTCCATTTTATGTATCTTTACAGAGATCTGAAAAGATACTGTTTCAATAGAACCCAGAGTAAAATGCGAAAAAGCTGTAATAGCAAAAAAGAAAGAAGAATCAAAATTTAGTGTAGAAGATAAAGTCAAAGAAATCAAGGTAGAGAAAGAGTAATCAATCTGACATTCCCACAATTATGGCAATAATAAGCAAATTTCCCAGTGAGAAAGGAAAAAATGTCTTTAGATTGAAAAGACCCACTATGTGTTAGACAGAATGAATGAGCAACGACTGAAACAAACTCAATTTTACAACACTGAGTACCTAAAAAGGTCCTAGGCATTCCAGAGATGATGTGAAAAGGGTCACTCACAACGTCCCTGAAAGAATGAGACTTCTAGAATCAGCACCACGGGCAGTAAGAAGGCAAGGGACTTTCAGCCTTCCAGGGAGAAAGTGGCCTTATGACAGAATTCTATATACACCCAGCGGGGAAAGAAGTGAAAGGTTAAAACAAATACATTTTAAGGCATAAAAGAACTATGCATTTATCACACATATCTCTTTGATAACCCAAGAAAAATCCCAACTGGGATCCAAAAATGAATCCATTTAACTGAGAAGTACAGAAGGAAGCCCAGGATGTTAACCAGGCAGAGAGCTGCAGAATCATCAGCCAGGCTGGAGTCGGAGAAAGTGACTTCTAGACAATACCAGTATTACTGCACCTGAGTAACTCAAGTGATGAGGAAAGTGCACTGGTTTTGACAAGATGAAAAAGAAAGACAGCAAGAACTGCAGGAAACCAATGTGATGAGTGAGACTCCTGATCCAAGGGGATGCCAGTGAAATGAGAGTACTAAAGAGTTCTTTCTCCCGAAAAGGGAAAAAGAAAAATGGCAAGAAGTGTCAACACCAACTCCTCACCAACTGCAGAAGCTAACCAAACGTTTTCAGCAAAACAAACAACCATGCCTCACCAAGACCAGCCAGCTGGGGGGATTTTAACTATCCCTGGACCCACCCCCACGCTGGCCTTCAGCAGCTTGCTCTCTAGTGCTGCCAGCACCCACAGAGAGGAGAATACAGACATCTGACCTGTGTGAAGGCACCTGGGAAGACCCTGCTTACAAGGCTGTTCAACAGGACTTGGACCCCCCTCAACATACCTGCACGCTCCCACAGGTGTTTACACCTGTGATTACACACAAGAGTTTGACAAATGAAGCAAACAAAAGGAAAAGGTGGGACCTGCCTGGCAAGTTTGAGGTCCTGAGTTTGATCCCCAATACCAAAAAAAGCAAAACACAAAAGAAAAGAAAAACAAAAATAATAATATTAACGAGAGTGAAAATGGGGAAAGGGGATTTAGAAGAGGGAGGGAGGTGAGTGGGAAGGGGAAGAAGATTAAAAGAAAAAAACTGCATCATGTACATGTACCTACTCCCCAAACTTCATGTACTACAAACATATACTACCAAAAAAAAAAAAAAGAGGCTATCCATACAATCAGAGACTATCAGCTGTGAGCTTTTGTGTGATAAATACTTTACATTATCTTATTTAGCCCTCAAAAAAAAACCCCCCTCTAGCGTGCGCTCTCTCTCTCTCTCTCCCCCCGTGGAGTGGGCCACCATGCAGCCTCGGCTCCTTAATATAGATCTCTCATACCAAAAAAAAAAAAAAAAAAAAAAAAAAAAAAAAAAAAAGAAAAAAAAAAAAAAAAAAAAAAAAAAAAAAAGGAAAAAGTGGGAAATAAAATGTACACCATGGCTTTGAAAAGCTCTGATGTATTCCAGGCACCTAGAAAGCCACGTGCAGGTTTGTTGTAAACTCAGGGAACCTGAGGCGTCCACAGGCTCTCATCTGCAGCTAACCTTGACCATGAGCAGGAAGTGAAGGCTAGGGCAGGGTCTGCACCTGCTAAGCCAAGTGCCAGGTGTGCTGAGTGCACAGCACACAGAGAGAGCCCCTTGCAGGACCAGATAACCACTAAGGCCATAAAGTAGAGAGCTCACTGGCTTCACACAACAAAAAATAAGAACTTTATAGAAATTGTTCAGGAAAGTCATTAAAATCCAACTACATTAGCTACCAACAGCAAACTACCACGGGAGAATCTGATTTCAGGGCAAAGTCTGTCCCTGAGGACACCCAGACATGGACTTCATGGAAAGCTCTAGAAATCAACTATTTTTAAATGTGCTCAAAAAACTAAAGAAGGCCATGTGTAAAGAACTAAAGGAAAAAATGAAAATATAGTCTCATAAGTAGAAAGTATCAAGAATGATGGAAGTTTTTTCTTTTAATTTAAAAGAACCAAATATAGGGCTGGGGATTTAGCTCAGTGGTTCCACCACCTGCCTCACAAGAGTAAGGTCCCAAGTTTGATCCCCAGTACCAAAAAAAAAAGAACCAAATATAAACTGAAGTTCAAAAGTCGCTGCGGGGGGGGGGGGGCTGGGGATTTAACTCAGTGGTGCCACCACCTGCCTTGCAAGCACAAGGTCCTGAGTTCGTGATGCACAGTACCAAAAACAAAAGTAGGTGGGGAAGAAATGTGAAAAATTCACTATAAGCAATCAAAAGCAGATTCCAGCATTTAGAAAGCAACATCAGCAAACTTAAAGATAAGTCCACTGGGTTACACAATCTGAAGAACAGAAACAAAAAAGAATGAATAAAAATGAACAGAGCCTTGAAAACCTAAGGGACACCAAACACACCAACATCTGTGAGATGGGATTCACAGAAAGAAGGACAGAGGTATACAAGTAACAGGAGTGGCTAAAAATCTGACATGAAAAATTCACCTGTCATCAAGGAAGCTCAATGGTTTTTTGACAACATGGTCAAAACCTAGATCATGTTGTCAAAAAGTCAAGACTGACTATGGTGGCATGCCTATACTCCCAGCTACTTTGGAGGCTGAGGCAGGAAGACTACAAGTTTGAGCCCAGCACGGGCAACTTAGCAAAATTAAAAATGAAAAAAAGGATTGTGGATATAGCTCAGTGGTAGAGTGCCTGTTTGTCTCTGTGCAAGTCTCAGGTTCGATCCCTACTATGGGGGTGGAAAGAGATGACAAAGCAGGGATAAGCAACTCATCACCTAAGAATGACAGCTGGTTTCCCATGAGAGACCATGGAGGTTACAAGCAGTGGGATGATGTATTCATGGCACTGAAAGACACAAACAACCAACCTCACCAAGAACTCTATACACAGCAACATCTCTCTTGAAAAAGGTTAATGTATTCCCAGATAAGCAAAACCTACCGGCAAATCTATCTTCTCTTGCAACTCCTACACAAAATGCTAATGGAACCTAAAATGTACCAATAAACTTAATGAATAAGAGGCATCCAAATAAAATGAAAATAAGAAGTTAAAAAAAAAAAACAACAATTCTAAAGGGGGCCTTTAGCAGAATTGAACAGACACCAGGTGACCATCTGGGTGTACGAAGGACAGAGTGCTGGTCCAGTGCAAAAGACAGCATAAGTCTGTCTTCAATTGGTAACTCTTTTCCTCTCCTACTGGGTTAAAAAAAAAAACTGTATAAAAAGCAACACCCCAAAAGAGAATGGGATACGAGGTATATAGGAATAAACTTTTGTATACTATTGAGTATATTGACAGTAAATTCAAAAGTATTGATATAAAACACAACATGAATTATAATCCCCAGAGCAAACACTAAGCACATAATTCCAAAATATTTACAAAACAAGCAAATTAAATACTAATTTAGAAAGCAGTTATAGAAACAGAAGAAAAAAGAACAAAATGTTCAAAACTTAATACAAAGTCACAGTGATCAAATCAGAATGATACTGGAATAAGGACAGACACACAGTTTAGTAGGGCAGAATGAGAAGGCCAGTATAAATCCACACATTTACAATCAGCTGATCTGAGACGAGCATACCAGGATAACTCAATGGGGGAAGAGTATTTTTTTCAATCTATTATACCACGATAACTGGATATCCACATGCAAAAGAATGCAACTGGCCTACCTCAAAATGAAGTTGGACCTCATACTATGTAATAATTCAAACTCAAAATGTATCAAGGCCTATATGTAAGGACTAAAATGACAACAGAAAAAATATAAATGAAAATGGATTAGGTAACGGCAATAGTTTCTTAGAAATAACAAAAGCACAAGTAACAAAAGGTAAAATAAAAACTTTTGGGCTTCAAAGAACACTGTCAAGAAAATAAAAAGATAAAATACAAATGAAAGTGAAAAAAACATCACCAGAGAATGGAAGAAAATACAGTATTTTCAAATAATGACAACAGTGTATTACCCAGAAGAACTGTAACTCAACAATAAAAGACAAATTATTGATTAAAACATGGACAAAGGACTTAAAATTAAAACAACAATGAAATATTTCATACTCACTGGAATAGCTACACGAAAACTGTAAAACAAAACAAATACTAAGCATTGGTAAGGACATGGAAACTCTAAGGCTTACACATTTTTTAGCGGAGATGTAAAAATGTAAACTGGTGCAACCACTGTAGAGAACAATTTGGTAGTCCCCCAAAGTGAATTATAACAATTCCATCTGGCCCAGCACATCCCACAGAACTGAAATCCTGTGTGCATGGTGGGTGGCAGAGGGGAGAATGAGGTGAAAGTGGAAGTAGTCCAGTGCCCCTTCTCTCCAGCCTCGCCCCACAGGCCAGGTTCTAAGTCACCACTGAAGGCATCAGAAGATGGCATAGAGGTGTAGGTGACCTCAGAAGCAACCCTGTGGCATTCACAGATGGGGAGATACCCTGTCATGAGTGAGAGGCGGACACCCAGCATCATGCTAAGAACTTCACCACAGAGACTCTTCTAAGATGAGGAGTGACGCTCAGGAAGCTGACAGCACATTCTTATTGAATCACAAATAAGACTGCACACACCAAGACCTGTCATGTAAAGGTACAAGAGCCCAATGATGAATGTAACTGTACTGTATACCTAAAATGTACCAATAAACTCAATAAGAGAAAAAAAAAGACCGCACACAAGCATGTTGTGCAGAGACAGCCTGAGAGTACCACATTCGCTAAGCATGAGTTAGACTCAATACAAAACCTGGTTTAAAGCCCAAAATACTACCCACCAAACACCACACTAGGCTTAGCCACATACAACAATTTGTACTAGATGGTGAGTATAATCTAGACCAGTTCTTAAAAATCACTATTTTTTTTTTTTTTTTTTGTACCGGGGATTGAACTCTGGTCCTTGTGCTTGCAAGGCAGGCCACCAAACTACTGAGCTAAATCCCCGGCCCAACTATCTTTTGTTGTTGTTGTTGTTGTTTTTGGTGCCAGGGATCAAACTTGGGCCCTTCTGCTTGCAAGGCAGGCGACAGAACCACTGAGCCAAATCCCCAGCCCAAAAATCACTATCTTAAAAAAGCAATATAGTGTCCATGTTCAACTTGAGTTATAGCTCCCTAATTCTATTCAGTTTCAAATTTGCTTGCTTTTCTTGTTGTTGTTTCGTTTTGCAGTCCTGGGGATCAGACCCAGGGCCTTGTGGATGCTGAGCAAGTGCTCTACAACTACACTACGCTCCAGCCCTCAGCTGTGATATTTTATTAGCTGCATCCTGCTGTATCTTTACCTTGCAAATACAACACGAAAGCCAGTTTACAAGCAATACATTTCATATTGTGTCAGCCTGTTTGTTATTTACAAATGAGGTGGGTCTCAAATTGCCACAAAGTATTAGTAAGCTTTCTGGCTGCTGGGACCAAACACCTGACATCCACAACTTGAAGAGGAAGCAGCACATCAGTCTCATGGTTTCAAAGGTTTCAGTAAAGGAGCAACTGGCTTCAAGGCAGAAACATTGCCACAGAAGAGCATAGAGTAAAGCTGCTTAGTTCAAGCAGTCAGGAAGCAGAGCACAGGGCAGTGTCAGAGGAGTGGGCAGGGACTAGACACAGTACCAAAGGTTATCCCTATATGATCCACCCAGACACAAAGTATGCTTTAGTAAGTATGCTTTAGTTAGGTGGCTCCCAAGCCAACCAAACTGACAATTAAGCTCAACTGTCAGAAGGTCCTTCCAAGAGAAAAACAAATCATTCATCTCCATTAACAATTAAATTGGAAACCATTAGTAGGTTTTACACAAAACTGCTCTGATGGGATGAGAAAATCAAAGTGGACCACAAAGTAGCTGAAGTTCAAATAACTGGCCATAAAAAAAACTACAAAAAATGCAACCTACTCCTTTCCAATCCTGATTCAAACTCCAGAAGGCATTTCTTTAAAAAGTACTGATTAATATTAACTACATAAAAATTACTAAGTTCTGCAAGGAAAAAAACAAACCAACTCAGAAACTTAGTGCCAAAATGAAACAACAGGTCTATAATACTGCAAAATTCTTCATCCACAGTTTTGCTTTCTGTGATTTTAGTTGTCTACAGTCAACCATGATCAGAAAATATTAAAAGGAAAATTCCAGAAAATAACAGTCTCTAAGTTATAAATTGCATGCTGTTCTCAGCAATGTAATGAAATCTTGTACTGCCCCCTCTATCCCATCTTTTCTGTCCAATGTATCCACACTTTACATGCTGTCTAGTGGGACTTTACAGCCATCCTGTCAGATAGACTATCACAATGCTTGTGTACAGGAATGCATATTTTGCTTACTAATGGCCCCAAAGCATAAAAGCAGAGACGCGGGCAATTCAGATACGCCAAAGAGAAGCCATAAAGTGCTTCTTTTTAATGAAAATGTCCACATTCTTGACTTAATAAAAAAAAAATTTGTGAGGTTGCTAGCATTATAAGAATGAATCTTCTGGGCTGGGGATTTAGCTTAGTGGCACCGCACCTGGCTTGCAAGCACAAGGTCCTGATTTCGATCCCTGGTACCAAAAAAACAATAAATCTTCTATCCACAAAATTTTGAAAGAAAAAGAAATGTGTGCTCCTTTTGCTATCACACCCTGAACTATGAAAGTTCTGGCTATAATGCATACATAGTAAGTGCTACATTAAACTAGGAGGGCAAAGAAATTCAAGGCTGGCAGCACCGTGGTGCACCACAATACGCTGAGCTCACACAAAGGCTTCTACAAGGGTCCCCTGAAACAAACACCAAGCCATTTACTGAAGTCACAGCTGGTTATACAAATTCACAAATAGGTTTGGACTGAAAAATGTAAGAACTAATGAATAGGCTACTTCTGCTGATGAGGAAGCTGCTGCCATATTCCCAGAGTGGAAGAACTTAGTTACAGAGAAAGCAAGTCTTTAATTCCAAGGAAACCAGGATCTTATGGAAGAAGATCCCCAATGGAGCCCACATTCATAAAAGTGCAAAGGAAACACCAGGGCATAAAAAAGGGAAGAAAAGAGTGATTCTGGCAATGCTATGTAGCAATGCTGCAGAGCACATGATAAAGCCAGGCACAGTGTACAGAGCAAAGAACCCACGCACTCTCAAAAACAAAAACAAAAATTATCTATCTGCCCATGTTCTGGCCACATAATCAGAAAGCGTGGGCAATAGCCATCTTGTTTATGGAATGGTTCCACCAATGCTCCATATCCCAGAAGTGAAGAAATACTTGGAAGAGGAAGGGTTGGATTTAACATTCTATTAATACCAATGCACAACCATCCTGAATTTGTTTGCTATGAAAATAAAAGTGTGAAGGTTTTACTTTTGCCTCCAAAAATTGCTTCATTGCTTCAGCCTCTTGACTAGGACATTGTTTGGTTTGTCAAGGCCACAGCCACCGCTGGTAAGTGTTCACATTTGATTGGCAACTGATGCAGACCCTAATCTAGATATAATGCAGCATGGAAGCCATTCACTACTGCTACCACAGTAACACTCATCAGTGGCTGCAGTGGATGAGTTAAAACCAGAAGCTAACCGCCTGTCAGAACTTATGGAATAGAGCTAGAAATGATTTTAAAGGCTCCCCAGAGACCAATGGAAAAGGCAGGGAAATCATTCATGCAGCAAGACAAGCTGGTGGAGAAGGATTTGCTGATGTGTGTGATGAAGACAACAGAAGTGTTAACACAGAAGTGAGGAACCTGAAGAATGCATTGAGTCATCTTCAGAGGAAGAGGAAGATGAAAGAAGTAATGCAACTGGACAGGCATTAAAAGACAAAACTGTGGAGTAAGATCCTCAGATACAACACAGCCTCTTAAAATTATCTATCTGGTCACCAGAGGACTCTTTCTATTTTTTAGATTTTATTTTTATGGAGGAGAGAGGAGGCTTCCGATTACAACATTCTTCGCAAAGGTTCCAGCATAGAAGTCCCAACTATAGAGGATTCCCAACCAGTGACTTGATCAAGGCCCAATGACCCAGTATCACCAAAGCAGGCACCATCTCATCTCACACCATCACAAGAAGGAGGTGAGGACAGTACAGCACCAAGATTTTCAGAGAAAGACCATATTCACAATTCATTAGTGTAACACTATCCTATTTTATTATTGTTGTTGTTAATCTCTTAATATACTAATTTATAAATTAAATTTTACTAAAGGAAGGCATATGTAGGAAAAATATCTCATATATAGGGTTCAGGGCTATCCCCAGTTTCAGGCATCCCTTGGGGGGTCCTGAAATGTGTCCCTGAGAATAAGGAACTGCTACACACATCACAGAAGACAATCTCTTTAATCGACACAGAGCAAGAGGCAGAAAAAGCAAGAAGCTGACAGAAAATGGGCAAAAGATATAACCAGTTTAAAACAGGCAAATGTGGAAAGGTGCTCACTTATAAGAGAAAAACCAATTCATACTACATCTAGGCACTATTTTTCACATATCCAACTCACAAACCCAGAAGTTTGATAACATAATATTGTCAGTAAATCTGAAAAAGCAAGGACTTTTGTACACTATTAATGGGCATGTAAGTAAATATAACCTCCATAAAAGGCATTTCATTAATACCTAGAGAAATGTTTTACTCTCAAACTGCCTTTCATGGAACTTATTCATATAAAAATACATATATGCAAAATAAAATATACTAAGAACATCCACTGCTTTATTGTTCATAAGAACAAAACAGTGGACCGAACCTAGATATGCACTAACAGGGGGCTGGTTTCATTATCAGCTTGCTGTTTGACAGGGTCAAAGCACAGCACGGGGCAGCCTGAGATGTGAGGGGTGGTCACCCATCAGGTGACTAGGAGCAGTAAGGTCCACCAAGCAGAAGCAGCTGGGGAAATGGAGGTAAATGGAGCAATCAGAGCTATGGGGGCGTGGCGAGGGGGGGACACTGGGCAGGGGCAGTGGGGTCATCTCAGTGAGTGGAACACACCATCTGAGCCAAAAGTTGAAAGAGAAACATATATTCATACCTGATTACAAAGGCTTAAGAAATATCTGCTGAAGTGTCCCCCAAACCAGTTGTGAGGTGACCTAGATCAGAACAGGTAGAAGAGGCACAGAGTCAAGACCCCCTTTTCACTGGCCATGACGGTATATGGGCACATACAGTGTTGTACATTCAAAAATTAGGTAAATTAAAGCACAAATGGATAAATGCAGCCTACTAGCCTTTTCTGCTGTGGAAGTTTCCTGTAATAACATCTTCCCACATTTCTTCCAGATGTGTTCTAAGAAGGGAACGCCATATGTCACAGAGCTTTCAGCACAAATCCCAGCACCTGCATTGAGCTCAGAGGAAAGTGTCACCCAAGTCTAAGCCTGGAGATGGTTAAGAGCCACGCGGGCCACACCTGGGACCAAGGCACTGTTCAAAGGTTCTGGGGTGAGACCAGAGCCAAGCACAGCACACAACAGGGCGTGGGCACCTATAACGTCTGGGAGGAAAGGGATTCACTGTCACTCAACAGCAGCCAGTAACAACTCTGCAACAACACCACAGCATTTTCCACTGACCAGATGGTCAGCAAGACAGCGCTCAAGAGGGGGCCAGTTCTGGTCTCCACTGTGGCACAGTCTTACCAGACTTTTTCTCAACTTCAAATGAGAAGTTTAACAAAAACCTCTGCAGTTTAATTTTCTAAAATATTGAAACCATAAGTTCTGCCCAATCGCTGCATGAACTCAGTGCTCATGTCCTCCTCCAAGGGTACACTGAGGAAAGGAAGGGCAGTGAGGTGCTTTACCTCAAGAACAGAGTGGGTTAAGCAAAGAGAGAACCACATTCTGAGGCAGCAGATTAAAAACTTCACACTGGCTCTTTAGATTTGCCAGCAAAGTGGTTTTTTTAAATGCTGTGTGTCACAAAAGACCATTTCTGCTGTTTCTCTGAAGAGCACAATGTACTGTGCACATGCTCCCACTTGTCCCTGCCAACTCCAAGAGGCTGCTGTGCCCTCAACCATACCCCCCATCTGCAGAAAAGGGACTGGCGAGGTGCTCGGGAAAGGCCAGGCTCCGACGTGGATCCGATGTCATCCGGCCACAGCTGGAGGACAGAGGACAATCTGCGGTGACACTCCATCCTCCAGCCAGGCCCTGCCCACCAGCAGTACAGGGCCAACTCCATCCGCAAGCACTGCAGTCAGTTGTGGCTGACAGCATGATTCTACCTGATAGATGCCAGAGACAAAAAACCCAGAATATACACTGCTGATAGGTGGCTGTGACAGGTACACTTGGGGAACAATGGGAAAGGAGCCAGACCAGAAAGAAAGAGCAACTCTGCAAGAAACGCCTTGGAGCAGTGGAACCCAAAAGACATAGTAAACTTGTTCTGAAGTTTGAATGAGGGTGTGACAAAAATTCTGAGTTCTCTAAATAAGAGAGACCTGGACTTTTCTAAAAGAAGTTTATGATGGTATAAGAATGATATGTGGGAATAGATGCCAATAAAGAAGAAAAAGAAAACACCCCACCACAAAGAAGATAAAGGTTTTCACAAGCAGGTCACCGAGGTAAGTTATGCCAGGGAGTGCCACAAAAATCCCCATGCTAAACTAGCCAACAGCCACAGGAAGCCCCTTCCTCCTGCCCACCCTGCGATGTCACTGTTAAGTGCTCCAAGCCCTCTAGGTGCAAGGGATGCTGGCTCCTGTTGCCTGTGACGTGAACGTGCTGATTGCCAGTCCCAAATGCACAGGCCCAGTAGTGGGCCGGACAACAGGGGAGGGTCACTGAGACGGACCCCCTCAGCACTGGACATACACACAAACCACCATGTTATGTTCTTCACTGCTGTCCCTTCCTGCAATCACCTTGTTCATTATTTACCAACTCTTATTGCCTGTGCAATAAATGGATATATAAGGTATGTTCTAAATATATAGTGAATGTTTAAATTTTTAAAAAACTATTATAGTAAAGACACATTGCTATTAATCCCCCTCAAACTATATCCCTTTTCTTTTTCCTTTTTCTTTTTTCGGTAGCAGGAATTAAACTCAGGGCCTATGCTTGCCAGGCAGCAAACCCCTGGTTTGAACATACTTATCCCACGATTCCTGCCACTTTCTGAAGCAGTTCTGGAAGTCCTCTTTAGTTATTCTGGTATAGTGGCCTTGATGTCCTGAATCAATTTGAAACATTTCCTTTTTGTAGTCATTTTGACTTTGAGGAAGAACCAGAAGCCACACAGAGCCAGATTCAGTGAATTCAGTACTGTAATGTTTTTAGGAACCTACCTATTCACCATACTTTGATCCCACCTTGTAAAGATAGGAAAGAAAATTCCAGAACTGCTTCAGAAATTCGAAAAATGATGGAATAAGTGAGGGGGATTAATGACAATGCATCTTTTACTGTGATACATTTTTAAAATTTAAACATCTATGTTTTGATAACCCCTTGTAGATTCTGGGCCAGCAACCTAGTCTGACTTGGTGGCCACCACATGGGCCATGTGCTCAGGAAACACCGACTGCAGAGCAAGTCAGACCCAGGGTTGTACTTGGTGAAAGCAGGACCACATTGTCCTGTGACTCTAACAGGCATGACACAAGACAGCTTGTCACTCTGTGAGATGCACAGTGTGGGGCTTCCTCAACACGGTACCCACAGAGCAGAGCTATGGTTTCAACTCCAGTTAGTGGGCAGCACATCTGAGACCCAACGCCAGTCTAGTGTGGTTGTCCTGTTAGCTGTGGAAGGAATGGCAAAGGTGGCTGGCCACCCCAGACACAGAGAACGGCTAGTTCTAGGCTGGTTTCACAATAAGTCCTTTGGGAGAAAGACTCAGCCATGCATGGAGCATGTTAGAAATCAGATAAAGGCCCAAATATCTAATATTTTTGGCCAAGTGAATGAGCACAGTAATCAACACTTTTCAGAATTCATAACTGATTGACAATCCTACCAGACAATGACATGGAAATCAACACCTGACCCACTAACATCCTAAGAAGCTGGGTAAACAACTCAAGAAGGGCAGCCAGTACCACTCCTGATCTACCCAAAACAGACAAAGAACAGCCTCTCAAAGCTGAGACTCCATGCAGGTGACTCCACACTCTCCTGACTCGGGTCCCAGAGGTACACTAAATTCTGATTCCCAGGGGCACTGGGAGCTGGTACGAGATACACTATCATGGGGGTGGACAGAAGAAGAATTCTGCATATGGCTGCTTCCTACCAATGCCAGGCCACTCACAACTCACCAATTGGTGGCTGTGGTACCTTAAAGGCTGAGGGTTCCATCTTTGCTCCACTATCAGCACATAAACATGTTCTGTTTCTGTCTCCTGGAAGGAGCTGCACTCATCCGACCCTGTACCTGCTACAGTCCCTACTCAGACCCTACACATGAAGCAGGAGGGCCAGGCACTCCTCAAAGCCAGCCTGGACTTGGCACCTGTCTGGCCCAGGCTGCAGTGGACCTCGCCTGCTGTCTAATCATCAACACGTTGAGGTGGGTGCCTCGCTGTCTGAAATGCACATGGGCAGTCTCAAGTGTGGCCCCATGAGACAAGCATGAGCTCAGAGGTGCATACCTGGCTACCACACTCTAGCACTTTGTTCCCTCAGACAGGTGTCCAGTGCCCTATCCAGGCTGACACTGGATAATGTAACTCCTTCTCTCCACCTCCACTCCTCATCTGTGAAACAAGTTATTTTGCAGGTCGCAGGTTCTGATGAAGACTGAGATGAAACACATCTTATTCTGGCTCTGCTGCCTGAGGCTCTGAGTGGAGCCTTCCTATTTGCAACAACTGATGACAATGCCACGGCCACCAAGGCTCCCCAAGTAAACAGCTCTCCTCTTGGAAGAGTAAACCTACTCACTGAAGCTACTAGATGAAGTTTCAGAAGCCAGCTCTTGCCCCATGGCAGAGCCACAGGGAACAGCACCTGGTCTAGTGACCCTGGGCTTCTCCTTCGGCCTCAGGGTCGATCAGCACTGCAGTCTCGCCCGTGACCACACCTGGTTTAAGTCAGGGCTCCTGGGTACTCATAGATGAAGAGGAAGCAGTAGTTCTGTGTTTGTCACTAAGGGAAGAAAGTGGTGCCGAGGAAGGAAGCAGGACCAGCGCTCCACACACCATGATGAGGAGCACTGAGTGACACCAGGCATCGATATGGCAGGGAGAGGATTCTCTCAA
The DNA here is from genome assembly GCF_012274545.1 of Fukomys damarensis. Lineage (NCBI taxonomy): Eukaryota > Metazoa > Chordata > Mammalia > Rodentia > Bathyergidae > Fukomys > Fukomys damarensis. The sequence continues at coordinate 24,812,270 of NW_022900929.1, forward strand.
AGGACCCTGAGCCAAATGCAGAAGGGAGGCTTCAGGACAGGGAAGTATGCCCTCAGTACATGTCTCACCTGTGTGAAACCAGCAAAATCAGAGCAGGAGAAAGAGAACAGACAGCAAGGAGAGCAGATGAGGGTGCTGGGTGGGTGGGACCCTGGGGACCACGGTGTCTGTGGCACCCACGCTCTTCCCTCCTGCCCTCTGAGTAGGTCGCAAATCCTTTATCTCCACAACACTTAGTTTGCCATATACAGGGGATGCCACCCACCTGTCACTTTGTCTAACATGAGTTTGCTGGGCCCTAGCTGGCAAGGCCAGGAAACTCAAGGGACAATGGCTGTGTGAAAGCCTCTGTGACCTGGCTTCTGCTGGGAGGCTGCAGGCAGACTCCATCTCTAGGGAACTGTGGACTCCACCAAGGCAACGTTGGAGTCTTCCCTTGAAACCAAGAGGCTGGCCATCTATACCAGGGTCCTGACAGCGTCTACTATGACTCTGTTTAGTGGGAGACAAGGACATCAAATATGTGGGCCTCTCTCGGGGGCTGATGCTGCTCACAAGGAAGAGAAGCCTGCAGACCAGCTGAAAGAAGCTCATGGGTCTGGTGGCAGGGGATGTGCAAGTGCAAGTGACCCCCGCTGAGGCAGGAGCAGGACCCGGCCTTACCTCCTGAGGCCAATCCCAATCCACCCTAGTAATGCCGCATCCCTCCTGAGATAGGTCCAACTGACTGAGCAAACTCCACACCCACCTCCACCACACCAGGGCTTTTACCTGCTTCCCCTTCACCACATGCTTGGGCACTGGCACCCTGACCTCCAAGTCGGTGTAGTCCTGTGACCAGGTGTAGTTCTCACGGACAGCACCGTTGTAACTGTCGGGGTTTCTCTGGAACTGCTCCTGAACCCTGAGAAAGAACAGCAAAGGTGAGATGCAGCCAGGCAGAGGACCCATGGGCAGCTAGCATGTGCCCCTGAGCCCTGCATCCCCAAGAGTGACTGACTCAAGCTTCATTCCAAGTTTGCCTGCTTATGCGTCTGTAAATCCCCTCATCTAGTGTTACCCTTTCTGACCCTCCTATTCAGTCTCCAGGACATCCCAGAAGTAGGGAAAAGGTGCAGAGAAGAGAACCTACAAGTAGAACCCTCAAGCTCAGGAAAAGCATCTGTGACCATTATCAAAGCCCAGCCCAGATCTGCCAGGTGCCACAGTGCTCAGTCCAGGCCTGAGAATCAGCCAGATGTGCATGCTAATAAAACCCTGGGCTCACAGGCACTCAGTTTCTTACAAACTGCCTTGGTAGGGCCAACCTTTCTTTAAGAAGGCAAAACAACTTCATCCTGCAGCTGCTTAACTTCAATCCTAATCTAACGCCGAGCCTCTATTTTCTCCAAGGATGTAATTCAAAGCCAAAGGACTGCATCATTAGTAATGATGGGCCCACAAGAAAGGACCCAAGAGCCTGATCACCTGAATTCTAGTGGACACATCCATCACAGAGGCAACACACATACAGACAGGTCTAGCCATGACAATAATGCTGGAAAAAAAGCACAACAGTTAGCATAAAACTTAACCATGTAAAACTTCTTAAAATTGAGTATAGACTCAAGTATACTATGTGAGGTCAGGATCTAAATCATAGATAAAAGCCTCATCATGGAGAAGGCAGCCACACATGGAACATTCTGCAGTGGGTTCTGCCCAGAGACCAGGAGACACGACCCAGCAGGAAGGGAGCCTTGCAAACGGCATGTGCGCTTCATCTACTCACTGGGAAGAGCACAAAGCTTCATCTGTCTAAATCTGTGCCAACACAGGCCTAAGGCAAGGGTGGGATAGTCTTGAGACAAAAGACTGTATTTATCTACTGTGAGTGGCTGGGCCTCCAGCATGGTCCAAGTTCTCTGGGCTGGGTAACAGGTGGTTCTGAAGGGCTGAATTGAGTCCTTCAATGATATGTTGGTGTCTTAACCCCTGGGACAAAATGTGACCTTCCTTGGAAATAAGGTCTTTACAGAAGTGATCCAGTTACAATGAGGTCATTAGGCTGTGCCCTACCCCACTCCAGCTAGTGGCTATAAAGGGGGAAAACTTTGGACATGGAGACGGACATTCCCAGTGAAGACAATGTAAAGAAGGTCATGTGAAAACCAGACACCCAAAGGTGGAAGAGGCAGAAAGGATCCCTCTCTAGAGCTGTCAGGAGGGAGGGCCGGCCAGCACCTGATCTCACCTCTCACTTCAAAACAATGACACAATTGATGCCCCTTGTTTAAGTCACCATTCTGTGGCACTTTGTTGTAGCAGCACAGTCAAACCCAGGGCTAAGGAAATTATATTCAATCAGAGGTGAGATTCAAAATTCAGCACTGGACACTGGCAGGACCAGGCACTGGCCAATCAGAATGGTTGCCAGCCAGAAACTGTCCACAGGGTGCCACTGCGAAGCATGTAGATGACACATGGGGTCCAAGAGGCACTGAGGACATATGCCGTGATGACACGAGAAAGCAGGGAAGGGTGCCAGCAGTAAAGGAAAGAACACCTGTATGCAACTGATAAAAATATTTTCAAGGAGTGCATAGTGGTGTGGAAAAAGCTTTCAACATCCCATTAAACATAAATACAGGATATATAACTTTCATGTGTGTTACAGCCTCTGCTTCTAAAAGGAAGAAATACATACACACACCTATACAGTACATATAAAAGAGGCTGGAAGGAAGCAGGCTAAATTTCTGATACTTCTAGCAGCAAGGTAACAAGGAATATGACCTTCTCCTGTGTATCTGTAGGTATAGCCAAATTCCCTATAACACGTGGACATTTTAACAACCAAGAGGAAGATAGTACTTGTTTTTAAAGTGTTGACAGGATGAGCCGGGCATGGTGGTGCACGCCTGTAATCCCAGCACTCAGGAAGCTGAGGCAGGAGGATCGCTGTGAGTTCGAGACCAGCGTGGGCTACATAGTGAGTTCCAACTACATAGCGAGACCCTGTCTCAAAAAAACAAAAAGTGTTGACAGGAGACAGTGATGCTTTCAGGGGCTCCCAAGGGCCAGTATGACCCCTGTAATGTCCTAAAGCCAGCTGTGGAGGGGTGACACACAGGTGGAGGACACATTCAGCCACCAGGCATCACAGGACCCACCCACATGTGCTCCAATGGCAATATTAAGCTCATATCTCAAGTGGCGCCAATGCCTGAAAACATAACAAAAGGAGAACAGGGCAGGAGCAGCAACTGCCACTGCTGGGGGATGGGGGAGAGAGACTCCTTCCAATGACCTGTCACCAGGTAGGAATAATTAGAATTATAAAAGCATCAATAAAATACACACACACACAAACTAAAGACCAGCATGGCCCCAGCCCTTGACAGAGATCAGGGAATAGACAGGAAGATTCCTAAAAGATGGGACTGAGATAGCTCTTTCAAGACAAGAGCCCCTGTCCTGGGCAAAGGATCTTGGACCACAGATCAGCACAGTCCATGTCCCGCGAGGGCTGCACTCCTCCAGGGCCAAGGACCCTGCCCAGCCTACGCAGTGTCCAGCAGACTGATCCCATGTGCTGTATGATCCAGATGGGAGTCTAGTCACATGGGTCTCACCTGTCCTCAACTCCCACTGCGTCCTCAACTCCCCTTGCATGGGCCCTACAGCCTCCTTCCAAAGCAGGCAGGAGAATCACTCCTAAAACAGCCCTAGCAAGTTGCTGGGTGCTTTTTTTAGCACTCTGAATCCACATTCTCTTTAAATAAAGTTGCTTATTTCCAGCCGACAGTATATAAAAATAAGTGTCTTGTCAAGTGCAGGTGAGAGAGAGAGAGACAGAGAGAGAGAGAGACAGAGAGAGAGAGAGACAGAGAGAGAGAGAGTGCACACCCGAGCCCCCACCCACCCCACTTCTGCTGCCTGTGGCCACCCCTGCAGCTGGAGGAGGAGGCAGGGGAGGAGAACAGAGGCTTTGCACCAGGGTGTGAGGGAGACAGTGAGTCAGCAGCTCGGGTGCAGACTAGCAGGTCTCCTGCAGCTCCCACTCCTGATGAGCTGGGTTGGAAGAAAAAACAGGATGGCCACAGCCTGACAGTGCCATGAGCCCTGGGCCCCAGGCCCTCTGTCTCCCTGGAGGGCTCCAAATGCTGGGCTCTTCCCAGCAGAAGGCCCTTAGCTACAGGCCTGGGTACTGCAGCGCAGGACCTGCACAGGTGCTCACTGCACTGGTGGTACTGTCTCCAGGAGTCACAGCAGAGATCACACCAAGGCAGGGACCCAGCACAACAGGCGGCCATCCACACACTGCACAAAGACCAGAAGGTCCTCTGTCCCTTAGGTTATTTTTTAAAACCAAAGAATAATGGACAAACCTGGATTACAACAGCTGTGCCAGTATGAGAACCTGAGTGAGAGGAGGTCACACACAGCCTTCACCTAAAGATTTACATCCAGGAAGCTGAGCCCCATTCTGGCAATGGATTTAATACCTGGGGGCCATAGATGCCACCAGCAGCTCTTCTCCAGAGAGAATGCGCCTTGGCAGGCATTCACTACCTGAGAAGGGAGCCAGGCGCTGGCTTCCCCAAGCCACTGCCAAAGCCAAGGTTCCTGTGCTGGAAGGGGCAGCCTACACCTGCTGTCCCAGGAGCTCCGGATGGGGCCACAGCCCTCACCCCAAACAGAGCTGTTCTTTCAAATCTCTTGCAATCAATCCTATGGTACTTGAAACATTCACACTTGCCCCGTACAAGGTGACACAAAGACCACCACCTCTGTGTGTTGACAACAACAAGGTTACCCTAAGTATGAGTGCTCCTGTCAGTCTCCACCTTCTGTAGACTCCACTGCCCCTGTACCATTGGGAGAGGCACTACCATGTGTGTGTGCCTGTGTCTGCAGTCTCCAAGTTTGTATCCCCCAAATTCACGCAGAATCCTAACCTCAAAGTGCAGCTGAGGAGGCGGGGCTTTGGGAGGTGATTAAGTCACAGAGGGACAGCCTTGTGAAGAGACTTGTGTCCTTATGAGAGGGACCTCAGAGACCTGTCCTTTCTCCCCACATGACAGCACACAGAAGGCACAACGAGCCTCATGCCCTCACCAACTCTGCCAAGAGTGTGATGGTGAACTTCCGGCCTCCAGAACTTTGAGCAGTGAAAGTCTATTGGTGGAAGCCACCCTGTCCAGGCATTTTGTTATAGCAGCCTGAGCAGACTGAAAGGACGTGTGCCTTCGTGTGGTGTGCCCGGATGGCGTACACGTGTGGGGTATGCCTGGATGTGTGCATGCCATGGATCATGTCTCTCCCTTTGCACTCGCCATCTCTCTCACCCAATCCCTCTCCTCTCACTGACCCCGCAGACCGGATGGCAGCCACAGCCGTGGCCCCTCTTGGCCCCTTCTCATACTGCTGTGCCCATGCAGTCCTTGACAGCCTTCGCTGGCTCTCCGCGGGCCAGGAGACGAAGTCTAGCACCTCAGCAAGGCCCAAAAGATACTCACAATTTAGTCATCATGGCTCCTGCCCCCTTTTCCTTCTGTTCCTGCAAAGACCTCCTCCTCCTCCTCCTCCACTGTCAACTCTAGCCTGCCTGTGCTCAGTCTCAAGCCAAGATTTACCAAAATCTTCTCAACCTGGTGCAAACACAGTTCTTTTTCTTCTGTTTTTTTCATTTCTGAAGCATTACAGAATGAACACACTGATCCCCAAGCTCATCCCTGCTCACCACCCTCAGTCCTCCAACACTAGTGATACTTCCACCACCTGAGATGGACTCAGGCCACCCAGAGCCAGGCCCCACCTTCACTTCTCACACAGCACTACTACCTTGCACCTGCAACCTTCTCACTGGAAGGCACAAGGCCGCACGCTGGCCATAGGCCAGGCTTCCCACACAGAGAAGCGCAAGCCAACCAGCCCTCTGGACCCTTCACACTCACACTCCTTCTTCCCAGGGCCCATCCATTCATCGTCCATCGCCACCTATGCTCACTAGTGCTTCTTCACCCACACAGACACAGCCCTTCACCGGGTGACACTGGTCAGACATGCTACCACTGCAGCAGTTGCCCAGACCACAGGCCTTGGCCTCAGCACAGCCTATGACTGAGGGCCTCAAGCCAATCCCTGGACAATCAAAGTGGTTTCCCCTGCCCAAAGATCCATCTGTGCGTGTCTGCTGGATGCAAATCCTAGGGCCGGGCGAGGAATGGTGGCACACACCTGTAATCCCACACCTGTAATCAGGAGGCTGAGGCAAGAGGATCGCTGAGTTCAAGGTCAGCCTGGGCTACATAGTGAGTTTAAATCCAGCCTAAACTGCATACTCAGACTCTGTCTGTAAAATTAATTAAATAAAATAAACAAACAAACCCTAGAAACCCTGGCATCACATACACAGCCGTGTGAAATCAATAAGTCAGTTGGCTTCCCTATGCCTTGGCCTCCCGACCCATAAAATGGCAACATTAGCAGCAGATGTTCCAAAGGGGTGGCCATGAAGAATGAGACAAATCATGTAAAACAGTGAAAACAGAGGCACTCTATGTCACTGTCCTTACTAAGTGCTTTTTCCCTATTATAAAGCCTCTGGTTGTGGACAAAGATTCACCAACTTTTACAAATAAGGAATAACTCTTGATCCTCAGAGACATTTAAAGAGGTAAGTTAAACATTGTGCCTAGTAATTCTACACTTTTACCCTTAGCCTTCTTTTTCTAAAAGCCAGGTGCCAATAACTATATATATCTGATGTCACTAGTTTCACATCTGACACCATTAGTCTTCCAGGGACAGCATCTGGCTCACTTCAGGACAATGATGACCCACCCAAAGGGGTCAGGGTCCTGGAGAAGTGGCTAGACTGCACATGGAGAGCCTGTGCCTTCTCAGCCACGAAGAAGCATCAAGGATCAGGAGGGTCATGCCAGAAGGACGCATAAGACAATTTCATGAGGCTTCCGCCAGCCAAAGACAGGGCAATCAGCATCAAAAACAACAGTCTCAAGGGAATGAAGAACACACATACTGAAGCCTGTGCATTCATAAAACAAAAATCCACAGGTCAGTTTAGTGACAGAGTATAGCTCAATCTAAACTCATCAATAAAAGGAGACATAATTCCAGAAAAGTCAAGTCCCTAAATAAGAATTCAAGATAATACATGAAGGTAAAATAGAATGAGAAGATCACCATCTTGCGATCTGTGATGAAAACAAGCTGGCAACATTCCTCCGTGACCAAGCTCCAGGGAAATGCTGCGGGGACCATGCTGGCAGATGGATCTGGAACATCCCCAAAATGCCTGTGCTGGCCAGGGGCCACCTGCCTCTGACAGAGCGCCATGCAGGAGCTGTTCAGCCTCTAACCAGGGGACTCCTGCCTATTCCAGCCTGCAGATCCACCACCAGCTCAATGACAAGACAGTGAGGGCCAGAGAAACACAAGCACCAAGGCCATGAACACGGTCAATACAGAGTCTGGCAAATGACACCGGGCATGGCTCCAGTTTTTCTTTGACAAATGTGTGATGAGGGATATTAGCCTAAGTCAAGAGATTTACAAGACCCTTCCACCAAATTCAGTGTTTGGAACTCACTGGAATACTAATGTGAAGAAAAAAAAAAAACAGCAAAAAGACATTTTTGAGACCATCAGAAACAAGTGAACACAGACAAGGTATCAGATTTTAAGAAAGTGCACATATTTGTAAGATAATTATATCAAATGCAAGCCCTTATTTTTAACTGAAATACTTATGGGGGAATTATAGGATGTCTGGGTTTGCTCTATCAAAAATAAAACCAACAAATGTCTGGTGAAAGATGAAGCAGGAACCATGATGCGTTGCTAAGTGATGAATCAGGCTGAGAGCTTTGTGAGTGTTCGTTATGCTATTCCCTTCTTTCGGTGTAGTTTTGAAAATCTGTAGAATTGGTCTTGGCTGGCCACACAGAAATGGAACTCCTGCAAAGGTGTGTGCACATTCGCCTTCAAGAGGCAATGCCGAGCTGCTTCTCAGGGATCACCCCGGTGCCCCCTTGCTAGCGTCGTAACGCTGAAGCCCATAGGATCTAAGCCTCAGACTGGCAGGCTCCATGGGCTCTTGCCAATTACAACATGTGAGAACTGTGTCTCGGTACAGTCTCAGCCCACACTTCCCTGCTTACTAGGGGACTGAGAGTGCCGAAGAGCTCTTGTTACGCTTAGTGGCCATTTATGTCTTATCTTCTGTGAAATTCTGTTCATGTCTTTGATATCTTTCTTTCTAATTTTCCTGATTTATATTCTGATTAAAAATTCTTTTGTTTTCAGTGTGTAAATACCATCTCCTACCACAGCGTGTCCATCATCTCCATATTTGGAGACGTCTAAAACACAAGCTCTTCATTCTAAGACCATCAAATGCACTGGTACTTCCTTTCTCATCAGTGCATCTACATCCTCACAACTCCTTCCTTCAATATCTGAAAATCATTTTCACATTCTACCAAGAATACATTCTCACAAATTTTTCTTCTGTTTTTGTTTTTACCTCTTTCCTTTTCATCAACCTTTGTTTCTTTGTGGATTCTTTTCTTCTCTTTAGTTCACTGCATTGTTAGTCTATTTTGATGTTTCATTTTGTCTTTCAAGCAATCAGCTTCTGTCTTGTTGACCTCCTGAACTATTTGCCACTAAAGGACCATTGGCTCAGAGCCCAGGAGGGCCCCCTGTGACTGCCATCTCTGACAGAGTCTGACAGAGGCTGGCGACACTCCAGGGTCTGGGGTGGCTGGCTCCTTCTGTCCTATCAAGCCACCTGTACTGTCAAGACGCAGTCTTCTGTTTCATCCGAAACTGTAATACATGTATTTTGGAATCTGACTCACTCTTTTAAATCAAATTTGTAACTATAACTTTAAAATACTGCACATTGAGGCCATACTCTTAAGTGAAATAAATAGGACACACATGTGTAAATACTGAAGTTTCTCTGGTGTGAGAAACAAAGTGTAAATAAGGATTAAAATGAATAAGTGATAATGTGAAATTGGAAGAAAAGGCCCAAAGGGTTAGGGGAAGTGGGAGGGGTAGGGAAAAGGAAAGAATGCAAAGGAAAAAAATTGAGAAAGGGGAAAAAATTGAAACAAAGTCTCTGTAAATAGGGGTGGAGGGGTTGAAGGGAGGGGAGAGGAATGGGGAAAAAATAAGAACCAAGAAGGCTGGGGATTTAATGCAGTGGTTCTGCCACCTGCCTTACAAGTCTAAGGACCAGAGTTCAATCCCAAGTACCAAAAAAGGCGGCGGGGGATCCCAGATACATCATGTAAAAGTACAAGTTCCCAGTGATGAATATAACTGTATTGTATATTGTATACGTAATATATACCAAGAAAACAATCTTCTCTAGATAACAAAGCTTATCTAGTAAGTCTCCTTTAAAAAATTAAATACTTCATGACTCTATAGATACCTAAAAGAAATGAGGCAAGATCCTTCGAGCTGTTCAAAATAATGTCCATGAACAATTCAACAGGTTAAATTCGATTTAGGGAATACACTGGACCTAAAACTTGTGAGCTGATGTTAACAAAATCGATCAGTATTTACTATAAATTTTTTTTTTTGTTTTTGTACTGGGAATAGAACTTGGAACCTTGCGCTTACAAGGCAGGCAGGAGAACCACAAAGCTAAATTCCCAGCCAATACAACTACTTTAATTAACTAAAAACGAAAGTTTGTATTGTGAGACTTAAATTGTGTTAATTGCTTTAACAAGGCAAAGAGCAATTCCAATTTTTTTTTTGTGTGTGTGTACCAGGAATCAAACTCAGGACCTTGTAATTGCAAGGCAGGCAATGGTGCCACTGAGCTAAATCCCGGGCCCTGGGAATGTCAATTTTTACAAGCATATAAATACATTTTTAAAATTAGTAATCTACTCCTTAAATTTCCTAAATAAGTATTCTGAGGTATGTAAGTATCTTAGTCCAACTCAATTTTCTTTCCTATTCATTCAAAATAAAATATATTATGGCCAGCTTTACTATTTCAATTCCCAACAAACTTTTTCCTCCTTTGCTTCCCCTCACTCCCTGACCCCACCAATTCTGAAAAGCAGACAGAAAGCGACCCCCACCCCTGCACCATCCCCCACTGACAGTATCATTTACAGCACCTGACACCATGAGCACTGGCAGTGTCTTCCCATGTGCTTCATCTAGAAGTGGTCATTCTGTCCCTGCAGTTCTGGCAGCAGAACTGTTAAGTGATCGGTGTATGGAAGGCCCCTTAACTTCACTCCTATTGTGTCAAGGATGGGGTTTTAGCCTAAATTACTTCAATATGGATGCAAGATGGTCTTCTGTTTTGAGGGTTGTATCATAGTAAGTTCAATGCCAAGAGCTACCCAATCTGCGAAGGAGAAAGTAAGTTCCACATTGTTGGATTTTGCCTATTCTAGCAATAGCACCACTTTACACCCTAGCTGGAATATCTGTGGGGGGTGGATGCAGCCCCCTAAGTGCAGCCCACCCAAGGCCTCCCCTGCCGTGTCCAGGCACTAGCCTTTCTGGGCCGCCTTGCAGCTGCTGCCACCCACAGCTGGCGCCCAGCAGTGCTGAGAACAAAAGCTCTCTTCTGCCCAGGAAAGAACCCCACAGAGAGTCAGTCCACCGAAGCTCACCCCACCTGCCATCCCCACCCAAGGCCAGATGCCTGTACTGTTAGAGGTGCCAGGGACATCAGAAAAAAAAACATGGAGCTTACAAACTCAGGATCAACTGAAAGTGGGCCCTCAAACCCTCTAGACAGCCAAGAAGGCCCTGAGGTAAAGCTGGACACTCACACTAATGGCCCACAGGAAACAGAGAGATCTATCTTCTGCAAATGAGAAGGGGATCCAGAGACAAGGGAGAGGAAGGAAGGGGATAAAAAGAACTCAGGTGTGTTAAGTGCATGTACCTGTTCCCTAAGATGAGTGTAAGCATCAGAAACTGCAAACATGGACTAATTAAAAAAAAGAAAAAGAAAAAAAGAGAGTCACTGACCCATAGCCCACAACACCAGCACCACCTTGGGACCCACAACTCTGTCACCAACCTGACTGTGAGAAAGGCTTCTGTGTCACACCTGTTAAATGGAGGTGCCTGCACACCAGATCGGCCATGGGTTAAGGATTGAGCAGACACTGGCCAGGGTCAGCTGCCATTGCTCTGTGCCATCACCAATACTCTCACTACTGAGGACCACCAATGCTATTAATCTTGCTATCTATCATCAGAGGGGAGCCATCACCCATAAAGTGAAGTTCAAAGGTCACCACAGAATTGTCTCATAGGTAGTGAATTACTGAATCCTGAAGGGAGTAGATCTGGAGGGCATTTGCAGGCAGCAGCTCAGAGAGGGGAGGAGCCAGGGGCTGAAGGGTCTGCAGCAGGTGAACGCCTACGGGGACACCGGGGGCCAAGGGCAGTGGGGGCTCACCTTGCTGCTATTTCTGCTCACTCAACCATCACCTTCAAGCCTCCACCAGAACTGAACTTCCTAACTACAAAGGAGGGGAGAATGCCCCGCCCTGCCTGGCAGCTCCTTCACACTCAACACCGTGACATCAGGCAACCTGTGAACAGGCTTCTCTCCACCAGCTCACTGTGTTCACTTACGTGGCCACACAAGATGACTTACGCTCATCATGGGATTCCAAGATGAGAGTGTAACCCTCTAGACAGAGAACAAGCTACATTTAGCACAGTTCTCTCTGTGCAACCAGTAGGGACCATTTTCAATATTAAACAAGAAAAAGAACTTACGAATTGGTACAATCACATCACATCTTAATCATGCAGAAGATATCCTACACTTGCCACCTTTAACAGGACATTAAACAAGTAACCAAAGCCTGCATTTTGTTTTCAATTTATAAGGTACCTCTGGGATCCTAACAGCTGGACAACACTTGGTCCTATGCTTTCCGCTGTTCTAGTCAACACCTGGAGCCTGACTTCCATGCAGGACAGCGTAAGGAGTTCCCCAAGCTGGAGGCCTGGGAAAGTTGTACTGGAGATGTCAACCTAGAAGTCGGCTTTCTCTCTCTCTGGGCACCCCTGCCCTCATTACACCCTAAAATGCCTGTGCCTGTGAGCAAAAATGTGCACCTGAAACACAGAGCACCCTTGGTAAGGCTTTAGTACAAGTGACATGACAGGTGTGTTCAGCTACAAGGAATGCACCTAGAGCACTCAGACACCTCACAGCTCCAAGAAAAGCTATTGTAAAAAGAGACCAGCACTTGTTCTACAAAAGGAGGAGGGCTGCTGTGTTGAGAATGCTGTTCTGCAATACGGATGGCTCAGGCCAACAGCTGTAGGCTCGGGGTGCCACCTGCTACGTTCACTGTCTCCCCTCAAGCCTGGGTTGCCCAAACAAGTATATCAGTCCTCTTGTCTCCCGTTATTTCTGAGAAGGTACCCAGATAAAACTTCTGGCTCCTGCAAGCCTTGCCTGCCACATACCAGGTGCTGCAGGCCTAGGGATGAGGAGAGGTACATGTAAAAATTAGAAAGTAGCCAGGTCAGGGATTTAGCTCAGTGGTTCTGCCACCTGCTTTGCAAGAACAAAGTCCTGAGTTCGAACCCCAGTACAAAAAAAAAAAAAAAA
>NW_022900929.1:24825209-24833159 GCF_012274545.1 Fukomys damarensis
CATGAGTTTGAGGCCAGCCTGGTCTACACAGCAAGATCCTGTCTCAAACACACACACACACACACACACACACAGAAGGCACTTCTGAGTGGAAGACAGTAGCCAGCCTGAGAACCTTTGTGAAGGCAGGGCGCTGATGCCTTCACGTCACAAGAAGGTGGGCAACACTAAGGACCGCACTGTTAGGTAACTTTGCTGAGCAAACCTCACAAGAGTGCGCACACAGCCCCGATGGCACAGCCTGCCACATGCTAAGCACTGTGGCATGGCTCTGCACCTAGGCTACTGATCTGCACCATCGCCAAATGGAACACAGTAGTACCTCCATGAGACTGAACAGAGCTAAATACAGAAAAGGCACCTAGAAGCACAGTGAGAAGCGTGCAGAAGAGCCTGCAGGCTGGTGGCAGGTGAGTGGACAGTGGGTTTGAAGGCCCAACCCACCACTGCACATTGCTCTGGCCTTTGTAAATAAGACACTCCTAGGCTAAACTAAATTTTTATTAAATATATCTTTCTTTCTTCAATAATAAATTAACCTTAGCCTAATGTAACTTTGACTTTACATTTTACTTTTTGATTCTTCTGTAATACTTAGCTTAAAACACAAACACATTACACATCTGTACAAAAAGTTCCCTTTGTATCCTTCTTCTATGAGCTTTTTTCTGCTTTTAAAGTTTTTAATTGTATTTTAATTTTGAGCTCTTACTAAACTAAGTCACACACACAGTCCCTGGCAGATGCAGGCTCAGGAGCACCAACATCTACATGTTGTCCCGGGAAGATCTTCGGGACAGTGACCAGCTGAGCTGCCCTCTCTAGGCCCTCAGGGCTTCTCTGGACCCTCCTGAAAGGCCCGCCTGAGGCCGTCGTGACAGCTGCCCTCTCCTCAGGATACTAAGGCAGCTCATGGCACTGCTCTTCTCCTGCATTGCAGCTGTGCTCTGAGCGGCGCCATGACGGCGCCTCTCTATAGTGAAAACCTCTGGTGTTAGGGCCATGCTTGCAGACTTTCAGGGACTCGCTGAGGTCTGTGGAAACTTCTACTACACCCTTCAGGTGACTTTTCTTGGGGGTTCTTTTTCTCCCACAGTTGCCTTTTCTGCAGCTATGCATTTACCAGGCACCAAAGATTTCTTTTTAGCTCCATCATAGTCTAATGAGACCCCTCTAGTGTATGTGGTCCATGATGCATGACGATACACTCACAGAGAAAAGCAACAAAGTCAGGATGTTGCTATTCAACAGGATGTTAGGGAAATTATTTTGACAGCATCCTAAAGGAGCACTTAGAAAACAACTCTGACACTACTGGTAAGTACCCCGAGTAGCAATGTGAGTCTGCAGACCTGAGAGAGGCTCCTTCCCCAGCTCCAGGCCCTGTACATCAGAACCATCTGACTCAGCTCTTCTGGCCTTCCTACCTTCACACCTCAGCCTTTCCTAAAATCAATCAAGCCAAGGACTCACACAGCCGCTGTTCCAGCTGCACCATCTTCCTTCCATTCCCATCCACAGCACCGTTCCAGCAAGGCCCACTATGTCTCTCCCTCCACAGGGACTTCCCAGCCTGAGACCCAAACTACTTCCCTACTTCCATCCATCGGAGAGTCTCCACCACCTGGCAGCAGCCCCGCCCTGAGTGTCCCAGGCCCAACACCAGCACACTCCTCACACACTAGGGAGAATAATTGGGACAGCTCCCCAGCACGCATCCCTTCTGCCTCCCTACATCATCCACACTGCTGCCTGTTACCTAACAAACTGGACCCCACTGCTCTGGAGTTAGAAACTGCTGCTGATCCCACTTCCAACAGATCCATTTCTTCAGTAGTGCCAGGTTCTTCACAGTATACAGAAGTGCACAGAGTGGTCCTTGCCAGCTTCGTTCTTGTAACTAACTCCCTGTCCCCAGGATGCAGGACCATTAACATTTCCTTCAGGCCATCCTTTACTGCACAGGTCATTCCTTCTGACCAGGCACCTGCCACTGCTCTCCTGCTAACCTCCTGCTAACCTCTCCCTCACATGCTCTGTAGGTTTCCCCTACTGCTCCTCAGAGGTACAGAGGGACAGATGCCACCGTGTGTGCCTGCAGGTGTGCACTGTGGAATAGGCAGCAGGACGATGAACACAACACTACTACACAGGACACACACATAGCCTGGAAATGCCACATGACAGCTCTGAGTTGAAGTAAAGATCTACAAAGTGATATGCTCACTAACAAGAAAGTATAAAGTCAAGGCAAAGAGGTTTCACATGTCAGATTTAGGCAAGGTACATCTCTGAAGAGTTTCAAGAAAAAGAAAAAGGGAAATAGCACCACTTAGAGCTTATGGACACAGACCTGAGTCTAAACCCCTGCTTGGCCACTGGGTCCCTAAGCCACAGTCTGCTGTCAGCGAAGAGGGGAACACCACAGCCTCCGCAGAAGCAGCATAGCTTTCCTGCAGCCCAATCCAGTCTAATCGCTATCCAAAAGGACACACAAGGTGAGGCTATTCAAGACCAGGCAGATGCCCTGGCTCAGCCTACGACCTCTACTGCACTCAGCACTGGGTAGTCCCTTGCTCGTGATGACAGATGCCCACTCCAGGGTTTTGGTCAGAGACCTGCAGTTCTCATCACCCGAGACTGCGCACATCATGGAAAGCTTGGCCACCCCAGAGTCTGGCACCTGGGGCACTGAGGCTCATTAGTCACAGGATGCCAGGGAGCACGGCAAGAACAGAAGGAAGACAAGCTAGAGAGCAGTCCTCCTAGCTATACAGCCTCGGTGTAGCCAATGGATCCGTTTCCACATACAGGCGAGCAAGGAGCTCCACGTGAGCCCTTCCTAGAACAGGATGAATGTTGTCTGGGACACTCCAAGATCCAGCCACTCAACTGGGGATCTTCCAGTGCCTGGCTGTGACTGTGCTTTGTTGTGCTGATTTACATTTGACTTTGAGGTAGGGACAGATGGTCTAACTCATCACAAGCCTAAGTCAGTTTTTACTGCCTCTGTAAAATTATTTCAGTGGAAGATCTTTGGTGAATGTATAAATCAGAAATCCCTGTATTAATACCGTTTAACTAGCATGACTAGATACTTTATCAAACTAACTGCATGATTCACTGAAAAACAGAAAAACAAGTCAATAAGCAATTTCTCAGCAAACCAGTCTGGCTTCTGTTCATTTGAGAATTCTTTGTATTGAATTACATCAAGTCTATCAATAAACACAGCCTCTACGAAACAAATGTCAGAAAGTCAGCTGTGACAAAAGACCATTTACAGAGTTCTCGGCCTAAAAGGAGACACTTTGCTGCGGGGCCACTTCATTTCCAGGTACAGGCCTGTTGGGGTGGCTCTGACACCCATCTGCTTTGCCACTTACAGAAGCCCCAGGCCGACACAGCACAGGCCAGACAAGTGCCACAGCAACAACCTTCACCTGCCAAAGCAAAAGCCAATGGTCTCTACCTGGAAGCACTAAAAATGCTTCTTTCTATTCTGGGTCTGAGGGCCCTTTCTCAATGCTAGGAAATGCTGCAACAACAGCTTTCCACAGGTGTCCATGCATTCACCATGAAATGTGCCTTCCAAAGTCCAGATGCCCCATGCTTAATGGCCATGTGATCAGACCACAAGGGCTCCTCCCTGTGAATCAGGCTGGGCCTTAGAGAAGAGGCTTCTCCCCACATCCAGCCCTTGTGTCCCCCTCGCCACCTTCTGCCACAAAGAACACAGCCAGGCAGAGGTGGTGCTGCCTTGGAAGCACAGCAGCCTTCTCCAAACACCCAACTGGAGAGGCCCTGATCTCCAACTTCCAGCCTCCAACACAGTGAGTAAAGGAGTTCCTCTCCTGTATAAACTGAGCCTCTAGTACTAGGTATACAAAGGTCATACCAAGGACCACTGACTGACATGTGACACGAGTGTGAGGGGATAGGGAAGGGGAGGCTGTCGGCAGGGGCTGCTCTGTCCTGGCAGAAGGGCCCAACGGAAGGCCTCCAGCCAATACCCTCCACCCACCGGGCCAGGACCTGAAGACAGCATGCACCCCGCTTCCTGCGCTCACCACCACACCATGCCTGCCCCTGTAGCCTCCAGCCTCCGCTCTCCTTAGCCTTGAAATGTTTCTCTTGCTCCCTTCACAGCACTTGGGCTCATTCGTTCCAGTTCCAGGACTCAAGCAGGCGAAGCTGGCATGGACTCCTGGCCTGCAGCACACAGCAACCATGAGCAGCAGCAAGGTCTACAGGAGCACAGCTACCTGGCCACCGGTTGGCACTGTCATTCGTGAGAATAGGAGTCCTGCCTGCCCCCAGGAGACATGGAGAGGGACTGCTGGCCTGGCCTGCAAGGGGTGCTGGGAAGGAGTGGGTGCAATTCAACTCCACCTTAGCCTAACTCACAGCTTGGGATGCCACTTCCCAGGGCTGTTGGCACCAAGAAGCCTCCGGGCTTCCTTGATCCCAGAGCCACAGTGGACATTAGGAAGAAATCAAACCCCACTGGCATGTAGGCACTGCTTCAACAGTACAGTCTGGTCCACACTGCTGATACATTCCTGAGTCCCAGCTCACCCACGCCCTGCACACCTCGCCCGCTCAGCTGGGAGATAGACATGGCCATCCTCCACCTCTGCTCTCTTGTCCTCTCTCAGAATCCACAGGTCTTTCTCCTTGAGGCCGTACTTGCTTTGTTCAGAGTATCAAGGGAAACCAGAGTGAGCCCAGGCGATGGAGGGCAGGTCCCCTAGCAGAGAAGGCTGATGTGGGCACCTGGAAGCCCACAAGATATGAGGACAGTTCAGCTGTAGGACCAAACCAGGAGACAAAGTCAGAGTGTACCCCAGAAGTGAGGTTTCAGGGCCTGAAAGTGGATGAGGATTCTATAGAAGGAGACTGCAGGCTGCAGGGACAAGAGTTTAATCTCCAGAACACCCACATTTAAGGGCTAGAAAGAAGACAGGCAAGGGCCAGGGATTTAGCCCAGTGGTTCTGCCACCTGCCTCACAAGAGCACAGCCCCTAGTTCAATCCTCAGTACCAAAAAAAAAAAAAAAAAAAAAAAAAAAAAAAATCAAGAGTTTAATCTCCAGAACACCCACATTTAAGGGCTAGAAAGAAGACAGGCAAGGGCCAGGGATTTAGCCCAGTGGTTCTGCCACCTGCCTCACAAGAGCACAGCCCCTAGTTCAATCCTCAGTACCAAAAAAAAAAAAAAAAAAAAAAAAAGAAGAAGAAGAAGAAGAAGAAGAGCACAGGCCAAAGAAAAAGAAAGAAGAGAACCAGAGAAGAGAACCAGGAGGAAAGGTGCATCCACATCAAACTGAGGGTCAAGAATAGGAAGACCAAGGGCCGGGGATTTAGCTCAGTGGCTCCACTGCCTGCCTCACAAGCTCAAAGACACCAGTTCAATCCCCGGTACCAAAAATAAAGAACAGGAAGCCCAAGGAAAGGCCACTCACTCTCTGCCCAAGGAGGCCAGCTACTATGAGTGCACTGCTTTAACTCAAAGGCACAGAAATCAAACTGCTTACTTTAGCACAAGAGTAGGAGGCGAGGCCTGAGCAGAACTGAAGACAAATAAGGAAAATCCTGGGCAAAGTGAAAGTGAATACTGTGCTTGAGGGTAACAGCCAGAGGCTGTGTGGAATAAGGGAAGCTTGGCATGCAAAGATGCAGAAAAAGCCAGGGCTGCACATGCCTATAATCCCAGCACTCGGGAGGCTGAGGCAGGAGGATTAACACAAATTCAAAACCAGCCTGGGCTACATAGTGAGCTCAGGGCCAGCCTGAACTACAAAAGGAGACCCTGCCACAAAAAAAAAAAAAAAAAAAAAAAAAATGGGCCAGGGATTTAGCTTAGTGGTTCTACCAACTGCCTCACAAGTGCAAGGACCTGATCTCTGGTACCAAAAAACAAACAAACACAGCCTGGCGTGGTGGTGCACGCTTGTGATCCTAGCACTCGGGAGGTTGAGGCAGGAGGATCGCTGCAAGTTCGAGACCAGCCTGGGCTACATAGTGAGTTCCAGGTCAGTGTAAACTACATAGTGAGACCCTGTCTCAAAAATTAAAAAAACAAAAAAACAAACAAACAAACAAGATGCAGAAGACAGGGCCAGTGATGTAGCTCAATGGCACTGTGCTTGCTTGGCAAGTGCAAGGTCCTGAGTTCAATCCCTGGTACCACAGGGGTGGGGGGAAGATGCAGAAGACAAAGGAAAAGAGAAAAGAAACATTTAAAAGTGCAGTAAATAAAGCTCAGGGTAGAGCACATGCTTAGCACATCCAGGGGCCTAGGTTCAATCTCCACTCCTTTTAACAAAGGATGCCACCAGGACTGGATAACCATATGCAAAAAGAGATGAACTTGAAGCCACACCTTGTACCAAAGGCTAAAAATAACTCAAAATGAATCACAGACCTAAAAATAAATAGAAGACTATAAAACTTCTCATAGAAAACATGGGAGGAAATATTTGTGACTTTGTATTAAGGCAAAGATTTCCTGACTACAACACCAAAAATATGATCCATAAAAGAACAAATTGGTGTTCTAGACATCATCAAAATTTTCTTCAAAAGGCAATGTTGGGGCTGGAAGGAGTAGCTCAGTGAGAAAAGGCTCATTTAACATGCACAAGGCCCTGGGTTTGATCCCCATGACTACCAAAAGAAGAAAAAACAGAAGGAGAAAAGGACAACGTTAAGAGAATGAAAAAGCAATTCAAAGACTAGGAGAAAATATCTGTAAATCATATATCTAAAAAAGTACTCATATCCAGAACAGCGTATTTTTTTTTAAATAGGCAAAAGATATGAACAGACACTGCACCAAAGAAGGCAGAGAGAACAGCACCAGCATTGCTTATTGCAGAAATGCAAATGGCAACCACAATGAAATACCTTCATACACCTATGAGAATGGCTAAAACGAAAAAGACTTGAACGCCAAATGCTGTTAGGATGAGCAGCCCAATGTGCCAGCGGGTGGTGGATCTGTGCAGCACTTGACAGAGCAGCATGGCAGCTGCCTGGGCACCGCCTCTAGTCCTGGGCTCTTCACAGAGGAGTAGAGCGCCCGTCGGCACAGGCACGTGTACACTACTCCTTGGTGACTTCACTTGTTAACAGTCCAAAGGTGGGAACAACCCAAATATCCACCAACACATGAAAAACAGCAGCACTCTGGGAAGCTGAGGCAGGGAGATCACAAGTCCAGGCCAAGCCTGAGCAGCTTAGCGAGATCCTGTCTCAAAACAAAAAAGGGCTGGGGAGGTAGCTCAGTGGAAGGACTCTGGGTTCAATCCCCAGTACCACCCAGACACAGAAACATGAATACACACACACACACACACACACACTCCAGAAAACAATGAATGGCTGAATATCAAAATAATTATCATGAGAGAAACCAGACCAAAATCAGTATACACTTAGACGAGATACCTGTACTCTCCTATTCATAGCAGCATCATTCACATTAGTGAAAAGGTAGAAGCACCCTAATGTGCACCGATGAGAGAGTGGAAAAACAAGATGTAATCTAGTCTTACAATAGAGTATTACTCTACCTTAAAATGGAAGGGCACTCTGACATATGCATGAACTTTTAGAAACAGTATGCTGAATGAAATAAGCCAGTCTCAAAAAGACAAACATTGTAGGGTCCATTTATATGAAGTCCCCAGAGTAGTGAAAGAGAGACAGAAGGGAGAATGGGCTACAGGGGCTAGCGGGAGTATATGGGAGTTGTTTAGCGGAGAACTGGTAAACACAGAAAGTCTGGGAAGATGAAGAATTCTGGAGGTGGATGGTGGTGGTGGAGGCGTGACATCATAAATGTACTTAATGCCACCAAGTGATGTACTTCGAAGTAGCTAAAATGGAAAGTTTTTAAGTGATGTATATCTTACAACTTTTTTTTTTTTTTTTTTTCTTTTTTTTT
>NW_022900929.1:24833240-24839168 GCF_012274545.1 Fukomys damarensis
AACTTTTTTTTTTTTTTTTTTGGTACCAGGAATCAAACTTAGGTCCTTGCATTTGAGAGGCAGGCACCAGAACCACCGAGCTAAATCCCCCACCCTTACCACAACTTTTAAAAGCAATAATTAAGGCCAGGAATTTAGCTCAGTAGTGCCACGACCTGCCTTGCAAGCACAAGATCCCAAGTTCAATCCCTGGTACCAAAAATAATAATAATAATAATAAATAATTTAACTTTCTGGTACATTTTAGATATACATAATGATCATATTCATCGTAAGGAATTTTTACCCATACATAATGTGTCTTACTTTTTTTTTTCCCAATTCCCTCGCCTCCCTTCAACCCTTCTTCACCTTATTTACAAAAGCTCTGTTTCCACTTTTTCCTTCTATTCTTTTTCTTTACCTTGCCCTTTTCTTCCTTTCCTCCTCTCCTCTCCTTGTTGCCCTTCTCATTTGAACATTTTCTTCCCATTTCACAATATCTGTTATACATTTTGGTCCTTACTTCCACTTTTGGTTTCTCACACCAGAGAAACAATGTGGTATTTAAACATGTGTGTCCAATTTATTTCACTTAAAGAGTATGGTTTCAAGGTGCATCCATTTACCTAGGAATATCGCAAGATTACCATTCTTTACGGCAGAGTAGTATTCCATTGTATAAAAAATTCACATCTTCTTTATCCATTCATCAGTTAACGGGCATTGGGCTGTTTCCCAGATGTAGCTATTACAAACTGTACCACTATAAACATGGGTGTGCATATATCACTGTGCTATGATGCTTTTAATTCTTCAGGAAGATACCAAGAAGGGAAACAGCTGGGTCGAATGGAACCTCTAGTTTAAGTTTTTTGAGAAATCTCCACACTGATTTCCAGAGTGGTTATGTCAGTCTGCACTCCTACCAACAGTAGAGAAGGATTCCATTCTCCCCACAACGCCCTCAGCATTTGTTATTGTTGATTTCTTGATAATAGCCATTCTTTCTGGAGTGAGATGGTGGTGGGGCATGCCTGTAATCTCAGCGTTGTTTTAATTTGTAACTCTTTTTTTTTTTTTTTTTGGTACCAGGGATCAAATTTAGGACCTTGCATTTGCAAGGCAGGCAGCGGAACCACTGAGCTAAATCCCTGGCCCTAATTTGCAACTCTTGAATGACCAGTGATGTTGAACTTTCTTTCATATATTTATGTACCATTTCTTCTTCATCTGAGAAGTGTCTATGCATTTCAGATGCTTATTTTTGGATTGAGTCTTTAAATTTGGGGAGTGTCTGATTTTTTTAGTTCTTTATATATTGTAGATATTAGCCCTTTGTCCAAGGAACAGCTGGCAAAACTTTTTTTCTCCACACTGTGGGCTCTTTTCACTCTGTTGATAGTTTCTTTTGCTATGCAAAAGCTTTTTAGTAAAATGAGATCCCAGTTGTTGATTCTTTGTGATAGTTCCTGTGTGATCAGGGTTTTGTTCATAAGTCTTTGCTTAAACCAGTGTCTTCAAGAGTTCTACCTATTCTATCTTCCAGCAGATTTAGTGTTTCTTTTTTTTGTTTGTTTGTTTTTTGGGTTTTTTTTGAGACAGGGTCTCACTGCATAGTTGAGACTGACCTGGAATTCACTATGTAGCCCAGGCTGGTCTAGAACTCACAGCGACCCTCCTGCCTCAGCCTCCCGAGTGCTGGGATTACAGGCGTGCGCCACCACGCCCGGCCTCAATGTTTCTATTTTAATATTTAGATCACTGATCCATTTTGATTTTAGTTTAGTGCACGTTGAAAGATATGGGTCTAGTGTTAATCTGAAGCATATGGAAAGACAGTTTTTCAATCACCATTTATTAAGTAGGCTTTCTTCCAGTAAAGGTGTTTGGCTCCTTTGTCAAAGATAAGGTAGCTGAGTATGTCTGGAGTTGTTTTTGCACCTTCTAAATGGTTCCATTGATTCTCGGGTGTGTCTTTCGGCCAGTACACACTGTTTTTATCACATTAACTTTGTAGTATAATTTCAAGTCAGGAATTGTGCCCAAAATTGATTTTGTTATTCTTAGTCTCTTCAAGTTCCAAATGAATTTTAGGATTGCTTTCTCTAATTCTGTGAGATATGCTACTGTTTAATTTGATGGAGATTGTAAGCTTTTTGGTAGAATTTTTGGGGTCTTCTATGTAGAGCATCATGTCATCTGCAAATAATAATTTAATTTCTTCCTTTCCCATTCTTATTCCTTTCCCTTGTCTAATTGCTCTGGCTAATGAAAAACAATAATTTTTTAAAGTGCATTCTGTTGTGATTCCATTATGTAATTCTGGAAAATATCATTAGTTGTGTCAGAAAGTGACAGATCAGTGGTGGCCTAAGGTGAGCATGAGAGAAGCCAGCTACAGGACATGCACGAGGAGACTTTGGGCACAAAAAGGAAGGAAGGGCTGGTGATTTCACTGAGAGGCACCGTGCCTGTCTGGCAAGTGCAAGGTCCTGAGTTCAATCCCCGGTATCAATCACAAAACAAAACAAAGAGGAAGGACAGAAGGAGAAAAGGAAGCTGGAGCCAATCTGTGGTAGGTGACACAGCAACAGAAGGACACAAAGTATGCATTGTGCATTCTGGCATGAGCTCATCAATAACATCAAAATTGGCCAGGCACGGTGGCACATGCCTATAATCCCAGCACTCAGGAGGGTGAGTCAGGAGGATCGCTGTGAGTTTAAGACCAGCTTGGGTTACATAGTGAGTTTCAGGTCAGTCTCAAGTACATAGTGAGACTCTGTCTCAAAAAACCAATAAATAAATAACACCAAAATCAATATGTGGCAAAAGTCACCTGTGGAGAAGGAGAAAAAACCCAGAAGAGAAAAAGTATCACTGACAAAGGCGAAAGTGCTTTCCTTCCCTGTGCCCCACGGTCAGCATGTAACTTTGAGCCATGGTGCAAAGCTAAGTAAGAACCAAGCCAGGCACTGGGCCGGGGATTTAGCTCATTGGTTCCACCGCCTGCCTCAGAAACACAAGGACTGGAGTTCAATCCCCAGTACCAGAAAAAAAAAAAAAAGAATTAAGCCAGGTATGGTGGTGCATGCCTATAATCAATCCCAGCACTCAGGAGGCTAAAGCAGGAGGATCACTGTGAGTTCAAGGCCAGTCTAAACTACACAGGGCTACACCTGGTGCCATGTGACTGTTGTCTATAATGGCTTTTGCTATTCTAGGTCTCTTGTGGTTCCAAATGAATTTTTGGATTCTTTTTTCTAGTTCTGTGAAATATAGTGTTGGGATTTCAATTGGCATTGCATTGAATGTATATAGCAGTTTTGGTAGTATGGCCATTTTCACTATGTTGATTCTTCCTACCCAGGAGCAGGGGATATCTTTCCATTTTTTTATATCCTCTTTGATTTCTTTTTTCAGAGTGCTGTAGTTTTCAGTGTAGAGATCTTTTGTTTCTTTTGTTAGATTGTTTCCTAGATACTTCATTTTTTTGGATGCTATTGTAAAAGGAATTTTTTCCCTTATTTCTCTTTCTGTCTGTCTGTTATTTGTGTATAGAAAGGCTATTGATTTTTGGGTATTCACCTTGTATCCAGATACTTTACTGAATCTGTCAATTAAGTCTAGAAGTTTTTTGGTGGAGTTTTTTGGATCTTCAATGTAGAGTATCATATCATCAGCAAATAATGATAGTTTAACTTCTTCCTTTCCTATCTTTATTGCTTTAATTTCTTTCTCTTGTCTAATTGCTGTGGCTAATGTTTCCAGAACTATATTGAAGAGAAGTGGTGATAGTGGGCATCCTTGTCTTGTTCCTGATTTTAACATGAAGGTTTTTAGTTTTTGGCCATTCAATATGATGTTGGCTGATGGTTTTTCATAAATAGCCTTTATTAAATTGAGGTATAGACCATCTATTCCAATTTTTTGCAGGGTTTTTATCATGAATGGGTGTTGAATTTTATCAAATGCTTTTTCTGCATCTATTGAGAGGATCATATGGTTTTTGTCCTTGACTTTGTTAATATAATGTATTACATTCACTGACTTTCGTATGTTTCCCTCCCTGTGCACCATCCTCCCACCCACCTGGCCCAGGACAGCCAACTCCCACCACGCTGTACCCCCATCATTCCCTCCCCTCTCTCCAACCCTGCCCAAACCTTCGGGTGTGTGCACGTGTGCAGCATGTGTGAGAGTACCAGCTGACATGTGAGGCATGCATGAACGTCTAGAACAGTGCATGAACGGCATCTCAACTTTTTAAAAGCCCATACACGTGGAAAGGCGTATGCCCACACCTGTGCACAGTGAGCTCTGCATCCATCATATGCAGTGAGGTATGTGTCTATACACCTGCAGTGAGTGTGCACACATGTGAGCCCAGAGGACATGGTGTGCCGGCACTGGCTACAATTAGTGGGGCAGAGCAAGGGTTTATTTTTACATATTTTGTATGTAAAAATATATAATTCACTTTTCACAGTGGCTGGCTATTTTCTAATAATAAAATTATGTAGTAAAAAATAGCAAATGAAAAATTTTTTAAAAACAAGGGAAAATTCAACAAGATCCTATAGTAATGGAACATAATTTTCTGTATTTCCCAAATTTTCTAAAACCTGCTCTTAGATTAAACAGCTTTTCTGTCACCCAGCTACAGCATTTACTGGGAAAGACACCAAGCCTAACAGCAATATACACATTATCTGGCTATTAATGGAATTCAGTCACATGGGATTTGCCTATAATTCTACAGTGTAACTGAATTTAATGAAAGAAAAAAGAAAGCTACCAATATTGGATTGATATAGCTGCTTTTAATGGGAATATTTAATGAAATAAAAATAACTGCACTGAAGTTAATCTGCAGTTTTAACATAGTATCAATTAAAGTCCCTAAAGGACATAATACAAAACTTGATGAAGTCACAGTGAAATTCATTTTAAAAAAAAATCAAGCAATATTAAGGGAACAATCCAGAGCCCTTTCAAAGACTCATGGAATGGTATGGCTGGCCAACAACGAAGGACAGAAAGACTTCTCTACCACAAATGAAAGTACTACAGGCAAGAGAGTATATCAACTAGAAGAACAAAAACAATGACTAAGAAAACATGGAGTTTCATTTGTAAAACTACAGAAGCACACTATCCAGACACCCATCGATGCAGTGAAGTAGGAAATACCAAAAGTAAGTCACTGTACAAAAAACACAATCTTTCCTATAAATAAAAATGTAAATAAGCAGCAGAGAACTATCATAACTATTTAACTAGAATGTAAAGGCCTGCTACTCGAGTACCCACTAGGACAGAGACCCAGCCCGGTGTAGGGACTCTGTGCAGAAGGCAAATCGGAGCACACCTCACTGCCCCAGTAGTGAGTGGGCAATGACCACAAGACTGTCTACGAACAGGGTGTCCAGCACTGCCTCAAACCCTTTTTCAAAACCATCAGTGTATGTGGTTCTTACCCCCACTAAAGCTACACTAGCTACTCTAAAAGCAGCATCTTTACCACTGACCACATTGTGGGGGAGTGTTAAGTCCTGGGTCCAAGACCAAATGCAGGCACAGTGAATGTCACAACACCATGAAACATTGCTCCAAATGAGTGAGTTCTGCACTATCACCATGCCAGTCACTTCCTTGGCTACTATGAGGTTCTGAAAATTTTTCACTGAAAGATTTTGGTTTTCTTCCACTGAAAAGTCTTTTCAGTATCTCTACAGATTGATTGAACTGCATCACAATTCTTTTCTACTATGCATTTCAAGTGGCCCTGAAAACAGACCTGCCAGATATGGCAGTGTATGCCTATAAACCCAGCACCTGTGAGGCTGAGACAGGAGGATCACCATGGGTTAAAGGCCATACTGCACTTCATAGTAAGTTCAAAGGTCAGCCTGAATTACCAGGAGAGGGGAGGGGAGGGGAGGG
>NW_022900929.1:24839201-24872285 GCF_012274545.1 Fukomys damarensis
GGGGAGGGGAGAGAGAAAGAAAGAAGTGAAAAGACTGATGAGATTTAAAGTGGCAGAGCACGCACCGAATCCTGCTCATGTCCAGTGCTACTCGCAGACCCTACCCCTGCAGGGAAATCCCTAGAACCTGCTTCACAGGCTTTCTTCTTTCCTTCTCCTGGCTCCCTGCGGCCTAGAACCCACAAGGGCCAACACAGGCAATCCTGTCCTGGAAGCATTTCTACCAACACAACAGGACTGCAGCTGTTTGTCCAGGTCCCCCTAAGCTGAGAGCCCTGCAAACATCTCCCACTCCACAGTTGTGACCCCTACAACAGGGCCTGGCACATCAACATCCATGTGGAACAACGGGATGGAAGGGCATGACACAGATGAAGGGATGTCTTCTCTGAAATGAGTGTAAGTGTGCAAAAAAAAGAGGCCATTTCAAATTATCCTAAGCTCCCAAATGCTGGAGGAATGCTAATGAGAGCTAGCAATCTCCCATCCACCTTGGATGCTGCAGAGATACTGAAAGGACAAGACACAGCCACCTGCCTCCTTGTACCAGGCACTAAGAGCCTTTGGAAAGGCACCAAGGTCAGGCAGAGAGGATCCTCCACTAGCAGCAAGAAATGTAGTGTGGCCATGTCTCAGCCACAGTGGCAGCAAAGGGGGAAAGACTAAAGGAGAAGTAAGTCTGGGAGCCAGGCCCTGACCTAGGGCCATGTAAACACTGTCCACAGTTGGGATGGACAGATGGTGACAGGACAGCATCCAAGTGCCTGGCTCTGCGGTAAACAAAAGCAGGGCTCAGATGATTCAGCTGTGCAGGCAGATGGTCCCTGAACACAGGTGGTCCCCCAAACAGACGTGCTACCGCTCTCTGCAAATGTAACCCATGCACATCTATTATATTCACACTCAGGCACCTTCCACCACTGGGAGGAACTAGCAGAGATAGAGGCAGCACATACACGCACGCGCCCCTCATATACACATACACAGAAATAGAGAAGTGAGTACTATCCATCCCTCTGTCCTTGAGAAGATTTAAGGTAACTCAAGGAACTAGGCGCATTTTACTTACAAACATTTTGTGAATCACTGTGAAAGTTCACACAAAATGCCCAATTTCTAGGGCTCTACTTATAGTCACTAAATAAATGCAACCATTATGGGCACCACTAG
Source organism: Fukomys damarensis (assembly GCF_012274545.1). Taxonomy (NCBI): domain Eukaryota; kingdom Metazoa; phylum Chordata; class Mammalia; order Rodentia; family Bathyergidae; genus Fukomys; species Fukomys damarensis. Next base: position 24,840,372 of record NW_022900929.1, read on the forward strand.
CATCTTTGCTATATAATCAACAACAACAAATGAACACATACATAGCTTACATCTAAAATCCACTAGTGACTATGTCTCCAGAAAAATTTCTAAATATGAAGACACTGACCAACATACTTACTGACCTCTGTTCATGGGATAAATAAACCACGTGGCATGCAATGGTGCACCTCTGATCCTAACTACTTGGGAGGCTGAGGGAGGAGGATCTTAAGTTCAAAGCCAGCCTGCGCAACTTAGCAAGACCCTGTCTTGCTAAAAATAAAAAGGGCTGGAGAGCTGGGGACTTAGTTCAGTGGTGCAGCAGCCTGCCTTGAAAGCGCAAAGTCCCAAGTTCAATCCCTGATTCCACAAAGAAAAGTGGTGGTGGTGGGGGGATAGATCAGTGCTCCCTGGGTTCAATCTCTACTATCACCACACACACACCAAAAGAAAATCATAAGAACAAGTTATTCTGACTTTTCAAACATGATTGAAAACAGAAGGCTCGTGGGACTCTGGGGACACTTGGAACAACAAGGGGTGCCCTTGAGGGAGGGGGAGCACACCTTGATTGGTGCGAACTGTTGTCCATTCTACACCATCTGCAAAGTCCCAGCAGATGCCCAGGGGCAGAGGAAATTGTTTACAACTCATCTGAACTTGGGACGTAACTCAGTTTTATATTAAAAACCAAATTACTTTTTGTAGGGTTTTGCTACATTTTGAATTGTTCGAGAAAAAAATTGCTGTTCAAATCTGTCTAATTTGGCCTTTGCCAAACTCTGGTCTCCATTTTGAATACTGCTCCCCAGTTCAGTACCAGCAGTCTTCTGCTATGCCCAGTAACAGCTCTCCAGTGCCAGCAGCTACCTCACCAGGACTGCAGGCATGGAGACCAGGAAGATTATGGGCGCCTTGACCATTTCTATGTTATTTGTTCTACACAGGAAGTGTGTGGATAAATTGTATCATCTGTATTCATTTCAGGACAGTAAAAGAGGGGGAATGCTACAAAATAACTAATAAAATTAGAGCAGGTCTGATGGGTTTGAGATTGTAGAGTTTAGGATGGAACCTAATTTTTGCTTTGTTTTCATTTTATATTTTTTTGTAGTATTTGGCATTGAACCCAAGGCTTTCACCCTGAGCTACAGCCCCAGCTGGGTTTTTGGGGGGTTTTTGTTTCTTTGTTTGTTTTGTTTTGGTACCAGGGATCAAACCCGAGACCTTGTGATTGAGAGGCAGGCAGCAGTACCACTGAGCTAAATCCCCAGCCCCCAGCCCTTTTTTTGAGTTGGGGTTAAGCTGCTAAATTGCCTATTCTGGGCTCAAATTTGCTATCCTCCGACCTCAGCTTTCCATAGTGCTAGGGGCTCTGCCAACATTCATGGCAGTGCAGGCCACAGCCTGGGCTCCTGCTCTCAACCTGGGGAGCAGAAGGGCATCAACCAACAAGCAACCATGGAGAAACCTCTGGTGCCAAGGATCCCACTGCTCAAAGCATTCTTGTTCTACACACACTCCATTTTCACATAATTACAGGGCCTAGAGATCATCTATGATACCATCAATTTCTAGACAACAAAACTGTGACATAACAATTGAAACTGACTTGGTCCTAGGGACATAGGGCCATCCCAGCCTCATGCCCTGACACAAGTGGCCCACTATTTCAGAGATGTCTGTCAGAGAGGACAGAAGTTACAGGGGAGGGAGGGCACCTCGGCCTCAGCAGCACACAGCCCTCCACGGCACCCATGGAAAAGCCCATGAGTGGCTGAACACACCAGCCATGGCCCACCTCAGCCCTTGTCCCCTCACCCTCACCCTGGGGTGCTGTCTTAGGAGCTTTTATAAGCACAGCCTCTGCATTTTATAATTAAATGCTGTTAGGAAAACTGAGCAGCCATTTGGAAAAGAATAAAATTGGATCCATACTTCACAACAAGAGAGTAAATTCCAGGTGGATCGGAGATATAAAAACTGAAATTTCACAAAGTTCATGTTTACAGACTTACTAGAAAAAAATACAAGTACTACAGGAAAAATGGATAAAATCCTTCAAAATCTCAGGGAGCAGAACACCATCTAACTCTGATTCAAAACTCCAGGTTAGAAAAGAAGGAAGGGAGCCGGGCGTGGTGGCACACACCTGTAATCCCAGCACTCGGGAGGCTGAGGCAGGAGGATCGCTGTAAGTTCGAGACCACCCTGGGATACATAGTGAGTTCCAGGTCAGTCTCAACTACAAAGTGAGACCCTGTCTCAAAAAAAAAAAAAAAAAGGAAGGGAGGGAGGAAAGACAATGTGAAGGAGAATATTTTGAGGGGATTAATGGAAATATTTCCTTTACTGTAATACGCTTTTAATTAAACTTACATTTTAAATTAGAAAAGAAGACAGAACTTCACAACAAACATGGTATTTTTTAAAAGCATTTAGGGGCTGAGTGTGTGGGTCACCAGTAGAGCACTTGGCTACACAAGGTCTTAGGTGCAACCCCCACCACTGCAACAAACAAAAACAAAAAACACTTGTTTGAGGGGAAAAAAATGAGAACCAAAGATAAACTGGTAACATTCAAGGCCCTGGGTTTCATCCCCAACAACACACATACACACACACTCACACACACCATAAACTGAAGGAAGTATGTATAATGTATATTATAGTGACATTCTAACCACCCCAAATATGGTAAACTCTTAAAGACTAAAACCAGGCACAGTGGAGAATGCCTGTAATCCAGATTACTAGGGAGGATGAACAAGAAGACTGTTGAGTTTGAGGCCAGTCTGGACAACTTAGCAAAATCCTATCTCAAAGTAAAATTTCAAAGGGTTGTGGGGGAAGTGCGCTAAGGATGTAGCTAGTTCAAGTCTAAAGTACAGCACTTGCCTAGCATGCATGAGGCCCTGGATTCAATCCCCAGGACCACACACACAGACACATACAAACTGAAGTAGAAAAATAACAAATACCCCCCAAAAAAAACAAGAGACAGAGTACTTTCAGAAAAAGATACAACTGTCCCTTTAATACATGAGACTACACATGTTCACAGATAAAAGAAATAAACATTAATATGGCAGTGCACACCACCTTGCAGTTGAGTAAAATCAAATCTTACTTGAGTACCACCAACCAGCTGTGAAACAGCCTCTCTCACATGGCAGCAGGAATACAAAAATGGCACTGCCCTCCTGGGGGTTTGGTTGGCATTAACTAACAAAGTGACACAGCCATGTGCCATAGGAATACAACTTCTGGAGATATACCTAAAGGCACCCCTCAAAATCAACACAACCGAGAGCCCCCAGGTATCCCATCAGAACAGAACAGTGTGTGGGGTCCACATAGGCTGGGCCCCAGTGAGCAGTGCACAGCCCCATGCCAGAGGTTGCATCCCTGGATGCTGTGTGGGCAGAATCTCCAGGGGAGTCAGAGGGAGGTCAAGGCATGAGGTACACAGAGGGCACTGTCTTCCGTGAAGACAGACGAGGACACAGGAAAAAGCACATATCATGTATGGAGCATTATTTGCTCACCTTTGCAAAAAGAAAAACCAGTGGAATATACGGTGTACCTGGTACTCCTTGTTAATTTGTTCTGGAGGCTCAACAAGTACCAAAACAAATAAGTACCAAAATGATGAGCACCAGACAAATCATTCTGGCTGGAAAGAGTGGCGAGTCACAGGGCAATCAACAACAGCAAGCTCTATCTGGCTGGCACATTGGGTACCAAGCAAACGAGTACCAGGAAAAAATTCTGGCATCAAAATGCGTGGAGTACCATGGTATGAGTGGACCAGAAACTACTGAAAACTGTTTCCCGGGGTGGGGGTTGGAAGCAAACTAAGATGACTGACATGAACTCACTGTGTAGCTGAGGCTTCTCTCAAACACACAGCAATCCTCCTGCCTCAGCCTCCCGAGTGCTGGGATTACAGGCGTGTGCCACCACGCCCTGCTGAAGACATCTTTTTAATAAAGTGTTGACCTGTGAACTGACAATGGTTTACAAAGTCAAAAAAAAAAAGAACAAAACACAGCAAGTTCTAAAACTGAATACAAATAATAGAAATAAACCTAATTTTTTGTTGAGTACAGCAATCCTCCTGCCTCAGCCTCCCGAGTGCTGGGATTACAGGCGTGTGCCACCACGCCCTGCTGAAGACATCTTTTTAATAAAGTGTTGACCTGTGAACTGACAATGGTTTACAAAGTCAAAAAAAAAAAGAACAAAACACAGCAAGTTCTAAAACTGAATACAAATAATAGAAATAAACCTAATTTTTTGTTGAGTTGACAACATAACTACCAGATACAAAGAATTAACTCAAGTAATTTATGGAGCACTTGATGCACTAAGCAGGGTGTGTATTCTACAACAGCAGTGGCAGAGAAATCCTCAGCTTCACAGAAGGTTCGCTGGTGACAGTGACACTGGAATGGGTACTCCTCCTGCTCCTATTCTAAGTATCACCCCAGAGGAGCGGAACAGAGCATGCTGGGCCAGCAGGTGGTCCCAGAGAAAGCACAGGTGACCCTGGTGCCTCTGGTCCCACAGCAGGGAGCATCCAAAGAACTGAGATGTGCCAAAGAGCCAGGCTGCTGTATGGCTCCCACCACCCAAACCAAGGACAATCAAGAAGAGACAGCCTTAAATCCAGTGGTCCTCAACAAAACAAATGAAAAGTAGAGGAGGAAAGAATGCCAGCTGATACATATGGAATAATAGAATCTTTTAAATCATCATTTGCAACAACTCATACTGTAACTGATACTGGATAGGATCATCAATGGATACAAAAGTCTGTGGTGGCCTCAACTTGTGTCCTGCAAGTGCTTCATTAATGACAAAGAAAAGGCTGCCTTTCCAGCAAAGCAAGCTACTAACTCTCCCAAGAGCCTCACCTTCACCGGCTCCAGTGCAACAGAATCAGCACAGACACAGAGTCTCACTTGAATCTAATCACAGGGCGCAATCAGACAGACCCAGATTGAGAGACGCCCTACAACTAATGGCCTCAACTCACAAAAGCCAAGGTCAGAATGACAGAAAAAGTGATAACTATTTTAGATTAAGAGAGACAAGAGAAATGAAGGACACAGGATAACCAAACATGTGTGATCCTTGGATCCTTGGGGAGAAAAAAACAACACAGTCCATCAATGGTGGAATGAACTGTCACAGTCACAGCTGGTCCTTAGAGTCCTGGCTCTCACACCACATGGGCCCCCAGGAGCTGCTTCAAAGAGGCAGGCAGGATCCTCCCATGGAGCCATCGGTGGGAGTGCAGCTGTGCCCACACTGTGGATTCAGAGTCCTGCCCTCCAGGATAGTGGAAACAGTTTCAGGCCCCTAAACTGGCTTTAACAGCACGAGCCAGACCAGCTGGGCAGCTACGAATGGAGAGTGAAGACCAGGAGGAGGCATGGAGGATGCTTCCACTTACTGTTTGGGGAGTATCTTGTTATGGGAGGCAATTCCACAGCAATATTCACTTTGTAAAAATCCATCATATTGTACTTTTAAAAGCTTTCACACTGACAGCAAGAGAAGATTCTGAATGAGATTTGGAAGGTCTGAGACTGTCACGTCCAGCACTGTCAAGACAGGCAAGAGGTGTCTAAGGGACCCTGGCTTACCAGGGTGCGTTCAGCTTTATCACTCTAGCTCCCTGGCAGGTGATTAACTGTGAAGCTGCATCTCCCACCTCTTCGAGTAATCGGGGACCCACAGAGGCTGAGGTTAGCATAGCCCTGAACGCTGACAAACCTGCAGAGCTCCCTCTGGTACAGCACAGCAGAAAACCAAAGGCGCCCGGAATGTGCAACACCTCTGACCCGCAACACCCTCAAGCCAACACACGGTGTGAGCCAGGACTCTGCGGACCGAACAGGTGAGCAGTGAAGGTGGCAGAGTGGCTAGACACGGTGATGTGAGATGTGCAAAGATCACAGAGAGCAGTGAGACACAGCAGCAGCACAAGAGTAACCTGTCCACTCAGCAGAAAGCTCAGCCCTCTCTCTGGAGTCACTGCTGGGAGAGGAGGTAGGAGCAGAGCTCGCTAATGAAAGGGTTCGATGGCAACGTGCACACCCTGCCCTCCACAGGGAGGGTCCCAATGCTGGGAAGGACAGCAGGTAGATGGCAGCTTCAGGATTTGTGTTTCTCCAGAATCAGGAGAGCCCACAGGGCCACAGCGAGATGAGCACATCCATTAAGATGAGATTTTCAGCCTCTAACATATTTCAGAAAAATGAAGTGCTACTGGCTAATGAGCTGCAGCCTTTAAACCTCAAGACATAACCATCCACATGAAACTGAAATGCAGGAGCAGGTAGGAACTGCAGGAAGAGAGGCACTGCAGGATGTCAGTGGGAGGCGCAGGCCTGTGTGTCCATAGGGTGGAACAGGAAGGGGAAGATGGTGGGGCGAGATGGGGAACCAGGGGCACAGAGAGCCGGGAAAGGGGTGTCCTAGAGGCCAACGATGGGGACAGTGTTGGCATCAATATGACCAGCAGAAGCAGGAGAAAGTTCACACATTACACAAGTTCAGCAACTTGGAGGGACAGGAAGGGCACGGTTAACCAGGGAGAGGGGTGTGTGGGATTCTGAAGTCACCTCCATGTGCGTGTGTTATGGTTTATAGATAGATGTCCCCCCAAGACCTCATGTGCTCATAGGTGCAGCTTTGGGGAGGTGACTGAATTGTGGGGGAATGACACTCACTGGTGGATTAGTCCACTGATGAGTTTATAGCTAAATGTGCTGTTGGGGGTGAAGACTGGCTGGAGGAGCCAGGTCACAGTGGCCATGGCCTCCATCCTCCCTTGATGGCTGCTGCTTCCTATCTACCTTGCCATACCCCTCTGCTATGCCGCCCAGCCTTGGAGATAGCAGACTATAGACAGAAGCCTCTACGAACTGTGAGGCAAAGTAAACCTCTCCTCTTCAGAGTTATGGGTGCCGGGTATTGAGTTTCAGGGATGAGGAAGTAATTAAGGCAATGTTTGTGCATGTTTATAAGCCAGAGGGGAAAACAGGTGGACAAGGAAAAGCATCAGGAGCCTGAGCTACTGTCAGGAAGCAGGGACCAGCTGGAGGGAGACTTCCGACACCCAGGTCAGAGCTGAGCAGAAGATGCGGCCCAAGAGGACTGACAGGTGGATTCCAGAAACCCAGCAGCAGTAACTGGCTTCAGGAACACAGACAGGATTGATTTGGTTGGGGTGCAACAACAGGATGGCACCTGCTGCCCCATACACGAACACAGCACACTGCTCACTGGAACACAAATGGCATCGTGGCCAGAGGGAAATGGACAGAGTGGACACTTGCAGGGCTGGTGTCACCCATGAGGCAGGGCACCCATCTTCCCTGAGAACCAGTCAGTAGTGGCATATTTCACCCTTGCCCAGTCTCCAACATTTGAGACCAACTGCAGAAAACTGATGCAGCTCCTAGACAGGCAAACAGGAATCTCAAATACAGAGCCCAGACTCAGAGAAGGGAACACAACTTCTACAGCCACAGCAGTGAAGCCATAGGACATGGAGTCAATAAAGCAACCAGATCTCAGGCCAGGCACAAACAACAGACCCCAGCGCCAAGACAGGACTCCACCAGGGTAAGAATCTGAGGATTAAACACTTCAAACTGAGATTGCTGAAATTAAAATGAATAAACTCAAAAAGTACACCAAGACCAGTGGTTATCTGTGCAAGACTTCTAGGACTAGGAGATGGTCAGATGGGTCTTAAGTTTCACCCATTTACAAAAGCAATACATTCTGCTACTTACTAAATAAAAGCCAATGAACATTTTCCAAGAAATATGTTTTCTGGAGGAAGAAATAAAAATTTAGTACTTCTATAACCTTTCAGCAGTATGAAGAACCAAAAGAATTATTTCCTAAATTGGGCTCCTCCACATAACAGTCCCTCAAAGGGACAGAATCCCAAATGGAAAGGAAGAGGACTCTGCAGTCCCATTAACCTGGGTCACACAGCAAATTTCTTCACACCACGAGTTCTGGTTAGGAGGCACACCTTGTTCACCAAGGAGAACCACAGAAACACAGGCCTTGACCAGGAGGCCACAAAGCTGGATGTACGCTTCACTGCTCTGCTCATTCCAAAGGCCAACTGCCTTTCAGAAGTCACCCCCATTCTCTGGCTTTTAGATTAAGACACAGAGACATGGGCATTTAGCACAGAATTTCAATTCTCTTCGTATTCTAACTCCCTCCTCTCACAATGCAACAGACAAAAAACCCACATCCTTTTTGGGAGGCTGGGGAGGTAGGTAAAAACCTTTCAACACATGACACGACAGTGTACTGCAACAGCCATTTTACACTCATGTCACTTGTTTTGGAAATTCGGTTATAACTAAGTATTTGCAATACAGAAAAGAAACTCACATGGGCAGAGGTGACTGGGGCCACAAGAACAGGACAAGTGCAGGTGCAGCCAAAGGCACCAGTGATGAAGCAGGGCCCAGCTGCACCACAGACAGCCCAGACCACTCTCAGGAGGCAATTTAAAGTCCCTTTGCGTGTTTCTCAACATTTCTTCTAAAGAAAGATTTATTCTTTAATCCCAGCACTGGGAAGGCTAAGGCTGGCAGATCACCATGAGTTTGAGACCAGCCTGGGTTACAGAGTGAGACATCTCAAAAAAAAGAAACATTTAGGATTTTTTAAAAGTTCAGTCAGCCAGGCGTGGTAGTGCATGCCTGTAATTCTACCAATTGGGAAGCCAAGGCAGGAGAATGGCCATGAGTTCCAGGCCAGCCCAGGTTATATAGTGAGACCCTGTCTCCAAAAAAAAAAAGTTCAGTCACCTCTGTTTAGCTATTATTTTCTCATAATTCCACTAGAAATGAAGCTGAAAGCAAGACCCAAAAAACAGCTGGAGCACAGTTCACATAGCAACACCATCACCCCTGGAGGACTGTCCCCATGAAGCAGGACAGTGTGGGCAGGTCTACAGGGCATGCTAGAGACCTACCAAGGCTAAGGGCCAGGCAGTGCTGATGGAGGCTGTCATCTGTGAACAAGCAGTGGACTAGAAGGGGCTGGGGGGAAGGAACACAAGGGAACTCAACTTTCTGCTCAACTATACTGTGAACCTAAAACCATTCTAAAACTCTAAAAGGAGTGTTTTTGAACAAGCAAGGGAGAGGCATAAATAAGGGCACTTGTATCTCCACAGAATACTTCCTTATGGACAGAAACACGGGTCACAGCAGCCTCGCTGGGAATGGGAGCAGCACAGGGGCCAGGCCAGAGCTGGCAGGACACCAAAGCTCTACTGCACACCCTGAAACACTTCTCAAATTGCTTCCGAAATGTGCATGCCTCATTTTCAAAACATCAGCTCAAAGTTTTTAAGAAAAAAGAAGAAACTCTGGGGAAGGAGGGGTTCAAGATAACCAAGTCTAAACAAAGCCTACAATAGTGAAATCACAGATGCTCAGCCCCAAAGCCACAGTTCAAACCTCATGAGAGCCATTTTTGGAGAGAAATGACCAGTAGCTTGGATACCAGGGAGCTGGGTGGTGCAGATACCAGAAAAGGAGGCCTCTGGGGACCTACATGAGACCCCAGCTGCCAGAATCCGTGTGCAGCACAGCTCAGAGCCAATGTTGAGCTCAAAGAGCCCCTACAAGTAGAAACAGCCACCCAAGGCCAGTGTGAAAGGAAAAAAGCTGAAAACTGGAGGTAAGTCTGAGTCCTTATTTTCAGTGCCAGGCTAAATGTAAAAATGATCAGCAGGTGCCAAGGGCCCCTCAGAAGGGTACTGCTGAACCCTTGTTGGCAGGGGTCCGCATCCTAACCTGAACACCCTCCCAAGAATGCTCCTGGTATCCTTTCTATTCTGAGCTCTTCTTGCTTTTCTTGTTGGAGAATTTAGGGCTCATTTTCTATGCTGTGAGTGTGTGCCCAAAGGCTCTGTCCCCATCCTCTCAGGAAGCCAGATAGGAGGCCACTGGCCACCACGCCACCTGTGTAGGCCAACTGCCAGAAGCACAGTTCCAGGATCAGCCACATCACCTGCAAAGACAAGGAGAAACAAAGAACCTGGAAGTTTGTTCTCCTGGGAGAACTTGAGCTTCTGAAGTGACATTTCTCCTGCTGTATTCAGCTTCTCACTAGAGACACCCAGATAATGCTTAAGCATTTTTAGGTCACAGCTAGTCCTACCTACCCACTTACTGTGGCACTCAGCAGCCTCAGAATGGGAAGCACTAGGTGAGCCTGCAGAGGCAAGAGGGGAAAGTGTGCATGCACAGTTGCTTCCTGGGACCACCGAGGCACAAAGCTCTCAGTGGAGGGACAAGGGGCCAGCCCAGACCTGTGTTCCAGACCCTGCCCTGGTGGTCACAAGCAAAGAGGACGGCCCCTCCCTGGGAAAGGACTCTGATCCAAGCTACAGTGGGACTCGGCTGCCTGATGAAGCCTGATGAGACCCTTAGGGTTTCCTTTTCCACACCCACTGTCCCCAGCCCAGTGGGAAGAAGGCTGTGCCTCCTCTAGAGCCTGGGGCCAGGGGTGGATGGACTACACCTGCTATTACGGGACAGCACCCATCCCTAGTGAAGGGGTCAAAAAAGACAAAAAGTTATGCCAGCAAATAGAGGGAGGAGGAGCCCCTTCAGTGCACAGCACTAATACCACCCACAGATCAGTGTGGGGTTTTGCTTTCAGAAGCAGAATGTGCCCAGACAGAATCGGGACTGCTCATTTCACTCAGGGACAGCAAAACGCCCACTCCAAAACTCCTGCCAGTGGGTGGCCACAAAGAAGCCCTCCTCCTTCCTTTTCTGACTAAAACCATATAAGTGCTCAGGGGGAAAAGAGCAAAGGCCAAACTTCCATCAAGGCCTGCAGGGGCGGGGCAGGGGCCTGGGGCAGGCTGACACCCCCAAACTCCATCTGCCCACCCCAAGCCCCTGAGACAAACACAAATGTTTATTCATTCTATCACTATTTACTTGAATCTAAGTTATCTTAAATCCAAGAACCAGCCCTAATACAGCCAAACAATGTTTCTGTGAACAAAGGGACACACACAATGTTGACTCCCCAAGATTATAGTGGAGCTGAAATGGAGCACCTCGCTGAACTAGAGCCAAACGCAAAGAAAACTGCAAGAGAGGAAGAAAGACTCACCAAGAAAAATCACCTGAAGGGTGTAGTAGAAGTTTCCACAGACCTCAGCGAGTCCCTGAAACACCAGAGGTTTTCACTACAGAGAGGTGCCGTCGCAGCGCAACACCCGCTCAGAGCAGAGCTGCAATGCAGGAGAAAAGCAGAGCCACAAGCTGCCTGAGGATCCTAAGGAGAGGGCACCTGTGATGACAGCCTCAGGCCGGCCTTTCAGGAGGGTCCAGAGAAGCCCTGAGGGCCTAGAAAGGGCAGCTCAGCTGGTCACTGTCCTGAAGACCTTCCTGGGACAAGATGTAGATGGTGGTGCTCCTGAGCCTGCATCTGCCAAGGACTGTGTGTGTGACTTAGTTTTTAATAAAAGCTCAAAAAGTTAAAATACAATTAAAAACTTTATGTGATGTGTTCTTTGTTTGTCTGGTACCAGGGATCAAACTCGGGACCTTGCACTTGTAAGGCAGGCGGCAGCACCACTGAGCTAACTCCCACCCCGCCCCAAAATATAATTAAAAACTTTAAAAACAGGACAAAACTTGTAGAAGGATAAAAATAATCTTTATATAGCTGTACAGTGTATTTGTGTTATAACCTAAGTTTTATTAAGTTTCAAAATCCTATCAGTTTATAAAGAAAATGTTACAATAAGCTAAGGCTAATTTATTCTTTTGTTGGGTAAGAAGGCTTGAAGCAATCTCTCACTACACAGTTCAAGCTGGCCTAGAACTCACTATGTAGCCACATCAATCCTCTTGGCCTTGGCTTCCTGGGATTGGGCATGTGCCACCACACCCAGCTAGGTTAATTTATTATTGAAAAAGAAAATGTATAAACAACGTAATGCTGTGCATCAGGGCCCTAAGCCTTCACACCCACTCGCTGCTCACTTTCTAACTTGCCCAGAGCAGCCTCCAGCCCTCAAGCTCCATTCCTGCTGAGAGCCCACAAAGGGCAATGCTCTGTATCTTTCAGACCCTATTTTTGGTGTACTTTTTCTACATATAGATATATTTAGATACACAAATCTCTACTTCTGCCACAGTTGCCTATGACACTCAACACAATTACAAGTCCGCACAAGTGCTGGAAGTGACGGGCTCTGCCACCAGGTGAGCTTGGCATGAGAACGCTCTGGGATGCTGGTAGGACCGAATCACCTTAGGGTGCAATTCTCCGAACTAACTGTGTTCTTAGGCAACACATGACTATGCTTAGCTTGGACTGAGAGCTTTCACTATCCTTTCATTTAACCCTGCAACATCGCACTCAGTTAAGCACTACGGGCTTATTTCATACACGAGAAGAAGGAATCTGCCTACAGCCTACAGCTCAGCCCTGTCACAGCAAGCAGTGAGTTCAGTCTTGGGACTCTGAGACTCATGCTCTCATCCACACTCTAGGATTTTTAAAGGTTTAGGGACTGGGACCAGGAAATGAGAAGATGAAGGTGGTGGCTTCAGAGGGTGAAGCAAACTAAGAGAAGAGCAGCAGAAGGTACGTTCTGGGCTAGTTTGCTGTGAGGGCTCAGCAGCTCCCATAAACACAGCAGGCCCAGCTCCTGGTTCTGCTCCCTCTCTCCCATTGAAACAGCACTGGGTGTGGTGGTACACGCCTATAATCCCAGCACTCAGATGCTATGAGTTCAAAACCAGCCTGGGCTACACAGTGAATTCCAGGGCAGTCTGAACTAGATAGTGAGACCCTCACTATCTCTCAAAAAAAAAACAAAAAACCAAAAACAAAAAGGTTGCCTGGAGAAAAGGTTCCTCCACAGCTGATGAAAAGGAAGATCACAAACCAAGAGCACTGAGATGCTACTAGGATGAGGCGAGCTGGCGCAAAGGGTGACATGACAGTAGAGTTGACAGATCCAAAGCTGTCGGATAAACACCCATGAGCACCCGCTATTATAAACCACAAGCAAGTAAACAAATGAGTGGGGAGGAAGAAAGGCTCTAACTTTGTGTGTTCAGCAGTAATGACAAGAGGCCACTGTTTGGACAAAACTCCCCCATCAGGTCCCAAGAATCAGACTGAAGTGGAGTCATCACACTGACCACCGTCTCATAGCCTGAACCCTGACACAGTGCCGCCAGTCACCCAAGCAGTGCAATAACCGAGTCCCTTCTGTGGTGAACCCAGAAGGAAGGTCACTCTGAAACGGCCACACTACTTTTGTCCCCTTTGTTGTTTGCCTCAGCCATTTTCTTGCCTATAAAACTGACTGACTTCTCAGCAAGGTAGGTAGAACACATTCTATTTCATAAAATGAGGTATTACCTGATTTCTAAATTATAAATAAAAAGCCAGTCAGATCTTTAAATTTATTGTAATTTTGTCTTCTGACAAGTATAATTATACTTAATAAATGTAGGATGATGGAAATAGAAATCATTTAGCTAACACCAAAGTAATAATTGTTTTGGGCGAGCATAATCAATGCTTACTAAGATTAGGCGGCAAAAAACATGTTCAGAAACATGATACAGGTGTTTACCTGACCTCCAAGTTATCTCCCGCAAGATACTTCCTAATTACACAGGAACATCATAACTCCATGGTAGAAAAACATGGGTGCTACCACCTCAACCAAGCCATCACACTACCATCGGCAGGAGCAGGGCAGGGGGACCCCCAGCCTCCCGACATAAGGTGCCCAGCCTGGACACCACCCAGAATTCTTGGCCAAAACAACACCACATGTGAATATGGTAAAAAAGAATGAGACAAAACTGCACTTAAGAGACAGCCACAAAAAGAAAAAAGGCAGTTCTCTTAAAAAAAAAAAAAAGTGTCAAGGTGACGAGAGACAAAGACCAAGAAACCATCCCAGATAAAGAAGACTGAGGAGACATAACCATAAATGCAACGACAGTAACAGAATGAACCCCACCATGAAACCAGGACAGCTCTGGAACAATAGGTGAAATGTGAATAAGATCTAAAGATGTGATAACAGCAGCCACTGGACAAAAGGGATGCCAAGATCTGGAGAAGCTGGGTAAAGGAACATAGGATTCAGTACATGATTTTTGCAAATTTTTGGTAGGTCTGAATTATCTATAAATTGACATTTTTAAAACCAAATGATGATGATAATAATGATAATAACAGATGTTGACAGGGCCACGAGGGAAGATGCCAATGCCTGGCCAGCCAAGAACAGAGTGGCTGCTCCCCTCAGCAGCAGCACACACATCACATGCCTGATGCGCACTCTCCAGCCCCCAGTGTGATCACTGAGCTCACAGGACTGAGCGACCATCTGAGATAACCCACCCAGATGATCTCATGGGGCACTCTGTAAAATGCAGCTGCCAGACACGCAGACACCTCTTCCACAGCCAGCTCCTCAGCTAGAGGGAGACGGAAAGACTCAAACTACTCCACTCCCTCGCTGCACAGCTGCTACACAGATGTGGTCTACACAGTCCTGGGCGGTGTCGCACGCCGCCAGGGGAGAGCAAAGGGGAGGAGCACACAGCAAGGCCAGAGGAGGCGTCCACAGCCTGAGGTTCAGTACCAAGAAGAGAAAGGGCCGCAGGATTCCACTCCCGAGTTTAAAGCAGAAGACCAGAAAGTGACAGGTGCGTAAATGTAAGAATACGAGAAAACTTAAATGTTAAATGTTACTGGATGATGTGAATACCGAGGCTGGTCATTCTGAACATGCCTTTCAGCCTCCATCACTCACCCATTCAGCTGTTTACCAGGGGCCAACAACAGGCCAGGTGCTGGGATCCCCAGTGACCAGGTAGACAAAGGCCCTTCCTTGATGGGAAAGCCAGACAACACCCAGCATGGACACATCCACAGCAACATCAGCTCAGGGATAGTGACGGAGCTGGGCCCAGCCCTGTGCCTACCCTGACTCTGCCAAGAGGAAGAACGGGCAGACACCAGGGGCCGAGGCAGAAGACACAACAAGGCAGAGGAGACAAGGACAAGTATATGTGGTGGTGAGCATATGTGCAGCCTCCACCTTGGGCCAGAGAGCAGAGGACAAATTGCCTAGGGGCACACCAAGGCTGTAGGCGGAGATGCTAGACTGCACAGGTCAGCAGGAAGGGGTGAGGACAACCAACGGTTGCCTGGGAGGGATCCCAGGTGCTCAGGAAGACCTCAGGAACACATGGAAGGGAGTGGCAACAGCAAGTCTGAGCACAGCGGTGCCAGTGCCACAGTCACCTCACTTCTAAGCCAGTCTGATCCTTGACCTCAACCTGTCAGCTCAGGAGCTTGCTCCCCTGGACAAGTCTCAAGGCCCAGACTCACTTCCAAGACCTCTTCTCTCTCCCACTGCGCCCTCCACCTCAGGGACACCCCAGGCTACAGCCTTCAATGCTTCTAAATGCTGATGTTTTTCAAATGCTTTTTGGTCCCCACTCTCCGCAGCAGCCCTGACCCAGGTCTGCCGCCTGTCTGGTGACGTCAGCCTCTCAGTGGACACAGCCACAGCCCACCTGATCGCCCGCAGAAGCTGTCCTTCCCTCCCCAGTACCAGCAATCAGCAACTTCATCCTGCCAGTTGCCTGGCAACAGACTTTGAGGAGGAGAAAAATATACAGCTACATTTAAAATTCTAAGTGTGAAAAACACGTATAATTTATTACTAAATATAGTTATTATATAGTAACAAAATACAATTACTGAATATAATAAATACTAAACAGTCTACACACCTACAAAAGCCAACAAAATCAAGTAAAAAAGTATCAGAAACCACAAAGAGCACTCAGTATCAATGTACAGGACCTACTGAATAAAAACATTAAAATTCTACAAAAGAACACAGAACAAGTCTTGAACAAGTAAAACATACCCTGTTCTTAGACAGAAAGACTCAAAAATGTAAAGATGTCAATTCTCCCTAAGCTGAAACATAAATATAGTATATTCCCATTGAAAATTTCAGCAGAATTTTCATATGGAAAATTGATTTCCAAGAATAGTCAAGAAAAGTCTGGGGGAGAAAAAGATTAAACACTAGTCCTCCCAAGTACTAATATTATAACTTATGGTAAATTAAATAGCTTATAAGGGCCAGGGATTTAGCTCAGTGGTTCTGCCACCTGCCTTGCAAGCACAAGGACCAGAGTTTGATTTCCCAGTACCACAAAAAAAGAAAGAAAGAGAGGGAGAGAAAGAAAGAAATAGTTTATGGGCCAGGGATTTAGCCTGGTGGTTCCACCACCTGCCTTGCAAGTGCAAGGTCCCAAGTTCAGTCGCCGGTACCAAAAAAATAATTAATTAATTAATTAGCTTAGTACTGGCAAAGAAATAGAATCAATGGTTTAATATCTGTAAAAAAGGAATGGAGGGCTGGGGATTTAGCTCAGTGGTTCTGTCGCCTGTCTCACAAGCACAAGGACCTGAGTTCGATCCCTGGTACCAAAAAAAAAAAAAAAAGATGGAAAAGGGAGAAAACCCAGAAACATACAAAACCAGAATCCAAGAATGTCAAAGTGAATGGCATTTCAAAGAAAACCAAAGAAGGGCCGGGGATTTAGCTCAGTGGTTCGGTGGCCTGCCTCGCAAGTGCAAGGACCCGAGTTCGATCCCCGGTACCAAAACAAAGAAAACCAAAGAAGAAACATAAGAGCAGCCCAGAAATAAATTAGAGCTGCTAGCTAGCACCTGCGTCAGACTCCTTGAGCAAGTTGGAGGGGTGGAAACAAAGCTGGTGGAAAATCTCTGGGGCCAATTTAGCAACATCCATCAAAATTAAAAACCCTCTGCCAGGCATAGTGGAGCACGCCTGTAATCCCAGCACTCGGGAGGCTCGGGAGGCTGAGGCAGGAGGATCGCTGTGAGTTCAAGACCAGCCTGGGCTACAAAGTGAGTTCCAGGTCAGTCTCAACTACATTGTGAGACCCTGTCTCGAAAAACAACAACAACAAAAAAAAACCCTCTGACCCAGTAAAAGCTGTCCTGGGAATTCAGCCGACTGCTACACATACACATGTTCCAAGAAATGCATACAAGTTTATTTACTACAGCATCATTAGTGACGATGGCAGATTGGAAACAACTTAAGTAACACCCCTTGGGGCTCATTAAATAATGAAGTTAATATCCACCAGGTAGAATACTATATGGCAGTTAAGAGAATTCCTGGCCACACATTGGAGTCACTGGAGTGCAGCCGAACACGCACATGTGACATGCAGGCCACACCCGGACGTGGTGGCTCAGGGAAGCAATCTGCGCAGGGATGGCGGTGGTGGGGAGTCCAGGGCACCCCCTGCAGCCCTAGGAGCCTGGAAGGCACCATCCTCCCTGGTACAGAAAGGGAAAGCCATGTGTGCACAGAGGAGCAGCGCCTGGCAACACAGAGAGTATGGTTAGCAACAGCTGCTTACCAAGCACAAGTGTGCACTGCACATTTGGGGATGTGGCTAAGTCAACACTCACAGATGTGCTGTGTGTGCACCTGCACTGTACTTAATAGGCCAAGCATTCACATCCTGTGCCACACATGCACAGGTGTAAATTTTACAGAAGAAACTACTGACAAAAAAAGGGCCGGGGATTTAGCTCAGTGGTGCTGCCACCTGCCTCACAAGCACAAGGTCCTGAGTATGACCCCCCACACAAAAAAAACAAAAGAAAGAAAGAAAGAAAGAAAGAAAGAAAGAAAGAAAGAAAGAAAGAAAGAAAGAAAGAAAGAAAGAAAGAAAGAAAGAAAGAAACTACTGACAATGGTAGCCTTAGTAATAATGACTCATGCCCATTATACACTCCTGTCACTTCCAAAAAGTCATCCTTAATCCAACTCTGACTTACAGGAAACAGGACTAAGGACAAGCTAAACTACATCATGGGCAACAATCATAAAACTAAGGCAGTGGCAAACCCAACAAATAACCTAATTTTTTTATTGTTTTTACAGTGCTGGGGATCAAACCCAGGGCCTCAGGCATGCCAGCAGATGTCTGGCCCTATTTGATTTCCTTAAGAGACTTTTTTTGTTTTTGTTTTTTGTTTTTGGTGCCAGGGATTGAACTCACGTCCTTGCACTTGTGAGCAGGCAGCAGAACCATTGAGCTAAATCCCTGGCCCCTTAAGAGACATTTTGAGAGAGGTGGGGAGAGAAATAGAGGGTCAACTCTGAGCCCTGGTGTTCCCTGACTTATTTGTAGTCTGAGTCAAGCAAATCTATTTTTTAAAATTAGAACATATGAGAAAACAGGAAATTTAAACACTGGCTGAAAATATTAACAGATGAAATGGTATGAGGCAGATTTTGTTTCAAAATAACACAAGAGGAAGAAGTGGGCTGCTGCTGAGGTTGGACAATGAGCACGTGGGGAATCTTATATGCCTCCTGTAGTTTCTATTGCAAATTCTACAACATTTTTTTTGTTAGGCACATGTATCATTATTTTTTCAGATAGGGTCTCACTACGTAGTCCAGAATGACCTTCAACTTACCATGATCCTCCTGCCTCCGCTTCCTGAGACCTGGGATTACAAGCCTATACTACCTTTTTAATGTAAAACAGCATAATTATAAAAATTCAAATAGAAGTTGGTTATTTTAGTTTAAACAATATCTCTCAGATAATCTGATAATAGCTGCTTCTTTCTTCACAGAGCAAGGCAAGCCCAGCCATGTGCAGCCCACTGAGGCAACACTGCTCCATCCACAACTCTGGCCCCACCTTCTGACTGTGGGATTTTAACCAAAACACTTGTTTGTGGCAGATCTCAATTTCCTCTCTGTAAAAAGGAAACAGATCAGTGGTTCTCCATTTTTATTTATTTGGTTTGTTTTGGTTTGATTTGGTTTTGTGAGACAGGGTCTTGGTATGTAATTCAGGCTGGCCTTGAACAGGCAGACTTCCCTCTTCACAGCTTTCTACTCCTGTTCTTTCTTAGTAACCTGCTGTGCAGCACATATCCACTCCAAGAGCAAGAGCTGCTCCAGTCATAGCACTCAACAGTGTACAGTGTAGATTCAAATGCAAAACAATGCAAGAGTCTGAGGATACAAGGCTCAGCAAAAAAAAAAAAAAAAAAAAAAAAAAAAAAAAAAAAAATAGTGTCAGCTGGGCATGGTGGCACACACCTATGATCCTAGCACTAGGGAGGTTGAGGCAGGAGGACTGCCATTGAGTTCAAAGCCATAGTGCGTTAAAGGCCAGCCTGAATAACAGAGTAAGACTGTCTCAAAAAACCAAATGAGAGAGAGAGAGAGAGACTAACACTTTATAAACACATATACACATATGTATATACATGTTTATATGCAGAAAGGCTATAGAAAATATACCAAAAATAAAGAGTGCTGGGATTTTTTTCCTATATACTTGCCTATTTTCCAAATATTGTAAATTGAGTATAATCAAACAGAAAAACAAAAAGCTTTTCCTTATTTACGAGAAATAATAGCCAAGCATAGGGCACATGCCTGGGATCCTGGCACTTACAAGGAGACAGGAGGATCAAAAGTTTGAAGCCATTTGATCTAAACTACAAGTTGAAGGCCAGCTCAGCCTGCACTACACAGCAAAACCCTGTCTCAAAAAAACATTTCTAACTGATTATGCCACCATCACTGGACCATGGATTCTGTCACAATCGGCAATCCTGAAAAAAAAACTTTTCACCACCAAACAAAGATTCTGCTTATAGACAAATCAAGGAACCCAGTTTCCTCAGGCAGTGGAACTACACAGAGAGGGTGCCTGTTACAGTCTGTGTCTAGATGTCCCCCAAAGCCTCCTTCAGTCACAGGTGGGGCTTTTTCAGAGGAGGCTCGATCTTCAGTGTGTGACTCTGGACTAATATGGTGCAATGCCAGGATCAAGAGCACTAGGGTCAAGGCTGTGAGAGCTGCCCAACCTAAGCAGCCTCCTGAGATGTAAGGGACAGAAAGAGTTGTGGTCATCTCTTGTTGCTTTGCTACCTTCTGCCTGCCATGAACTGTTTCTTCTCTGCCATACCACCCAGCCTTGGAGCCAGCTAATGATGGACTGAAATCTCTACAAATTGTGAGCTAAATAAACCTTCCCTCCTTTAACTTTTGGGTGTTGGGAGTTTTGTCTCAGAAGCAAGAAAAGTAACTAAGATGGTTCCTCATGCCCAACACAGCCTGCTTGCTCTGATAGCCCAGCTGTGGGAACCCAAAGGACAGACATCAGGACAGGTGGGTGAGTACTGCAGAGTAAGTATCAATGTCCTCCAACATTCACATGTTGAAGTCCTGACCCTCAAGGTGCTGACACTGGAGGCAGGTGGTTCAGGCAGGGGGTCAGGACCCTCATAAGAGACCCCAACGAGTTCACTAGCCCCTTCTACCATGTGAGTTCTCAGCAGAAAGAGAGGTTTAGGAACCAGAAAGTGGAGCCTCAAGACACCATATCAGCACCTGACCTTGGACTTCCAGCCTCCAAAACTGTAAGCAATACATGTTTTTTGTTTATAAACTTATCAGTGCTATGTAATTTTGTTATTAGCACCTAAAGTAACTAAGAGTGAGCAAAATCAAAGGAGGGTGCTAAGAAATGGAACTGGGCACACACTGGAGTGCTTGCCTCACAGTGCAAGGCAGTGAGAGAGGGTGGGCGACTCGCCCAGTCACCAAAGGCCTGTGAAGAGCCAGCCATACAGACAGGGGGCACAGGGGGACAGAGCACTGGGGAGACCCTGCCAAGGAGGTGGAAATGCAAAGAACATGAAGGGACTGGAGACGGCTCTGAGGCAGGAAGGAGACGTCTGGTGGAGATGAGCAACTGCATGGGTGCTCTTAGGAAGTTGACATTTCTCTTCCAAACAGTGCTGCTCCCTTCCCCAGAAGCACCCATGCCCTGCACCAGCTGGCCACAAGGCCACCCCACCAAGCACAGGGGAAAGGTCTCCTTGGTTACCACGTTTACCTATGGTGGTTCACATGTCAAGGACTTCCTGGTACCTCCACTCACACTGCTCCCCTGTGCAGGGCAGGAGGGACAGCCTGGCCAGGCACAAGGCTGCGGGAGTGCACCAACAGCACCAGCACACCACGTCCCCCATGAGGGACAAACACCTGTCCCAGCACTCAGGTCAACTATCTCCAGGTGATAACCGACACAACTACTGCTACTTTTGTATTCCTTTTCCCTTTTTGAAAGAATTCTGTTCACGGTTTATATAAGGAAAAATTCAACTGGTACAGCCTTTTGGAGATTTTCATCAGCATCCCAGCACCACCACTGCAGCTGTCCTTCGTCTGCCTGCAGCGACACCTGCAGGTCGGGAGCCTGAACTGCAGGTGCTGTGCCAGCTGCAGCTGTTGAGGGGGCTACTTTGGCCCCTACTGAGAGGGGACCCAGAGCAGGACAGTAACCCACAGCTCTGAAGCAGCCATGGTCCTGGCCCAGCCATTACAAATGCCTACTCTGGCCGGGCGTGGTGGTGCACACCTGTAATCCCGGCACTAGGGAGGCTGAGGCAAGAGAATCGCTGTGAGTTCGAGACCAGCCTGGGCTACATAGTGAGTTCCAGGTCAGTCTCAGCTACATAGTGAGACCCTGTCTCAAAAAACAAACAAACAAACACACAAATGTCTATTCTGACCCTGTGGTTACAAGACCATATCTGCCAAAAATCCTCAACTATACTGCAAAGAATACACCATGCTGTTATGTAAATTGTACCTCAATAAAACAAAACCATGAAATAGTATACAGTACTATATACAATAAGAAACACTACACAGTATAATACACTGGAAGAAGCCAGCTCTGTAGCATCAAAATGCCAGCCTAAAGGGCCAGGTATTTAGCTCAGTGGTTCCCCTGCCTGCTTCGCAAGCACAAGGTCCCAAGTTTCATCCCCAGTACCAAAACAAAAACAAGTGCAAACCCGAAACCCAAGTGCTGGTATAGAAGCCTTGTCTCAAAAAAACCAAAACCAAAACGAAAATTATATTCCATGAGACTCTAATAGCCACAGTGATTCCACTGATGGATCCAGGCAAAATAAACTGAAAACCTCTGGAAAGGATTCACCACTCTAGATCCCATAAGAAAACTTGCAACCTGTGGAAGAAGGTCAAAATACCAACACTAACAAGAATTTCAAAGAAGCTGATTCCCACTTTCGTGGATGACTCTGACAAGTTCAAGATTCCAAAGGAGAAAGTAACCACAGATATGGTAAAAAGAGCAAGGGAACTAGAAGTTGAGTCTAAAGATGTGCCTGAACTGCTGCAGTGCCATGCAAAAAACTTTTAACAGATAAGAAGGGTTTTTTCCTTTTTGTTGTACAAAGATTGAACCTACTCCACTACTGACTAGTCTTTTTGAGAGAGACAGGATCTAAATTGCCCTGGCTGGCCTTGAAGTTGCAATCACCCTGCCTCAGCCCAGACCCAGCCAATCAAGTATTTTTAACTAAGGTATGTGTTATGGCTTATATCTAGATGTCCCCCCACGGCCTCATACAGTTACAGGTGTGCTTTTTGGAAATGGCTTGATCTTGGGTATGTGATGCTGGGATCAAGGATATGATGCTGGGATTGATTCATGTTGTAATGTTAGGATTAAGGGGACCTCACCCTGAGTGAGTGGCACCGCCCTACGCATGGGTAGATAGCCTGAATAGGATATAAGGGACAGAAAGAATGTCACTGCTTGTTGCTTGTCACTTACAACTTCACTGCTTTGCTGCCTTCTGCCCATAATGAAGTCTCCTCCCCTATTCCATGCCACGCTGCCTTGGAGCCAGCTAACTAGGAAATGAAACCTCTATAAACTGTGGCCTGGGCTGGGGATTTAGCTCAGTGGTTCTGCCCCTGCCTCAGAAGTGCATGGTCCCTAGTTTGATCCCCAGTATATGAAAGAAAAAAAATGTCAAGAAATTGTGGGCTACTATAAACCTTTCCTCCTTTAACTTTAGGTGTTGAGTAGTTTTATCTCAGCAACAAGAGAAGTAACTAAGACAGTATGTACTTTGTTTTTGTAGACATAATGCATGATATGCTTAATATACTACTGCATAATGTACATAAGAACTTTCTCTGCTCTGAGAAATCCAAAAATCCTATGACTCATTTTATTGCAATTTTCTCTTTATTGTAGTGGCCTGGAACTATATTAGTCAGGGCTTCTCAGCTTGTAGACAGAAAACCAAAACCATTAGCTCTCTGAGGCATGCCTATATTTAAACATTACCTTACTGTGAAATTCAGAATTCTCCCAAAATTTTGCCGAGGTAATGCTTGAATAAATGATGCTGAGGTGAGGTGCACAACTGCTATAGACAGTTTATGCTCTCCCTCACCCATACTCCCAAATTCCCACGTTGAATCCTAAGCCCAAGGTGATGTGATTCGTCCAAGAGAGCTTTCCATGCCTGGGCTTCTTCGTGCCCTAACAGGAGACTGCAGAGCGCTCGCTCACCCCTCTGCATGTGAGGACACAGTAAGAAAACTGAATGTGAGCCCTCGTGACTCTGCCCCAACTGAATCTTGGATTCTGGCCTCCCACTACTGCAAGCAATCAACTTTTGCTGCTTGTAAGCCACTCAGGCTATGGTACTTTGTTACAGCAGTCTAAAGAAGACACAACTATGTTTATTCAGTCTTCATTCTCCTATGTAATTATTTTAATGAGAAGCTGCACAGAGAAAGAACTCCAGAAAAATGTTTAGGGTTTCCTTGAATCTGGCTGAAAACACTCTGCACACAGGTAGATTATGACTCTATACAGCAGGGAAGACCAACCTAGGTCACGAACCTGAGCTCACACAGAGCAGAGACCAGCCAGTATAAGCAGACCTCAGTGGACACCCACAGCAGGCGTGTCCAACCCACCAGCTGCACACAGCCCTGGAGAGCATGATATGCAGACCCATAACACTCTGAACTTTCACCCAGTATGATTTTTAGTGCAGTCTTTCATGATTTGATGGGTAGTGCTCCAGCAGCAATTCACTAGGCAACACTGCACACTGCATGGGGAGGACATGCTGCAGCAGCACTAACTAGGCCTCCTGAGCCGGGGACACAGTCAGTGGGATCAAAACCCACGTGACAACAGATGTCACAAGCACTTCTGTGACTTTGGGAATAAAACACAGCAGTGACCAGTAATTATATTTCAACCTACCTACATATGTGTAGTTTTATAAAGAGGGTTTATTATTATTAATCAGACATGAAGATTCCCTTATTTATTTATTAAACTTGGACTTGTGTTATTTTATAAAATAATAAGCCAGGCATGGTGGCACAAGCCTATAACCCCAGCATTGGAAAGCTGAGACAGGAGGATTACCACAAATTCAAGGCCAGCTTGGGCTACACAGTGAGTTCAAAGTCTACATGAATTATATAATGAGATCCTGTCTCAAAAATAAATAAGTAAATTAACAAACAATAAATAAAATAGTAAGTTAATATGTAAAAAAAGAAATTTTGTTACTTATACACATTAACTAGACTGTACATAATATATGTAGCCCAAGACAATTCCTAACATAGTGCAGCCCAGGGAAGCCAAAAAGATGGACACCCATGACTGTGAAAATTCAGAAGATACCTAACAAGGTCACATGTTAGAAGGCTAAACTAGCCAAAAATAAATGGTATCATGGTCACGCCTTAAAAAAGCTTAAGAACAAGCTTCTGAAAGATCAGGCTAACCTGCAAACAAAATAACTGCCTGTAGCCATAAAACTCTTTAGAGGAAGAAAACAAAATTCAAAAGACTCAACAATGTGTATCTAACATCCAACCAACTATTACCAGACACATAAAGAAGTAGGAATGCGATTCCAAAATCAGACCAAAATTCAGTAAACAAAAACAACCCCCCTCAAAAAAGAAAATAGAATCAGCAGATAAAATTTTTAAAACAGATACAGATATTTAAAAGGATTTGAAGGAAAACAACAAAGGTAAAAATAAAAGCCATTAAAAAAAAATCAAATAGAACTTGCAGAGCTGAAAAACACAAAACATTTATTGGAGGGCTGGGAATTCAGCTCAGTGTTTCTGCCGCCTGCCTCGCAAACACAAGGACCCAAATTTGATCCCCGGTACCAAAAAATAAAAATAAATATTTATTGGATGAGTTTAAATATTAGACATCAAAGGAAGAAAGACAATAAAATTGAAGGCAGGACACTAGAAACTATGCCAAAGGAAGTGCAAAGAGAAAAGAGACCACACACACAAAACCACCGGAGCAAATAAGAAAGGACTGAAACTAATGATAGAGTACAGTAAAGCAGCCAGAGTGGAAGTAGGGGTTTTATTACATATAGGGAACAAAGAATTTTGACAAACCTCTCATCAGAAGCAACGCAAGCTAGAAGACAACAGAACAATATTCTTTAAAATGATGGGGGAGGGAAGTGTCAACCTGAAATTCTATACCCAGCAAAAACATCTTCAGAAATGATGACAAAATAAAAGGTATTTTCAGACAACAAAAGCTGAAGGAATTCCTCACCCACAGGTCTGCTCTACATGAAATATTAAGAAAGTTTTTCAATTTAAAAGGAAATACCACTCCTGCCTCACGAGCACAAGGACCTGTGTTCATTCCCTGGTAACAAAAACAAACAAACAAACAAAAATACCAGATCAGATCTGTCTCTCTGCCCTACACCATCTTCCCTTTTCAGGCTCCAAAACCTTACTTCACTGCCTTTTCTTCCACAACCCCATATTCAACACCTCCTCCCCTTCACCAACTTGGATCACCCAAACCCAACAAGTTTTCTCTGAACCCCATTTTTTAGTTGGACCTTTAAGACTGCAGTTGGCCTCATCCTAGTATCTTTACAGAACCCATTCTCCCCTACTCCTTATTTTATAAGTCATCCTAAATTGTTAGTTTGACTTCATTAACTAGATATAATACTCAAATACTCCCTGAAAACAGGTCAGACAGTACAAGAAGTGGAAAAAACAGAAGGGAAGTAGAGGTCTCAGAGTGCCAACTCATCAAAAAAGAATGCAGATGTACTTGCATCAGCAGCACATACACTAAAAAAAAAAATGCAGATTTCCAAAAGCAGACCCCAGGATCACCGCTGTGCTGCAGACACTCTTGCTCCAACTGCAGGGAGGATGGTGACCCATTCAGAGCATCTGGGAAACATGTTCTGAATGTCAGTACAAACATAGAACAGGACTTGATTTAGGGAATCCCTGTGTCCTAATCTAGCTCTGTCACTCAATAGCTATCTGACCTTTGGCTCATTTAAAATGCACAAGAGAGGGCCAAGGATTTAGCTCAGTGGTTCTACCACCTGTCTCACAAGCACAAGGTCCCAAGTTCAATCCCTGGTGCCCCCCCAAATGCTCAAGAGGTCAGGTGTGGTGCACACCTGTAACCCAGGACTTAGGAGGCTGAGGCAGGAGGATTACCATGAGTTCAAGGACAACCTGGAATACAGAGCCCCTGGTTCAAAAAAAAAACCTAAAATAAATAAATCAAATAAAATGAGGCAGACACTATTAAAATCATAGAAAAGTTCTATTGCTTGCCAAGGCACTGAGTTTGGAAAGTACCCAAGGCAGGATGTGAATCCAGGGCTCTACAGGTACACGTCATACCTTGGGACACTGTGGCACACACCCCCTAGCAGTATTGATTCCTCCAGGAAAAACAAATATAAAACAATCAAGATGCTATGTGAGAGGTCTTGGGTTCAATCTGGTGGTATCAAAAAAAAACAAGAAAATGGAGAGGCTGAACCCCTTACACACAAATAATGTGAGGTCTTTGCGGGTAGGTAGCCTAATTTTGGTTCTGGCCCTCAACTGGCTGCATAGATCATTACTGTGCCTCAGAGGGAGAAAAAAGAAGGCTAAAACCAATGGAGCCCCCATCCTAATACAACTGCAGGACCAAAACTGCAATTTAAAAAAAAAAAAAAAAAAATTAATGCTAAGATTAAGAACTGGTATTTTGCAAAGTGAGACCAATTAAGAACAAACTTAACCACCAGATGCCAGAGGAGAGTCAAAAGCTGCAGAAGAGCAATTCCTACCTGGGGAGCACTGGGGGTTCTGGGGGTACTTCGGCAGTGCTGGCAACAGCTCCCAAGGCTTCTACTTCCTTTGAGTCCTGTGTCCCCTCCTGTTCCACACCCTCCAGGCCTGGCGGCTGCACCTTCTCCACTTCCTGAGGCCCAGTCGACTCTAGGGCAGAGTCAATCTCTATTTCTTGAACTGGGACCGGGACTAGTTCCTTTTCAGCTGCATTGGTCCCCACAGCCTTGGCCTCCTCTTCTTCCTTTTTTCTGATTTTCTCTTCAAGTTCCTTCCGCCTGTTCTCATCATCTTGACGGGCCATGTGATCAAAAGTTTTGAATACCTAAAATCAAACAGCAATCCAGCAATCAGTTCATTTGCCCAGTACTGTACCACACATTCTTGAGAAATGTAAAAGCTGGTAAGCACAGAATTAAAAAGTAATAAACAGCCAGTCATGGTGGCACACGCCTGTAATCCCAGCACTCAGGAGGCTGAGGCAGGAGGATTGCTGTGAGTTCAAGACCAGCCCGGGCTACATAGTGAGCTCCAGGTCAGTCTCAACTACACAGTGATACCCTGTCTCAAAACAGAAAAAAAAAAAAGTAGCGAACAAGGGCCAGGGCTTTAGCTCAGTGTTTCTGCCATCTGCTTCTCCCTACCAAAAAAAAAAAGTAGTGAACAACAAAAACAAACAGTAAAACAAGAAACTTTGCCTCTGGCAAAATGGAAATGCACTATAACTTTACAAAAGCTAATAGGAAAATGTTCTTTCACAGACAGGTTCCAATATCAGAAAACCAAAGCTAGGGCCGGACAGGGTTTGGCCCCAGTGGTTCCATCGCCTGCCTGCCTTGAAAGGGTAAGGGCTGGAGTTCCAATCTCTGATACCAAAAACAAAACAAAAAAAACTAGACAGGGATTTACCTCAGTGGTTCCACTGCCTGCCTCACAAGTGCAAGGTCAAGATCAATCCCCAGTACCAAAAAAAAAAAAAAAACCCAAAGCTCACAATATTTACATACTTAAAGGACAAACAGCTAGACAGCCTTAGCTGTCATCATGTTTAAGGCCTAATCTTCTTCTTTTTTTTTTTGCTACCAGGGATTGAACTTGGGTCCTTGTGCTTGCAAGGCAGGCCACCGAACCACTGAGCTAAATCCCCAGCCCTTAAGGCCTAATCTTGCTCACAATGCAAACAACACACTGTCCCAGCATTGTGGACTTGTGAAGGCGCCAACAACTCAGGCTCAAAAATGAAAGATGAAAACATAGTTGAACTTCAGCCCTCAAAATGCACATGTTTCCCAGGCAGCCACTGCCCTTTCCACACTGTGAGGGCAAAGGGTGAGGCAGAAGCATTTAGTCCCACAAGCGTCCACCATGCGCCTACAGTGTACAAGGAACACAGAACCCAAAGCAACAACTCTGCCTTCTAAGAACGCAATACTGGTATGTGGACAAGTCCTCAGCCTTTTCTAGAACACAGTGATACCCAAGAAGTTCCTGGGACCTTTTCACCACCAAAAGAGTACAGTCAAGACAACTACACATGACAACTCTGAGACAAGAAGGCCATGAGAGAGTCCCTGGTGGCCTCTCAGGCCGTGGCTGGGAATGACTATTTCTAGTGAAAGAAATCTAAGGAGAAAGGAAAGGATCTCAGCTGGACTCAAGAGGCACAGCCTCCACAGGGACCCTGGAGGGACCCACAGCAATAAGTAGACTGAACAAGAAGCAGCAAGAGTGCTGACTTTAGCAGCACATACACTAAAATTGGAACAAAACAAAGATTAGCATGGCCCCTGAACAAGGAGGACACACGAATTCACGAAGCTGTCCGTATTTAAAAAAAAAAAAAAAAAAAGCAGCAGCAAGAGCCAGACATGGTGGAGCACACACCCTGTGATCCCAGCACTCAGGAAGCTAAGGTACTTGGAAGCTCACTCCAAGTTCCAGGTCAGCCTGGGTTACAGTATAGTGAGTTCAAGTCTAGCCTGAACTACACATCAAGACCCTGCCTCAAAAAGTAAAATAAAAGCAGCAGCAGCAAGAAAAGCAGTAGCTGGAAGGAGGCAAGGCTGGGAGACCAACCTGGGCAATGTGTGGGAAGACGAGGTAGGCTGCAGCAGGTATCCCAGGAACAGTTAGTGCACTGTCCAGGAAGAAGACAGAACAAAAGATGGGTGCTGACATACGAGCTGTGCCTGATGCTTCTACAAACACTCTCAACCGCCCTCCACGCACACACAAGAATCCTGTGGAAAAGGCAGCACCAACACTGCAAAGATGAGAAAAAATAAGGCTTGGAAAGTTAGGTAACGCCCACAGTGCTGCCAAGTGAAGGAAAACAGTAAAAATTACAACTGACACAGCAAATAGTGAAAGGCAACACAGGCAAGGGAAAACAGTCTCCTAAAAGGATAAAACCTAGACACAACCCCAGGTCCATTTCTCCACCACAGACAACCTGAAGCCCTAACCTGCTTATTGTCTACATCCACGCAATGCCACTCCACCACCCCCATGCCCCAAATCTTCATCTTAACTCCAAAAGCAAAGCAAGCAGGGCTCCCTCTCAGGACCTGAGGCTTCTAACACAGGACCCCCAGGACCTTCGACTCAGCACCCCCGCCTACTCCAACAGCCCCCTGCACCACCCAGGAGCTCTGTCACCACCAACCTCCGCTGCACGCACACATTCTCAGTCCAGAGTCAGACTCTTGCACTGGAAGAGATGGCTGGAACTGCCACTCAACCTTCTCAGCTGACAAGAGAAGTGGCTCTCCCAAGATGTCCCAGCAAGTTACAAGAGAAACACGATACAAATGGCTTCTAGAGTCTCTTAACAGAGACTTTACTAAGCAGCACTTCTCAACCAGACTCCAGGATAAACAGAGCTATCTACTGTAACAAATGGCACCTCTATGTAAATGACTCCCTTAAAAGCACACTGTGATGTTATGGAATTTTCATACATGCTTCCTGCTGATCCTGCTGAGCGTCCATCACACAGTATAGGCTGTGTGAGCCCCCAGAACTAGCAGACAAGCACTAGATGCCTTACACTAACTACAACATCTACTCCCCAAGATTCCAGGGGGAGGCTTTGAAGCTCCAGAAAGCAGCAGTCCAACCCTCCTTTCCAAACCCTCTCTGCCAGTGTTCAGAGAACCAAGCAACCCATCTAGGGTGAGAGAGCCACAGGAAGGAGTCTTATGCTGTGGAATCAGGAACAGAAAAACCTCCAAGAGGTAGATGAGTAGGGATGGGGGTGGGGGTTCAGGAGACAACCTACCCTACAGCCCTCCTGACCAATGCTCTTCTGTGAATAAAAAAGTAGGGCCCTAGGACTCACCGCGACCTATCAAGGCATGTGCTTTTAAATTCCATGGGCAGACCACCCACCGTGGCACCCACGTATAATCCCAGTACTCGGGAGGCTGAGGCAGGATCGCTGAAAGTTTGAGGCCAGCCTGGACTGCATAGCGAGACCCCCATCTCTAAATAAATAAATATATACATGCATACGTAGTTAATGTATGATCACTATTCCAGTCACCCAAGTTCGAAAACTTTTGTCATCTTTGACTCATCCTTCCCCTTCCTCTGTCCCTGCTCCCTGGATCTTAACCTAGAGTAGTACCTTTAACCTTTAGGAGGTGTTTTATAAATAATCATCAAATAAATAAATGCATTACTTCTGTCAGTTCACCTGTGAAACAAGGACCAAGACCAACCTCTCAGGCTGTGTTCTGGTTAAGATTATACCCCAGAAAGTAAAACACTTGCTATAGCACATAGAAAACTTTAGCAAATGTTCATTTCTCCTCCACATCTTTCTGCAAGCTACAATCATCCTAGACAAAAGTATTTTCCCCTTACAGTGAAGCAGTTAAACGACAGAGCAGAAAGATTAGTAATCAGAAAAATGAAGTCTTGAGTTCCAGCCTCGATGACCTGGACCATTCTAAGCTTTGGTAACTTCCCGCAGGCACCGTGTAAGGTAACACCTGATCATCCCACAGCCTGTAATGACACTTCAGAAGGTAACATGAAACAGTTTATAGGTGCCAGAGAACTGCACGAAGTATCACCAACATTTCTGTCTTCTCAGAAAACAGAAACAGGCTCAGGGCTCAGCTGAATACTTTCTTTCAACCTCATCAGAATCCCACCCCTCCCACGGGACTTTCTCCGTTTCTAAACTATCATTTCTATTCCTTTCCTTCCAACCCACTCAATCACATAGGTGGCCTTGCAGAGCTCTGTTACCTTCTACATTTTTTTTTTAAGCTATGTCCCAAGTAGAGAGACCGTTATTTAAACACCCCAATCACCATGTGGCAGCCGACAGGGTAAAATAAATGCTTACTTATTGCTACATTCAATAGTACCCAGTCAGTTTCATTCAATAAACATTAACAGCGCTTCAAACATAGAAAAAAAAATAATAACCTGGGTGCATATTTACATCCGAATGTCAATTTAATCACCACCACCAAGACCGGCTGCGACCCGGGAAGACACATCAGAAAGAGCAGCCACACCCACCGATCAGCACAAAGCCTCGGCCATCCCAGCCACCTCCAGAGCCCGGCAGCTCTGGGGTGCGCAGGTGCCGGCCTCTGGGAACGGCCCTCCTCTGCTCCCGCAGCTCCCAGCCGGGGACCTCAACTGCAGCCCCCGGGAGCTCTGCACTAGGCCCGGCTGCTCTCACGGGGGAGCTGCCGGACATCTGATCGCGCTCCACATCCCCCGCAGCGACCTGCGCAGGG
>NW_022900929.1:24873650-24892935 GCF_012274545.1 Fukomys damarensis
CCGGGGCAGGACCCCCGCCTCACCTGCAGCACCAGGGCCTGCGCGGCGCCAGGCGGGAAGCCCATGCGGTCGGTAGGGTGGCGCAGCAAGCGGTAGAAGTCGGTCTTTCGGTAGAGGAACCCGAAGAGCACGCGCAGGAAGTCCTGGACGTTGCCCACATGCTGCAAGATGCCCAGCAGGGCCTGGTCATACAGCTCTGCAGCTCCAGGATCCATGTCGCCGCCGCTGAGGAACGCGCACTCCACAGGCACCGCCTCACACCCGCCGACTCGCCACTTCCGGCGTCCACGCATAACGGATCCCCCAGGACGTCAAGGCCTCGGAACTTCCGGTCCGCGACTGCTCCACCTCCCTTCTCCGGACTGCTTTCCCGAGATAACACTGCCCCTCGGGGCTTTCCCCTCAGCAGCCCCCAGCTAAAAGATCGGGACGTGGGAACGGAGGTGGCGCCTACGCGAGTAGTCTGGTACTGTAGCTGCTGTGCTGAGGGCACCTGGAAGCCAAATTTGAAGCGGGCGGAAGGGACATGGTGAGGGCAAAGTCACATGGTATGCGTCATGCTTACACAGTGTCTGTCCAAGTATTGTCTTGCAAAAGTTTTACCAAACATAGAGTAACCCCGACTCCGTGAGACATTTTTTAAAACATTAGAATAAAATTGTTGGGTTGGATACTAAGCAGGTTGGTGTTCCACAAAATTATAAAACTGTAGGTTATCTTTCCTAGTGGATAAAAATGAGTGGTATCTGTATTGGACTAATATAGGCAAGTTAGCATATCTTCATAGTGTATAGGTTCTAATGAATTTTAAAAGAAGTCATACTGAGGTAAATTGCCCTACATGAGTGATTCTGAAACTTCTTTTGCCTTGGAACCCATTTATAGTCTTAAAAATTGGTGAGGGTTCCATAGAACTTTTATTTCTGCTTATCAATATTTACCATATTGGAAATAAAAATTTAAAATATTTTCACGTTTTTAAACACATCATATGCTATCTACTTTTATTAAAAATAATATTTGAAGCAAAAAAGCGTAGCATAGTTTCTACATTTTTGTAAATCTTTTTTTGGTATTTGGGTTGTTTGGAGAGGGTTTTTTATTTTGTAGTTGTTGTTTTTGTCTTTTTTTTTGTTTTGGTTTTTTTTTTTTTTTGAGATAAGATCTCACTTTGTCATTCAGACTAGCCCCGAACTCGAACTCGCTGTGTAGCCCAGGCTGGCCTCAAACTCTCAGTGATCTTCCTGCCTCAGCCTCCAGAGTTCTGGGATTACAGGCATGCACCACCACACCTGGCTTGGTTTTTGGTTTTTTCAGACGGGTCTTCCTATTGTAAGAGCCTAACTGAACTAGAGTGACTCCATGTTGACCAGCAAATGACCCAGAGACTGTCGTTCCCCCCCATCCCTTATAGGATAACTAATGATTAATTGTGAATTGTTAGGTAACTGCTTAGAAGTAGCTGGGAAACTAAATAGAAACTGTAGTGAACATAGAGACCCAACATCAATCACGCCACTCCTTACTTGCCTGTAGTTGAATGTTCTAAACACCATAATCTAAATTGTAAATGGAACAATGGATAATCGATTTGCTGATCATTAGTACGTAACGGTTGAGTATATGACTGATGACCACCAGTTCAGATCAACTGATTCTTTGCCTGATTCTTTGCCTTTGTCCCCTTCCTGTAAGTTTTGAGTGTAACCCCCCCGCATAGGCCTATATAAAATGGCCTCTGTTTCTGAGCTAGCTGCCTCTCTAAGCTACTTAGCTCCGGGAGTGCCATCTGGCCAGACTAATAAAGGTCTATTTACCAACTAGCCTGGTGTGTTCCTTCCTGGGTATCTCTCGCTGTCCAACAAGCTCCTGGAGCATCGCCAAGCTTTAGGGCTCAGCATCGTGGAGGCCTTTTGGCTGTTCATGCTCCATGGAGTAAAAGTGAGACTTTAAATCTTACACTATGTAATTTAGGCTGGCCTTGTACTCACTATGTAGCCCAGGCTGGTCTCAAACTCGAGGCAATCCTCTGTGTCAGCCTACCTGAAGCAGGACTTAAAGAAAAACAAGTTCTTCCCAGCCTTGGGCAGTTCCCCAGCCTTAAGCTCACACACATACACACACACACACACACACACACACACACACACACACACACACACACTCCCTGTAGCTAGAAACCCTTGTTCTGATAATGTCATCTTATTCTCGCAAGAATTCGCAGGGCTCTGACTTCTTTCAAGACTAAGTTACAAGGCAGTTACTATTGTGGGATACATGACTGACTGCCTTTGTCACACTTCTGTAACCTCACTTGCCCACACACACGCACACCTAGCTTCACTTCACTGGAAGGACCACCACCACCCTCCCATACCATGGACCATATGTATAAAACTGGATCATTGCTCTTCCTTTATAAATTTTTTTTTTTGTACAGGGGATCAAACTGAGGACCTTGGGCTGGCAAGGCAGGTGGTGGAACCACTGAGCTAAATCCCGGGCCATTGCTCTTCCTTTAGACAAGTGTCAGTTGAGCCAGTGTTCACCTAAAACCTGAACTAAATCCTCCTGATTTCCCATTGGTTTCTCCCGTCTCTTTTATCCCACAACATACCAAGTGCTGGGGTTGTAGGTGTGCACCACCACACCCAGCCTGCAAATCCCTTTAATGTCCAGCTTGATAGATGACAGTAAGATCCTCACACCTTCTGCACTGACCCCATTGCAGTATGTTACTCTAATTGAAGAATATGAACATTCCAACCTCACACAGATAGTTGGGGATGAAAGTGTTTCAAAATGAAACTGGCAAAATTATTGTACAAATGGAAAGCAGTGAAGAGTTCAAAGCTCAGTGCATACTAGTGGAGTTTGTGCCTAATATAAAATGAATGAGGCCCCTAGAATTTGTATATTGGAGCTATCACCCCCATTTTGACTGTATTTGGAGATGGGACCATTAAAAGGTAATTAAAGGTAAATGGGTCATAAGAATAGAGCCCTACCCTTGAAGAGTGAAGAAGAGCTGTGTGTGGTGTTACCTGTAATCCCCACATGAATGAAGTGAGGCCAGAGGATCAGGAGTTTGAAGTCCCAGAGGGGGGAGGAGGAAGAGAGCCCAGAGACCTCACTGTGTGTACAGAGAAGAAAGGTGGCATGAGAACACAGTGAGATTGCTACATGCCAGATAGCAATCCTGACAGCCCCCTGATGCTGGACTTCTGGCCTCTAGAGCTGGGAGCGAATGCACTCTGTAAAGCCACTTCTCTCTGCTGCTTTGTGCAACAGTCCTAGCAGACTAGTGCCACAGCCCTGAGTCCTGCTAAGACACCACAGTAATACCCACCATTGCTTTTGCACCATTACTACCAACGCCAACATAATAAAAAGGCAAATAACATCACAGTGTTGTTATATTTGCCTGGCAGACACCCCTCCCAATGTGTACATGCTACACTGAGAACTGCCACCCTAAAGATTTGTGCATCCCTGGGTGCACCTGTTATGTGATACCTCACTATGACTTTGATTTTTTTTCTTTTTTGGAGGTTTTTGTTTTGTTTTTTGAGGGTTTGTTTTTTGGTTTTATGTTTGTTTGTTTGAGACAGGGTCTTGCTAGGCAGTACAGGTTCTCTTTGAACTCACTGGGTAAACCAGG
The DNA here is from genome assembly GCF_012274545.1 of Fukomys damarensis. NCBI lineage: Eukaryota > Metazoa > Chordata > Mammalia > Rodentia > Bathyergidae > Fukomys > Fukomys damarensis. Next base: position 24,877,312 of record NW_022900929.1, read on the forward strand.
CAATCCTCCTGTGTCAGCCTCATAAGTGCTGGGATTATAGGCGTGCACCACCATGCCTGGTTTATTATGACTTTGAAGGGACATGTGGTCATCTTGCCACATTTCACAGTTTTGAATAATTTCTCTTAACATCACAAGAGCTGAGCACAGTGGTACATGCCTGTCATCTCAGCACTAGGGAGGCTGAGGAAGTAAGATCATTGCAAGTTTTAGGCCAGCCTGGGATACACAGTGAATTTAAAGCCAGCCTGGACTATAATAGCGAAACTTTGTCTCAAAAAAGAAAACAAAAAAACACCTCCTGAGAGAGGAGTGTTGGCACAGGCCTGTAATCCCATCACCCAGGTGGCTGAGAGTGTGTAGCAAATTCCAGCCTAGCCCATTCCTACGCAATTCAGGCGAGCCTGGACTACAAAGACAGACCCTATCTCAAAAAGAAAAAGCCAGGCATGGTAGTCGTTTGCATAGCGGTTCCTCCTACCTCAGTGCAGCCCTGGACTCTCCAGCAGTTCCCCAGGTGTCCGCCACTTCACAGGCAACGCTAGGAAGGGAGAAGCTGGGCCCCCTGCACCCCAGCTGACTCCCACACTCTGCCCCCTGCAGGCGGCGACCTGCTTATCACAGGTACAACAAAGCAGGGGCTGGCCCAGGGCCTGGCCATCCTGCAGAGGGAGGGGAAATTGCACGCACGCGCGCGCGCGCACACACACACATCTTCGCAAACCACTGCTTCACACAGGTATTATCTGCATCATTTACAAAATTTACCCTAAATCCAGAGGCAGCCAGAATAAGGCACCATTTTTGCATGTGAAATGTTTATTAAGCATCATGTACTTTGCATAGACCAAGTTGCTCTAAGGTTTTTTTTTTTCTTTGATTTTATTTTTCTTTCTTGAGACAGGGTCTTGCTACACAGTTTAGGCTGGCCTTCAAATCACTGTGTAGCCCAGGCTGGCCTTGAACTCATGGTGATCCTCCTTCTACTGAGTGCTGGGATTACAGCCAAACTCCAACACACATATCCAGTAATGCCCAGAGGTTCTACACGGAGGCCCAGTTGGGTGGCTTGAGGTAAAGGGCAACCTCTGAAGTAGGAGGACCTGCCCAGCCTCCAAAACTCCCAGCCTTCAGTGGCTGGGAGCCACACAGTGGCCCTGACTTTCAGCACAGTCTTACCAGTGGCTGGAACTGGAGGCCAAACCAAATTCCATTTTCCATATGGAGTGAACCACTGAGGTCCTTCCCTCCAGAGAGAACCCTGGGTGGTGGATCTGTAGGGACCCTTTGCCTCTCCCTGGTCTCCTGCAGCCCAGGGTGAGGCCACTCTTGTTGAGGACACAGCTGAATGACAGCGAATAGAGACTGTTGTTGTTATTGCTGCTGTTGTTGAGACAAGGTCTCCTGTGATCTGGAGTGGCCTTGAACTCATGGTGGTGATCCTCCTGCCTCAGCCTCTTTAGTGCTGGGATTATAGGGATGCACCACCATGTCTGGTTCAAGAATGGAGGCTTTTTTGACAGGAGACTTGACAGAAGGAAGAAGTGGGTGAGAGGCAGGCATCTGTGAGAAAGTCCAAGCCCAGGGTCAACATTGAGTTTGCCTACACAAGGGCTCCAAGACATGGGTCCAGAAGGATAAGACCATCTCAGCTGGCCAAGGCCTGAAGGACACAAAGGAGCCACCATGGTGCTGCTGGACAGCTCATGGCCCGAGTGACAGCTGCCTTCCTGGAGCAGTGTCTCCCAAGCGCTGAGGAGGGGTAGGCAGTCAGAGCTGCAGGGCAGGTGCTCCCACCCACTCATGGGCAAAGCGCTGATGTAGGCCACAGTTGCCACAGCAGGGCCATTGAAGCCATGGTTGATGTAGGGGTAGGCAGTGGGGGCACTGGGAGGCAGGGGCTGCTTGGGGCAGGAGGTCTTTGGGGCTGTTGCCACTCCCTGAAGTCACTCTTACTCCAGCACCAAGGCAGGGTTGACATCGGGCCCTGCAAAGGGACAGGAAGGAAGCCCGAAGTCAGAGGTTGCACAGGGGTGCAGCACAGAGCAGGCAGAGCCGCAGCCTCATCTGCACCTCCCGCAGTAACGGCACCGGAAGTAGACTCTGGAAGCCCCAGACTTCTTCCGAACAACCCACACTGACACCTGCAGCCACCCTCCTCCACCTTCTTTCTTCAAACTGAACTAATACTGCCACAATGAGCTATGTCCCCAGCCCTCCCCTTTGTTTTTGGTTGTCTTTTTAAGACAAAGTCTCACTATGTAGTTCAGGTTGTCCTTATACTCATTATATAGCCCAGGCCGGCCTCAAACTCACAGCAATCCTCTTGCCTCAGCCTCCCAAGTGCTGGGATTATAGGTCAGTGTCACCATACCCAGCTTTTTTTTTTTAATTTTGAGACAAGTTATCACTAAATTGCTTAATTCTCAGGCTCAGGTTGAACTTGCAATTCTCCAGCCTCATCCTCCCAGAATGCCAGGATAACAGGTGTGCACCACCTCGCCTGCCTGCTGGCACAAGTTAAAGTGGAAGGTATCAACAACTGGCATTAACAATAACATTGACCGGCTTTGTCAAAGGAAATATTAAGGGATGAGGTCAAAGATTCGGCCACAAGCTTACTCACTACAGCCCTGGCAATAATAATGGAAAGTTGGGCAGGGGATTTAGCTTGGTGTTTCCACTGCCTGCCTCCCAAGTGCAAGGTCCCAAGTTTGATCCCCAGTACTACTATTACTACTACTACTACTACTACTAATAATAATAATAATAATAATAATGAAAAGTCAGAAATAGTCTAAAACAGGGCTGGAATTCAGTTCAGGGGCACCATGCTTGCCTTGCAAGCCCAAGGTCCTGAGTTCAATCTCTGGTACCAAAAAAAAAAGTCTAAAACAGTTGGAAGCTGTTTTATGAATAAATTGTTTATAAATAAATTATAGCAGAACCCTATGATAGGATAGTGTATTCCAACTCTAATTTGCCACTCATTAATGAGTCATAAAATCACTTTGGTAGGCTAACACCAGCATTTTTTTAGTTAACAATAGACTAGAACCAAGGATATTAGCATGCTTCATGAGAAGTAAGAACTAGTATCAATCATATTTTGTGAAACATTTTGTCTCAGATATGTATATCTCAGGCATGGTGGCACACACCTGTGATCCCAGCACTCAGGAGGCTGAGGCAGAAGGATTGCCACAAGCTGGAGGCAGTCTGGGCTACATAGTGAGCTTAAGGTCAGTCTGAACTACAAAGCAAAACCCTGTCTTTAAAAAAGTCTAACAGCAGCACAGTGGCCTCTGAATCAGTGTTTGAGACACAAATCTGCTGACACAAGTGTTCACAACACGTGAAGTGAATGAAGAAGAGAAGCTTTCCCAGATAGGAAGTGTGGACAGGCCTTGGCAGTGTGAGTTCACGGCCCTGACTTTCCCAGGGACCACGTGCTGCTGCAGCTGTCCCTGAGCAGCCTGGCAGGAGTGGCCGGCACTCACCCAGGTAGCTAAGGATGACAGGCAGGAAGACCAGGCTGTGTACCAGGCCCACCACGGTGATCAGGAAGTTGAGGCGGAAGAAGAAGATCTGGATGAGCTGGGCCTGGGCCAGGCTCAGGATGAGGATACCCGGCAGGTTGGTCATGGCCACCCCAGCGAATACCTGGGGGGGTGACAGCCAGGCGTCAGGTGGGCACAGGGTATCATGGTGGGCATGGGCAGCCCAGGCCCTGCCACTCACCGCACTGCCCATAGAGATGGTGGCCTCCCTGGCCCTCTCCAGCCGGCTGGGCTTGGTGCTGATGGCAAAGGAGCGAGTGATGTGGGACACAAACTCCACAGACATACCCACTGCCTGCGAGTAGAGGCCGGATTTAGGGGAGACAGAGGCAGGAGGAGACATGGGGACAATGGAGGAGCTGTCCAGATTCTGGGCAGAGCCAGGCATGGCTCAGCAGCCACCCCTCCTCCCCAGAGTCCCCTGGTGCCTGTGTCCCGCCCTTACCGCTACCAGGTTGATGAGGGACACGGCATTGTAGCTGATGTCCCACATGGCCATGAGGCCAGTGGTGTCCACGAGGATCATGATGATGACGAGCAGGTTGAGGAGGCCGGAACGGATGTCCATGCCCAGCAGGAAGTAGCAGACCAGGAAGGTGGGCAGGAAGCAGAGCGCCAGCGTGAAGACGCCCTCAGGTAGCACAGTCAGGTACTGCTGGTAGAACACGTTGGTTATCCTGCCCAGGGAGAGTTTGGTGATGCACAGGCTGAAGAGCCGTTCAGATGAACTGGATACCCCATTTCAGAAGAATACACTGAGGCTCAGTGACGAACAGTCTAGAGACAGACAGATGCCAGGCCACCACTGGAGCCTCCTGACCTGAAGCTGTCCCTGACCCCTGGAACCTCTTGGAAGCCTGCTGTCCGGACCTCCCCCACCCAGCAGTTACCTCCCACCATCCTCCGGCGCAACTCCCAGGCCCTCACGTGTAGGGAAAGACCTCGAAGGACGGATCTGTCCCCGGCACCTTCCGCAGCTCAGCTGTGATGTTGTTGGCCAGCAAGCGCGTGGCCTGGAGGGCCTCTGTGAAGTCCTGAGAGTTCTTCAGGGGCTTGTGGTAGGCCATGAACTGAGAGGCTGGGCAGCACATGGGAGAGGAGAGGTCGAAGGTCAGAGCCTGCCGGGGACACCGTCAGAGTATACCAGGGGCAGGGGCTTGGGCGTGGGATCAGGCCAAGCTCAGGGCACTGCCATCACCACTTCAGATGCCAAGCACATTTTGTGCAAGGGGCCCACATTTTTGTTTTGCCACACCCCTGAGAACTCTGTAGTCGGCCCAACTACCACAGAAACTCCAAATTCAGCAATGGCAGATGGAGCCACAAGAAAGCTCCCTGATGCTCCCAAAGCCTTCTCTACCTGGTTTCAAAATATGCAAGGGAGTGCAACGTCCTGAGTTGGTTCTCCAGTACCAAAAACAAAAAACAAAACAAAAAAACAACAAAAATATGCATGAGAAGCCAGATGTGGTGGCGCATGCCTATAATCCCAGCACTGGGGAAGCTGAGGCAGGAGGACCGCTGTGATCCAAGGCCAGCCTAGGCTACCTAAGGAGCTCAAGGCCAACTTGGACTACATAGGGAGACCCTATCTCAGAAAACTAACCAAACAAAAAAAGATGCACAGGAAAAGATGCACAGGATTATTTAAATTAGCTTCATTCATTTTTCAAATGTGCATGTTTCTACAGTATAGGACTAGAAAGGAAGACAGAAAAATGAAAACTATTCAGTTGTCAGAGCTGTGGCTTAGGACTCCTGGCAGTAAATAAGGTCTTCAGCTAGTAATTTCAAGTGATTGTTTCAGAACAAAGTGAGAGAATCCATCAAAATTTCCCCTAACTGTCTGGCCCTCAGGCCACCTCTGTGCCAGCTGCCCCAGGGTCCCCACATGAGCTGCAGCTGGCTCCCACCTGCAGGTGGCCATCTGGTTCTGTCACCTGCTGCAGAAGACTGACAATATGTCACAGTCCTACTCTCTGTCAGTCTGACTACATCTCCCTCATTACTGGTAGTGGCTGCTGGGGTTTTGCCACTCTGAGGCATCCTAACTCATTTAGGCAACAACCTGGCACTCACAGCATGGCGGTGCATGCCTGTTATCCCAGCACTCTGGGAGGCTGAGGCAGGAGGCTCACAAGTTCCAGACCAACCTAGGCTACTTAGCAGTGTAGCAAGATCCTGTCTAAAAATACAGATTTTAAAAACGACTGGAGTGTAGCTCAGTGCAAAGGCCCTGGATTCAATCCCCAGGATCACAAGAACAACAAAAATACTACGCATGCATGAAAAAGTGCTTAGCCCAGGGCTGGAGTGATGTATGGTCCTGAGTATGTCATCAACTGCCGAGGGTGCCACTGATGTCACTCTGACTGTGGACTGAGGGGAGAAGGGGTACAGTCTGAAGATGTGGGTTGGGAAGCCAGGCCTTTGCTGACCAGGCCAGCACCACTGGAAGCTCCCTCAGAGGGCAGAGAGGAGAAGATGCAAGGTGGGGAGAGGCTGCTCCCTGGAGCTCCTGGTGACATCTGGAGCTACAACCTGGGTTCTTCCCCCAAGCAAAGCCTTGCTTACCTATAACCTGTCCATCTGCGCTCAAGTTCACAGAGGTGCTGTACGCCGCCATGCCACTGCAAGGGGGCAGAGCACGAATTAGTGAGGTGAGTCCTCCTCCCAGTTCCCCCCACCACACTCCAGAGAGGCCCCTCCTGCCCCACACCCCTCTGTGGATGCCTCTCCCTGGTCCACACATCCACGCTCCCTGGAGGACGCCCCTCTTGCTCCTACCCCTTGGGACAGTTGATATTGGGCAGGTCAGTCAGGAACCAGGGAAGGTACTTGTGGAACTCCTCCACTGTGGGCCGCAAAGGGCCGGTCGTGAAGCTCATGCAGTTCTTTAAGCATAGAAAGGCATCTGCAGAGAGAGGTGGGCTCTGGGCGGCAGCCCCCACAGTGGCAGCTCCTATTCTGAGCCCCTTCTCCTCTGCCCCTATTCAAGGGAATTTGCACCTCCTGGGAATTTGCACCCTGCGTCTCTGACTAGGGGAGCCGAAATACTGGTGTGGACAGCCAGAAGGCAGGTTTGGAGCAGGAAACCCCGGCTCGCCCCCTACCTCACAGTAGCTCCCACTCCAGCTAGGCACCAACCTTAGTGCATGTGCCCCAAAATCCCGGGTACCACGCACCAGGGAGTGCAAGAGTATGGATGCCCAGGTTCCCACCCTGAGGCCCAGCTGTGCCCCTGCCCCCACTGTACCCTGCATGGGGGGGAGGTTGAGAGAGCCTCGTCTGCCCTTTCCTCTCTCTTGCCTCAGTTTCCCTAAGCTGCAAGGGCCAAGGAGTCCCCAAGGCCCCATGCTTACTCTCCGTTGAGGGACAGAACTCGTCCTTATGGGGACCCAAGGTATATATGCGGCAGCAGGTGGATGGGGTCAGCCAGTCGATGAAGTCGTCCACCCAGGAGGAAGCAGGGATGGCCAGGTACGACCTGGGGCCGGCAGGGGAGGTGAGGGCCAGGGCTATGGACAGCACAGGATCTTGACCCAGGGGCTTAACCCAGGCAGGGGCAGAGGCAGCAGGAAGATGGGCAGGTGGGAGTGCAGGACATAGATAGGGTGCAGGCTGGGGGCCAAGGGACGAGGCTCTTACTGGTCCGGGAACTCAGTGGCATACTGGATCTTCTGGGTCAAAGAGAAGGGGTCGCAGCCTGCGCTGGAGCAGATAGCATTCATACCAGCCTCGCTGGAGAAGTTGTAGCCTGAGGTGGTGACAAAGTACACAGGGGGCCCCACCTCAAAGTATCGGTTCACAAAAAGGAAGTAGTCGAGCAGGTAAGAGTCCTGGGAAGGAGGAGAACCAAGGAGTCTCAGGAGGCCACATACCGCCCCCGAAGCTGGTGCCAGCTCATATTCAGATATTGATTCTAGGGCTCTGGATTTCACTCAGTGGCACTGCACCTGCCTCACAAGTGCAAAGTCCTGAGTTTGATCCCCAGTACTGCAAAAACGACACTGATTCTGTCAAAACAAAGCAACCTTTCGATCCCCGGTACCAAAAAAAAAAAAAAAAAAAAAAAAAAAAAAAAAAAAAAAAAAGGCAACCTAAAGAGTCAATGTAATACCAATACCATTTTCTTAAAAAATAGAAAACTTTGCCCTACAGTTCATAAGGATCTGGGTGTAGTGGTGCATGCTTATAATCCCAGCTACTCGGGATGCTGAGCAGTCTGTCTGGGCAGCTTAGTGAAATTTTATATCAAAAATTTAAAACAGGGTGCTGGGGTGTGGCTTAGTGGTGGAATGCTTACCTAGCATACACAGGCCTCTGGGTACAATCTTCAGTACCACAAAGGGAAAAAATTCATATAGAGTTTCAAGGGAATCCAAACAGCCAAACTAAGCTGGATGTCACAAGCCTATAATCTGAGCATGAAGAAGGCTGAGGCAGGAAGATCACAAGTCAAAGCCAACCCAGGGTACATAGCGAGTTCAAGCCTAGCCTGGGCTACATAGTGAGACCCTGTCTCAAAAATAAAAATCTTGGGCCAGGATTTAGCTCAGTGGTTCCACCACCTGCCTCGCAAGTGCAAGGTCCCGAGTTCGATCTCCAGTACCAATAAATAAATAAATAAATAAATAAATAAATAAATAAATAAATAAATAAATAAATAAATATCTTGACAAAACAAAGCTGGAAAACTCACATTATCTGATTTGAAAACTTGTCATAAAATTACTATAGTAATCAAAACAGTGTGGTATGAACAGAAGGACATGTAGATCAATGGAACAGAAATATAGAAATCAGAAATAAATACATATATGGTCAAAGTATTTTTTAATGAAAGAGTGTTCAAACTATTCAATGGGAGAAAGATAGACTTTTCACCAAATGGTGCTGGAAAAACTAGATGTCTACACGCAAAGGAATTATGTTTGGGCCCTCACTACACATCACACACAAAAGTTAACTGGAAAAGGAAGGAACAAGAAAAAAAAGTGAAAATGAAGGAAAAAATAGAAACAAATCTTTTGAACATAGGGAGGGGAGGGGTGTAAGGTGAGGGGGGATGGGATAAAATAGAATTTATATTTAAAAAGTTAACTGGAAATGAACCAATACTTTAAATCAAGACCCAATGATTCACCAGGCATGGGGGCACACGTCTGTAATCCCAGCACTCAGGAGGCTGAGGCAGAAGGATCTCTGTGAGTTTGAGACCAGACTGGGCTACATAGTGAGATCCAGGTCAGTCTCAACTACATAGTGAGACCCTGTCTCAAACAAACAAACAAACAAACAAACAAACAAACAAAAAGATCCAACAATTCTTAGAAGCTATAAAATATAGAAGGGATTTAGCTCAGTGGTGCTGCCACCTGCCTCAAAAGCACAAGGTCCTGAGTTCGATCCCTGGTACAAAAAAGGGGGGATTGGGGCCAGGGACTTAGCTCAGTGGTTCCGCTGTTTGCCTCTCAAACACAAGGACCCAAGTTTGATCCCCGGTACACCCCCCCAAAAAAAAGCTATAAAACTCTTAGAAGAAATGGAAATTTCATGACACTGGTTTTGGTAATTATTTCTTGGACATGACACCAAAGACACAGTCAACAAAAGAAGAACATAGGACTGCATAAATTCTCTTAAATCTGTGCATATATAACACTATCAGTAGAATAATAAGGCAACTGTCATGGTTTAGATTTTAAAATGTCACTCAAAAGTCCTCTGTTCAGGGCAGGGCTCTCAGAAGGTGAGTTCATAGCAGCTGTGCTGTTAGGAAGTAGGGCCTGGTCTGAATAGGTGGATCACTGGGGGTGCATTCCTGTCCCTGGTCCCTTCTCTCCCTGCTTCCTGGCCACCATGACATGAGCAGGTTTCCTCTTCCTGGCTCTCCTACCATGCCTTGGAGCCAGCAGAGCAGGGACTGAATTTCCTGAAACTGAGCCAAAATATTCCTCTTCTCCTTTTATTTTTTTAAAATTTTTTTATTTATTTTTTTGGGGGGTACTGGGGATTGAACTCGGGTCCTTACACTTGCAAGGCAGGACACCGAACCGCTGAGCTAAATCCCTGGCCCTATCTTCTCCTTTAAATTGTGCATTTTGGGGGATTGTGCCCAGCAATGGGAAAACTGAATAATATAGCAACCCACAGAATGGGAGAAACAGGCAGATTTGCAAACCTGATATCCATGACCCATACACATGACATGCACAAGCTCTACACTGAACAGCCCTGAATCCCACACCCGCTGGAGCTGATGTACACACACACACACACACACACACACACACACACACACACACTAAAATGGGAAAAGGAGTTAAATAAACATTTTCCCATACAAGAGACATGAATGGCAAATAAGTACATGAAAGGATGTGCAGTAAGATACAAAATCAACGTACAAAAGTAAATAGCTAAGCTGTGGAAACAGCCTCAATGCCACCAGCAGATGAACAGACAAGGAGAAGTGGAGTGTACACAAAACAGGATGCTAAGCAGTTATAAAGAAAAGTGAAATCATGTCGCTTGCCAGAAATGGACAGAACTGAAGAGCTATCATCTTATGCAAAATAAGCCAGACTCAGAAAGCTAAATATCAAATGGGCTCTCTTGCTGGGCCTGGTGGCACCTGCCTGTAGTTCCAGCACTCAAGAGGCTGAGGCAGGAGGATCGCCATGAGTTCGAGGCCAGCCTGAGCCTTACAGTGAGACTCTGGCTCAAAAAAAAAAAAAAAAAAAAATCAAATGGTCTCTCTTAGATGAAAAAACAAACAAATAAATAAAGAAATATAAGAGATGACAGGAAACTGGAAGGTAGAATTTTAGAGAGGAGGAAGTGAGTTTAGGGGGAAGTGGGTAATGGAAATTAAAATAATCAAAATATGCTATATGTATGTACTGAAATGAATCTCATTACTTTGCATCACTAATATGTACCAATATCAACTATTAGGGAAATTCTTTTTTTTTTTTTTTTTTTTTTTGAGACGGGGTCTCACTATGTAGTTCAGGCTGGCCTTGAACTCACTATGTAGCCCAGGCTGGCCTCAAACTAGCATTGATCCTCCTGCCTCAGCCTCCCTCCTGAGTGCTGGGATTACAAGCATGCACCACCACTCTTGGCGTATTAGGGAAATTCCCATCAAAACCAGAGCAAGGGCTGAGGATTTAGCTCAGTGGATACACTGCCTGCCTTACAAGTGCAAGGTCCCAAGTTCCATCCTCAGTACCAAAAACAAACAGACAAACAAACAAACAAACAAAAAACCCACAGCGAAATAGCTCCCATTTCACACCCATTACAGGATGACCATCATCAAAAGTCTCAGCGTAGGCTGGGGTGTGATGCACTGGTAGAGAAGACACCAAGCCACTTCAGACCCTGTGTTCGAGCCCCAGCACCATATAGAAATAGAAACAACCATTGGTGGGGATTTGCACACAGGGCAGGCACTCAGTGAGTTAGTTGGCAGATACCCATGTGGCTGCCTCGCACCCCCGGCCTTCCTGACGCCCCTCCTGCTGTGGCCTGAGGCTGGCATGAAGCTGTCACGCTTTGCAGACACGATGTCCTCCTCTCTCCTGGTGCACCAGGGGCGGCCATCGAGGTGATGAGTGATGCTCCAGGGCTGCCAGGCCTCGGGGACCAGGGGCCAGGAAGATAGATAGCAGGCTCACCTTGGGCAGTGCCAACTGCTGGTCCAGCCCCACGACGAGGTGACTCATGCAATAGAGGCTGAATCCAAACAGGGCCAGGAACAGCAGCAGCTGGGGTGGGAACTGCATGTAAGACTCACCTGCAACAGCCCCATCAGCCCCAGAGCTTGAACCAAGCTGGGGCCCCACAAGCAGCACCCCCCACCCTGCTCTGCCGGCCTGCCTCAGAGTGCCCACTCACCACAACTGGGCGGGTGAAGCCATGCAGCAGAAAGGGGGTGTATTTCTTGCGGAAGAAGCTGAGCAGGAGACCCTCCTTCGGGTCGGGTGGGGGCAGCTTCCGGGGAGCAAGGCAGCAGAAGATGTCGGGGCGGAGGGCCTGTAGGGGGCAGCTACTCAGTGGGACCCAGGCCAGACCCCGTGCCTGCCTCACCCTGGGCAGTGCCACCATCATCACATCCTGGGGACAAAGAGCTGTATCCTTTTGTTTTGTTTTGAGACAGGGTCTCACTATGTAGAGACTGGCCTGAAACTCACTATGTAGCCCAGGCTGGTCTGGAACTCACAGCGATCCTCCTGCCTCAGCCTCCCCAGTACTGGGATTACAGGCGTGTGCCACCACGCCCAGCTTCCTTTTGTTTTGTTTTGTCGAGACAAAGTCTCACTACATACTCCAGGTTGACCTTGAAACTCATTATGTCACCCAGGCTGGGCTCAATCTCATGTCAATCCTCCTGCCTCAGCCTCCAGGGTACTGGGATCAGAGAAGTACGCTAGATGCCCTGCTTGCATCCCACTCTGCCACCTCTGCGACAATGGGGCCATATCTCCTGGCAGGACAGGGCCCTTGGTACCTCTTGCCTCTTGCTGTCCAGGGAGAGCAGGGCCACGAAGGCAGTTATCTGCAGCAGGAAGTTGAGGAAGACCGCCAGGCCAGAGGTCATGGCGAAGGTCCGCACTGCTGGCATGGGGGTCAGGGCTCCTGTGGAAGGAAGGGCAGTAAGGGTACCCCAGCATCACAGGCAGCATGCAGAGGGCAGGCCCTCCCTAGCCCCTGTCACCAGCCCCGCAAGACAGACCTGGGTAGGGTCAAGGGACACCTGGCTCACCCAGGAAGAAGCAGATGGTCTCTGAGAGGCTGCAGAGCAGCATGCTGGGGCCCACGCTACCCAGGGCTCGGCCGATGTGGGCCTCTCGCCCCTCCCCAGGTCTCCGTGGCATCCTCTGTGTGGGAGCGGCAGACGGAGGGCCCAGGATCAGCCAAGGACGCTGTCCCTGGGACTGACCCTCCTGATCCACAGTCACCTCCTGCTTTCAAGGTGGGCTTGGACACCTGCATGAGCTCCAAGTATCCCAGGAGCCCTAAATGCTCGCCAGCAAGGAGAGGCCATGTGGACTCTGATTTTGGTTTTCCGTGGAATGCCACACAACAGCATAAAGACAGGAAGTGGCTCTAATGTTTTAACCCAGCAGAGGTTGTGTGGGTCTAACAGAGAGTTCCAGATAGCACACAGGCTGGGCATAGTGGTACATGTCTACAATCCCAGCACTCGGGAGGCCGAAGCAGGAGGATCACTAAGAGTTCAAATCCAATCTGAACTACTTAGAGAGACCCTGCCTCAAAAATACAAAAGAAAAAAATCACAAACACAGGATAACTGTGTCAACATGCTATTTTCTAGAGGTGCAGTTCTGAGGGTTGGTGCAAGGAAGAGCAGGCTGATACCTGGGAAATTGACGTGAGACTGTGAATCGGGAATGCTGAGGGCACAGATGGGGGCAGGGAATACTCCTTCTCACCTGGTACTCGAGGACAAAGATGAAGATGTTGTCGGCACCCACCGCCAGCACCAGGAAGGGCACTACTTGGAGGATGATCAGGGAGGAGGGGATGTCCAGGTAGGAGTAGAAGCCCATGGCAGCCACAACTGATCCCATCACCACGGCCACCCCTCCCAGGCCCAGCGTGGCCTTGGACTCCACCTGCAATGTAGGCAGTGGGCTTACCTCCTGGTCTCCTGGGCGCCTGCCGCCCCAGATCAACTGCCACCCAGGCTGGCCAGGAAGCAGGCAGTGGGCAGTGGGCAGGAGTCCTGGGGACCTGAGGGTGCTCTCCGTCTCCCTCCCCCTCCCTCTTCCTTTCTCCTCCACTACTCCTCTCCCTCTTCCACTGCAGCAAGGAATTTGTGTCTGCATTAAGCCCCTCTACAGAGCCACCAGCAGCTCCATGCTCTTGAAGCTACAGGTCCACGCTGTGTGTATAATCAGAGGACATTTTAAATGTCAGCTGTGTGTGTGGACACAAGAGGCTACGTTAGGGAGCAGAAATAAAACTCTTTTCAACACAGAACACTTCCAAGAAATAGCACCCTTTTAGGGGAGTCTCTTCGAATGTGCTCTCCTTGCTGTGTTGAGGGATCCTGGTTGGGAAGGTTTTGGAAGACGTGCTAAGATCCAGGGACCGGGGTGCCCGCTCTCACCGGCACGAGGTCACATCTAGAGTAGCTGCCAAGGGCCAGGGAGATGTACAAGAAGATGACAATGTAGCTGACGGCAAAGACAGGCAGGTCTTTGAGTGTCGTACGGTTGATCTCATCCTCCAGAGAGCGCTGCGAATGCACAGACCAGCCTAGTGACCACGCAGGAGTCTCAGGGCAGGGTGGCCAGCTGTGGACCCTGGTGAGGGTCTGGGAATGCCCATCACAAGCAGCCCATCTCGGTAGGCATTCATCACCCTGGGCCACCCAGGACAGGGACACTGGAACCCACCCAAGACCACTAAGTAGACCACCAGAGAGCCTGGGACCCTGCAGCCCCTACCTCAGCCATGAAGGCGACCTGGAACATGCCATTCATCCTCTTCTGGAAGGCTGCCAGCTCCTGCACGAAGGCCTCTTCCCAGAGCCTGGCTTGAGCCATCCGGGGATCACCCGCGGGGTAGTTGTTGAGGGAGAAGGTCATGATGAGGGCCTCTGCCTCCGAGTAGTCCTTCCCTGAGATGAGAAGTGCTCAGCCTCCTCCAGCTGTGCCCCTGCCTCCCACCCCACCTCTCCACTCCTGCTTGCCCTGCTCCCTCATGCTAATCACGGATTTACTCCCACACACCGCTTCCCTCTCTTAGCCAAAGGCAAAACCTTTGGGCCCAGGCACAAAAGCGGATGAGAAGCCCAGTGGTGACTGGAAGGAGTCAGGATGGGGCATCCGCAGCCCTCAGCCAGGCTGTACATCTGTCCTTGGCCACCCTGCTTACCTTTGTATCCACCCACAGCAAGGAAAGGGAAAACAGGAGCACCGTAGTCAGCCATGCAGCTCAGGCCCAGGGCAGTACCATCTTTGAAGGTGAGGGGGGCACTGGAGAGAGACCACAAAGGAAGAGGCCTTTCCCGGCCCTGTCTCATTTGTGGGGCCTGCCCCATCCCAGGCCCACCTTGGAGGAGGGGGTGTGCCTTCAGATTGGCAGGCCCAGTGGCTCCTAATGGCCCTCTTCCAACTACACCCTCTGTAGTCCCCAATGTCCTGAGTGGGGAGCCACTCTGAACACTTCCTCCATACCAGGCAGGGGCTACCCGTATCCCCTCACACAGCCAGACCTGCCAGGCCTGCCCTTATTTGCTTCCCAGAGAGGCATCGCTAAGGTCCCAGGGTCCGGATTTGAGCTGTAATCTTCTGCCCTGGTTTTGCCTGCTCTTCAGCCTCCTCCATCTACCCAGAGCCCCGCACCCTCTGAGACAGAAAGGAAGCACCTGACAATCCCCTTTCCCCTGTGATTCAGGAGAGCCAGCCTACAGCTGTCACACCTGGTACCCTCCCCGCTCTTCGCTCCCCTCAGTCCCCGAGGAAGGTTGGGGACAGTCTGTCCTTCTGAGTTGCTTCATGGCTGCTCTCCAGGCCACCCTGATGGGGGTTCACTTCCCAGGATCCTGCTGCCACTGCACTATCACCTCTGTGAAGAAGGGGAGGGAACACCACCCCCAAGGTGCCAGAAATTAGGCAGGGTTAGGGGCCCCTTGTAAACATCCCTGGCCCTCAGTAAGTTGTGATTAGCACAGCTCATCCTCCTGGAGATTGTGGGGTGTCAGGCGCACCATTTGTGTGGAGACACCACAGAAGCTCTCCCTGATCACAGCTGGGCTTGAATTTGAACAAAGCTGTAGAACTGAATTTGAACCAATTAGCAGGCTCCAATAGGAAAGTTTAGGTTTAGATCAATTTAGGCCAATTGTTGACTGGCTCAAATTTGGACCAATCAGTCTTGAATTTGGGCCAATCAGTGGGCTTGGATTTGAACCAATCACAGGCTTTCAGCAGCTATCAGTGACATTGTCCTCACTCTTCTTGGGTTGGCTTTGGAGGTTTCTCGCTGGTGCCTTTTTTTTTTTTTTTTTTTTTTTTTTTTTTTT
>NW_022900929.1:24893169-24898319 GCF_012274545.1 Fukomys damarensis
TTTTTTTTTTTTTTTTTTTTTTTTTTTGGTACCAGGGATCAAACTCGGGTCCTTCCCATTTGCAAGGCAAGTGGTATCTCTCTTGTGCTTTGATCCCTCTGTACTATAGCACAAGTCATGTTCAAATAAAACTTCCTTCCAGTGGTCCTGTAAATTGTTCATGATGTATTTCTTAGGTAATGTGAGCTTGGAAGATCCTGAAGTCTGCTCAGGATTTCTGAGTAATGTGGACAGAATGGTTGCTTAAAGAAACATTAGGGCCTGTTGGTGAAGAAGAGCTCCAGAGACCCACAGTGGGGACAAAGACAGGCAGTGTTCAGTATTAGTGGCAGCAGCAAAGACCAACAACTGGCAGTGTCCACCAATGGCATCAAGACCCAGAGCTATAACCCTAAGGGCCATTGGCGCTCAAGAGATCTGGGCCTCCAGCAGAGCTGCACTTGCTGATTTACAATCTCTATCATCCAAAATAAGCAAAAACCCTCACCCAATCAGCTGCCAGGACAAAGCTCTCTATTGCGACCTCAGCTCTGAGCAAGTGAGTGTGTTGCCCACCAGCCCCTCCTGGGAGTGCTGGTTACTCTGGCCTTGAGCAGCTCACCATACCCTTCTGAGCCTCAGCTTCTCTATGAAATAGGTGCAATTAGACCCTCCAGGATTGTGCATATGCAAAATCAAACTAAAACAGCACACAAGGATGGCACACCTGACCACAAATGCCTCCCCGGATGGCAGCCAGCTCCTCCCCATGCTGCATTTTCTGAGGGACAGCCCCTGGGTTGTGGCACAGAGGTGTGGAGAGAGCACACTGAGGACCACTGCTCCATGCCCACCTCCAAGAGCCTCAGCCACCCCGGCCTTCCCACTGTCCACTCTTGGCTCGGCATCCTCTCTGACCTCTAGAATGGACAGAGCCAAGGCCTGAACTCCAGCAGCACCAGGGTTTGGCCTGGGCCTGCTCTGAGATAGCTGCCAGGTGTCTGGGACTTGCCTGGCCTGAGGGCACTGCTTTCTGTTCACACCAAGACACTTCTGGGCTACCCATGGCCCTGCAGGGCCCAGCAAGGGTAGAAAAACAATGCAAACACAAATATGAGCTGGTGCAGAGTGTGGTGGCACAAACTTGTAATCCCGTAGCTTGGGAGGCTGAGGCAGGAGGATCATAAAATGGAGCCCAGCCTGGACAACTTAGTGACTTAGCAAGACCTTACCTCATAAATAAATAAAGAAATGGCTGAGGATGTAGCTCTGGGTTCAATTCCCCAGTAGAAAAGTGTGGAGAGGGATCACAGCAAGGGCCCCGGGTTAATCCTAGTGTTGTCAAATAAATCAAACTGAGGCCTTGATAAGGAGCATGGCTGCTGCTCCACCTGCTCCTCTCTGGGCCCAGGAGGACTCACTTGGCGCAGTAGAGAAAGTGGTCCCTCCAGTCCACCTGGGCGGTCTGGCCCATCAGTGTCTGGTTGGCGGTGAGCAGCAGGAGCGAGCGGTTGTTCTGGAAGTACTGCAGGAGGCTGTTGACGCAGCAGTCAGAGAGGCTGGCATTATGCGGCTTGAGGGGCGAGTAGCAGACGTCCTGCAGGGAGATGTTGCGCTGTGCCTCAGCGGACCACACCTGCAGGTGCCTCACCCTCTCCTGCAATTCCAGCACCTCCAGCAACAGGTCCAGGCTCAGGACCCCGCTGAAGTTCTTGGGCCCTAGTAGCAGGGAGTTGTACATGTAGCTGGACCGGTTCGTTGCCGTCAGGAAAGCCTGGTTGGTTCGGAAGAAGGGGCCGAAATGCTGGTCATGGAACTCCTTCTCCCGCCGGGCTTGGCTCTTGGGGGCTGACCACAGGTCCACAGGGTCCGTGGTGAGTCTCACAAATGTCAGGCCCGATGCCAGGCCCAAAGCTACTGCAAGGGACACTGCCAGGAAGGTCAGTGGCCATGAGGCCACCCTTCTTCCCCAACTCTCGAAAAACCGGCCAAGGGCCGTGTGTGGGGAGCACCTGTGTTTCTTTGGAGGGCTGGGGGTTCTTGGGAGGCCCTGTGTCCCGCCCTCCCTCCTCTTGGAAATCACACGGAAGTAGGCAAGGACGGCGATGAGCAGCACGAAGACAGAGCAGAAGATGATGATGAGGACCTCCCAGCCTGGCAAGCGGCCCATGTAGAAGAAGGGACGCAGGTTGGAGGGTGGGAGGATGGCGGGGCAGGAGGCAGCGCAGTCCTGGCAGGAGCATGCTGCTGTGCCATTGTCCTGGGTCTCATTACAGCGCATGATCATGGCATCCAGAGGCTGTATGCCAGCAGGCAGGGCCTGGCTGGGCTCCCAGAGGTGGAAGGTGATGTCCAGGGGGGCCAGGCCATTCCCCGTGTCCCCCTGGAAGTTGAGCCAGCGTTGGGCATTGCAAAGGGCAGAACCGTACACACCACACATGGTGCCCACGGCCAGTGAGGCAGCTGCAGGGATGCGCACCTGGCTGCAGGACTCATAGGCCTCCTCTGCAAAGCTGCGCTGGTAGAAAGCCTCATAGGCCACCACAGCCGGGGGCTCGCTGGCTCCCCGGGGGACCACGCGGGTGACGTTGATGAAGAGGCTCTGGTCAGGGCTGCAGGTGTTCTGACAGTGCAGACTGACAAAGTTGTCAGAGCAGGCTGGGCAGCGGGTGAGGAGGGCCTTGGTGATGGCCATGCTCATCTCCAGAGACACCAGCTGGCTGGCAGAGCAGCAGGCGTAGGTGGTGTTGGGGCCAGCATAGAGGCGTGGGCAGATGCGCCGTAGGAGGGCCAGGTGGTCGCCCGTGATGAGGCGGGCCTGGGTGTTGGACAGGCAGGACACGTTGGACAGCGCTGTGAGGCTGCCCGACAGTTCTGGGTTTCTCCCACACTCCTCGTAAAAGGTGCAGTAGCTGGCCTGGTGGATGGGTGTGTACAGCTCGCCCCGCACCTGCAGACACAGCAAAGTCACTCACAGGCCAGGCCGGCAGCACAGGTGACAGGACAGGGTGAGGGGAAGGAAGGGATCAGGCAGGGGCTGGGGGGACCCCTGAGGCCTGTGCTGTGGTTGGGACGTTTTCTTCCTGTGAGTGACAGGTGCCTTGGAGAAGGATGTGACCCCACAGATGTGGTTTAGAAAGGTCACCCAGCAGTGGGCAGGGTGACTGGGAGAGAAGTGACTAGGGTGCCTGTATTGCTGTTGGCCTCGGTCCCCTGGCTACACACCACACTGTGGCCTCTCATGCAAGGTCTCTCAGGAGGCCCCCTCCCCCAAAACGCCATTGCCTGCCTTGCAGCCCCAGGATACTCCAGGGGACACTCGCCTGGGTACCCCCAACCCCCCTTTGACTCAGTTCTTCCCTAACCACAGGCCAGGACCCAGCCCAGCTGCCACTCCTGACCAGGAGTCCCTCAACCCCATTACCTGGAGACCCTTCCCTGGCACCTTTATCTGGAGCGCCTGGAACACCCCCCCACACTGCCATCCAGCCACCCTTTCTGGGTCCCCATTGAAGCGGTAGACTCACGGAGCACAGGAGCAGGGCCCAGAGCAGCCAGCCCCACAGGCTGGCCGCCATCCTGGGACAGAGGAGGGACCGATGGGGAGAACAGGAGACAGCTGAGGACTGGCAGTGGGGATGTACATTAAGGTAGCTTCCTCCCTCTGGTGACAGCCCTGACCACCCGAGGTCGGAGCCAATAGGGCTGAGCACTGCTGGTTAATGATCACCCGCTCTCATCCCTGCCTCATGCTGGCCTCATCCACAGCCCCTCAGATAAGCTTCCCCGGGACAGGGACGGGGTCCCCATGCATTGTCCAGTGCTGCTGAAGTCTCATGAGGGCTGAGCTCCTGGAGGACAGACCCCAATCACCCCTCTCAGAGTTGGCTCTGGGGCAGAGGTGCAAGTGGGACTGGGCACTGGCCAGGCCATGGACTCTGGCTTTGGGGGCTTATCATGGTCCTGGAGTATCTATACCCCCATGGGTGAGTCCCAGACCCCCACCCTGGCCCACCCAATCTAGGGACCAGGGGTGGCTGTGGGCTCAAGACACCATCTGCACTGTCATCCTTAGCAACCGTTGCTAATTAGTATTAACAGCCAGATAATGAAGAGAGAGTTAGGGTGGAGCTACACAGTGACCTCCAAGCAGGAAGTGGAACCAACAGCCCATTCCAGGGCCTGACAGGAGACAGAGACCTCAGATTCATCTCCTCTGCTCAACTCCTCCTCCTCCCAGCTCCCTTGTCCAGGGCCAATGCCAGGTGGGACCCGGGTAGTGGCAGCCCACCAGGCCCAGGTGAACAGCTCATGCTTCTGCTCCCTCCTGATAGGAATCTCCTGGCCTCCCTTTGCTCCCACTATCTCGGGATGGGTAGGACCTTGGCCCTCCTGCCAAGGCTAGCCGCTGATAATGCTGCAAGGCCACTAGTACAACCACCTGCCCAGATAGCTGCAGGGAGCGGCCTGGTGACTTGGAGGGCAGCCACCTGGGAGGCTGGAGGAGACCCCAGAGGCTGAGGGGAGGCCCGAGTTGTCTTACACTCAGGGATGACCCCTGCTGCCGAGCCCCACTGCCTTCTTGCTCCTAGGTGGCATCCACAAGGAGGTGTCTGGCTAGCTCCGGCCTGGATGTTCTCATCCGAATCCCCCAGAGTCTGACATGAGAAGACAGCTTGTTTGGCTGGTGACCCCAGGTGACAGGTGTGGGGAAGCAGGTAAAGAGGCATGTAAGGGACAGAAAGAAGCCAATCAGGATTTGTACAACAGCAGCTCCTAGCCCAGAGACCTGCTCAAGCCATAAGGACGTGGACACTTTCACTATCTCCGTGGGTCACTAGTTGGGGCCTCGTAGAAGCTTTAGCACCCAGCCCCACACAGCCAGCTCCACTCCGGGTCAAGAGCACTAAGGCCAGAACTCACTGGCACATGCCAGGAATCATGGCACACACCTGCAATCCCAGTACATGGAGGCTGGGGCAGGAGGATCACTGTGGGTTCGAGGCTAGCCTGGTCTACACAGTAAGTTCCAGGCCAGCCTGGACTACAAAGCAAAACCTTGTCTCAAAAACAAGCAAACAGGGCCAGGGATATAGCTCAGTGGTGCCACCACTTGCCTTGCAAGTGCAAGGTCCTGAGTTCGATCCCTGGTATCAAAAAAAAAAAAAAAA
>NW_022900929.1:24898360-24925456 GCF_012274545.1 Fukomys damarensis
AAAAAAAAAAAAAAAAAAAAAAAAAAAAGGATTGCTTTGGGCTGGGGATTTAGCTCAGTGGTTCTGGTGCCTGCCTCACAAGCACAAGGGCCTGAGTTCGATCCTGGTACAAAAAAACAAGCAAACAAAGAAGTCTCTGGCACATATGGACCACAAGTGCCAAGGCCAAAGAAGCCGCAGCTCCAGCAACTGCTACAGGGAGTCGTTCCTGTGCCCAGCCCAGTGCCACAGATGAGCAGGGCCCAGATGCATGGTCCCTTGTGGGCCTCTCCTCAGACACAGACAGAGGGACAATGGCACATTTCACCTGGGATAGATGAAAATGTTCACCTACCCCCAATGCCTGTGCAGGTGTTATGTAATGATCACACAATCCGTACACTCCTGCATCCCGCTTTCCTCTATTTTAGTTTTCTTTTTTGCAGTACTGGGGATTGAACCCAGAGCCTTCACACTGAGCTACGTCCCCAGCCCTTCTTATTTTTTATTTCAAAACAGGGTCTTGCTAAGTCATTAAATTGTCCAGGCTAGGCTCAAACTTGTGATCCTCCTGCCTCAGCCTCCTGAGTTCTGGGGTTACAGGTGTGCACCATCGTGCCTACCTGCCTTCCTCAACTTTTCATAAACACTCTCCACCGCCTTCAGTGTCTGGATCAGCACCTTTATCCTGGATTAACACCTGCAGAGCGATGGCTCTTTATCTCTCTTCTCACTGACTGCAGGTTGGCGTCCAATTTTTCACTGTTAAATTTCTGGTTCATTTCCTTGTGTGTAATGGAGTTTTTTCCTTTTGGGATTTACTTCCTCAAAATAAATTTGCAGAGATGAGCTACCGTGAGTTAGAACACACATTTACAGTCCCTAAGTACACACACAGCTCATCATTTCTTTGCTTGGGCTAATCTTGGGCTATCGGGCGATTATCAGTCCAGGGTCCACAGCGGTCCCCACAACAGACACACACGGTGACATCCCCAGGGCCAGGGCCTGACACCAGCAGCCCCGTAGCTCATCACACTCTCACCTTGCACTGCAGTATAACAACTGCGAAATGATGCCTCACTTGGGGCTTACCTAGGGCACTGCTGAGGACCAGACCTGGGCTGGGGAATGTTAAGCACCTGATCCACACCCATAGCCCCCTTTTTTGTGGTATTGGGGTTTAAACACATGACCTGGCTCATATGACCATGTTTTCCCCCAAAAAAAGACCTAACTGGAAAAGAAGCCCCAGTATGATGTCTCAGGATGCTCATACTGTAAACCTCCCTAAAAAACAGGCCCCACTTAAGATCATCAGCCAAGCCTGGCATTGTGGTAAACACTTGTATTCCTAGCATTTGGGAGGCTGAGGCAGGAGGATCACTTTGAGTCCAAGGACAGCGTGGGCTACATAGCAAGACCCTGTCTCAAAAGAAAACAAAAATCATCAGCCAGATGGACGTATTTGGTACATCTGTTGCAACACATGATGATTTGCTGAATTATAAAATAATACTATTAATATATAATTAAATATAAATAATATTATTGACATCGATACTTAAAATAAATGATAGTGTAAGTTGTAGTTAAATACTTGTAAATAACCAAGCAGGTGCCTTTGGATGAGAGAGAAATGCCTGTATAAACAAATGTGCTCAGTGGGGCCAGGGATGTAGCTCAGGGGTGCAGCCGCCTGCCTCACAAGAGCAAGGTCCCAGTTTGATCCCCAGTACCAAAACAAACAAACAAACAACAGATGTGCTCAAGACTTGTTGCTGAACGAGCAATCAGATACAGACACAATGCATGAAAAACGTGTGTGCTCGAGGACTAGTGGACATGGCTGTGTCTACCATGAATCTTCATAATTCTATAGGTCTCAGGTTGTAACAAATGTACTTAATACACTCATGCCAAACAAAGAGATTTTTTCTGAATATTGGGGCCTGCAATTTTTCATCACTTTTACATGGTCCACCATTCTTAACTGTCATCATTTTTGTTGCCCCTCCTGTCTCGTCTTCCGTTAATCCCGGATTTAATGGAAACTCTGTGAGGTCCAGCCTGCAAGAGGTCATGTCTTGGGTGAAGACTTTGTGGGGTAAAATCACTGACAGCTGTGCTGCCAATGCACCCAGAGCAGGCTGCCTGGACAAGAACTGCTCCTTTCCAGCACCTGCCTGCCTGAGTTTGATCCCCAGTCACCTCCCTGCAAAAAGTGCTCATTTAAGAAGAGCTCTATCGTGGGACGTGAAAGAGTGGGGCCAAGGGTTTTACAGGAAATGGAGTTACAAGAAATTCAGGGTGAACCAGGGATTTAGCTCAGTGGCACCACACCAGCCACAGAGCTGCACCCCAACCTTTTTTTTTTTTTCTGGTACCAGGGCTCGAACTCAGAACCTTGCACTTGCAAGTCAGGTGCAGCACCACTGAATCACATCCCAGGCCCCCTTAACCCTTATTTTTTTACTTTGAGACTGGGTCTCATTACACTGTCCAGGTTGAGCTTGAACTTATATGATCTTCCTGCCTCAGGTGTGCACTGCTGCACGAGGCTTGATATGTTTGTTGTTGTTGTTGCTGT
This sequence comes from Fukomys damarensis, assembly GCF_012274545.1. NCBI lineage: Eukaryota > Metazoa > Chordata > Mammalia > Rodentia > Bathyergidae > Fukomys > Fukomys damarensis. The sequence continues at coordinate 24,900,930 of NW_022900929.1, forward strand.
TGTTGTTGTTGCTTTGAGACAGGGCCTTGCTATATAGTTCAGGCAGGCCTTGAACACACTATGTAGTCCAGGCTGGCCTCGAATTCATAGTGATACCCCTGCCTCAGCCTCCTGAGTGCTGAGTGCTGGGATCACAGGCATGCATGACGGTGCCTGGCCTGGTATCTCATTTCTAAACTTCTCTGTGGTAAGACTGGACATACCTGAAATTGGCCACTCGGCAGGCCCATGGAGGGACTGGAGCAACAGCCCTCTGTGGCCAGATCTGGGGTAGACACCCAGCAGTCAGTCCAGGCAGACCCTGTAAACAGGACCCAGGGACATTATGAAAGCTCACTGGCTTGCTCCCCTGAAACTCAGCAGCATTCGGAGAGAGTTTGGGGGCCCAGGGGGAGTGCAAGGGAGACAGCGTTCCTAAGCCAGCACTGACCTGGGTATGTGTCCAATACTCTGACAACCCCAACCCCAACTTCTAGCCAGCTAGCAGCACTTCTATTTTCCTTGCCATCAGAACCCAGCCTGTTTGTTGAAGGATTGTGCCTACAATTCAGGAGAGAGGCAGCTCTCCAAGCTTCCTTTGCGGCCAGCAGAGCCATGAGCTCTGGCTTTGTATATTCCTGTTAAAAGGATGTATGCAGCCAGCACAGTACTCTAGCCTTCCTGCCTTTTCACTGCCCTAGACATAGATTGGACATTTATAGAGATGCAGCAACCATTTTGTAATCCTGAGGTATCAAACATGAGGAAAAACTAAAGATGCAAAATATACCAGTTGGGCATGACATCAGAAAAATGATGAACTAGGAAGCTCCCAACTCTTTTCACTGACAGAAACAGTGAAAAACCAAGCCAGTGTCGAGTTTGCTGGAGCTCCAGTAAAAAAAGATTGATAGCAGCCAAGTAAACATTTAATTAAAAAAAAAAAAAAAAAAAAAACCTACTTGGAGACCAGGAAAGTGTTACAGTGTCATCACTCACCTTCCCTACCTCCTCCCCACAGCCTGGATCTCACAGCAACAGCAGCACAGTTCCAGCACAGAGGGAGCAGGGCCAGCCTCCTTCACCAATCATTATGTACGCTGGTTCTGCCTGTTTCCCCAAAGTAAGACCAGGTCTTTATTAACTTTTGCTCCAAAAGATGCAGTAGGGCTTACCTTCAGGGGATGTCTTATTTTTGTCATGTACAACAGCCTCCGTTTTTGTTTGTTTTTTCAGACAGAGTCTCACTATGCAGTGCAGGCTGATCTCGAACTTGCTGTGGAGCTCAACCTGGCCTTGAAATTGCAGCAATCCTCCTGCCTCAGCCTCTCAAGTGCTAGGATTACAAGTGTGCACCACCACCCCTGGATGTACATTTATTCAAATACAGCCATGTCATCTTTTTTTGGAACATCATCATAACCCTCCACACCCTGAATTATGGCCTGAACTTTTCTTTGTTTCTTTTTGGTACTAGAGATGGAACTCAGGACCTTGGACTTGCCAGGCAGGCCAGTAGCCACTGAGCTAAATCCCTGGTCCTTTGCCTGAATTTTTTGCCACACCACTTCCTGTACAACCATTGACCTCCATCTCTCACATCCAGCAATAGAGCTCTCCTTAAATGGGCATTTCTTGTCCACGTAGCCTGTAGTTACAACATGTGGTGTATTGAATTATGAAGATTCATGTAGACACAGCCACATCTACTTGTTATCAAGTGTGCATGTTATTTGTGAATTGTGACTGTACTCTGATTGCTCATTTGGTGATAAGTCTTCACTTGATCTTAGCCAAAAGGCCAAGAAGTGATGACAAATCTTGAATGAGTTCATCTGTTTACATAGGTTTACCTCTCATCCAAGGTGCCCTCTTGGATACTTACAAATATTTAATTATAATTTATATTATCATTTATTTTCAATATTAATGGCAGGGCAGGGGATTTGGCTCAGTGGCACCACGCCCTGGTGCAAGGGTCATGAGTTTGATCCCCAGTAACCTCCCCCAAAAAACCCATGAATGGCAATATTTTTATATACTTAATTATATATTAATAGTATTTTTTAATTCAGTATGTCCATCATGTGTTGTAATGGATGTACTAAATGTGTCCATCCAGCTGTCTTAAATGGGGGTTATTTTTGGAGTAGGGACTATAATCTGAAAAATCATGCAAGGGCTTATTTTAAATAAGACAATATTATGAACAACTATTTGTCAATAAACTGGTAACTTCGAAGAACTAGGTAAATTGTTAAACCTTTAAGTAGTAAAACTGTCTCGTGAATAGAGCAGACCCATAACCGGTAAGGACATCAAAGAAGTCATTGAAAATCTCACCAAAAACAAAAGCCCTGGACCAGACAGCTTCATTGACGAATTCTACTAAACATTACCAGAGAATTTTTGTTTTGTTTTGTTTAGTTTTTTTGGTACCAGGGATCTAACTTAGGGCCTTGCATTTTCGAGGCAGGTGGCAGCACCCCTAAGCTAAATCCCTGGTCCTTGTTTTGTTGAGACAGGGTCTAGCTATGTAGTTCAGGCTGGACTTGAACTCACTATGAAGCCCTGGCTGGCCCTGAACTCAGGGCAATCCCCCTGCCTCAGCCTCCTGGGTGCTGGGATTACAGGTGTGCACCACCACCCTGGCACAGAATTAATATTAACCCTTTTTGAATACTTCCAAAAATACTGAAGAGGAAAGAACACTTCCTTACTCACTTGCTCTGTGTTGGGTGTGATTTGTGTGTGGCCCCAAGAGTTCCTGTGTTGGAGGCCTGGCCCCAGGGTGGTGAGAGACAGGGGTACCCTTGCGGGGGTGTGTGGAAGGTCATCAGGGAGCGGCCCTGGAAAGGGATCTAGGTGGGTATTGTGGGACCTCCGAGTTCTCCCAAGAGTAAGTTGTCGTAAAGCATGGAACTGAATCTCTAGCTTCCTGCCTGGCCCTGTGGTTTTCTACCTCCCCCTGAGACATACTCCTACCATGTGGTCCAACACAACACCTTCAACAGGGCTGCCGCTGTGCTCTTTGCAATTTCACCCTGCAAAGCATGGAATGAAGAGTCCCCTTTTATCAAGCTACCCCACCCCACAGATTTCATTATAGCGATGAAAAACTAATACACCATTCCAGCACTTCGAAGACAGAGGCAGGAGGACTGTTGTGAGTTTAAGATCAGCCTGAACTACATAATGAGATCTTGTCTAAAATAATAGCAACAACAAAGGTCGGAAAACTCTTATTTCCTAATTTCAAAATGTAACTACAAGCTGCATGTGATGGTGCATGCCTGTGACCACAGCATATCAGGAGGCTGAGCTAGGAGGATCCCAAGTTCAAGTCCCCCCCTAGGTAACTTAGTGAGGCCTGTTATGGCTTATATCCCCAAAGCCTCATGCTGCGCACTGGTGGGGTTTTGGGGAGATGGCTGGATCATGAGTGTATGATAACTGGATTAGTCTATTGATAGGTTTAGCATAGTTCTGGGTGTGGGTGATGGGAAGGCCTACCCTGGGTGTGGGTGGTGGCCTATAGCCTGAATGGAATAAAAAGAAAAATGAAGGTCTGCTGCTTCCTCTCCTCTATGGACTGTTTCTTCTCTGTGATGTCCCCCTGCCTGGGAGCCAGCTATGGACTGAAACCTCTACAATCCATGAGCCAAAATAAACGTGTCCACCTTTAATGTGTGAGCACCCAGCATTTTGTCCCAGCAATGAGAAAGTAACTACAATAGACCCTTGGGCTGGGGTTGTAGCTCAGCGGCACAGCTCCTGCCTGGCAATCAGGAGATCCTGAGTTTGATATCCAGTACAAAACAAAAAAACCCAAAACAAAACAAAAAACAGACTCTTACTCAAAATGTAAAAAAATAAAAGGGGCTGGGGATACAGGTCAGCGACAGAGCATCCATGGATCCAGTCCCCACAACTGCACACACAAAAACACCTTACTGAGGCCTGGAGATTTAGCTTAGTGGTTCCACTGCCTGACTCACAAGCACAAGAACCCAAATCAGCATGGTACTACCACAAAGACTGACAGATCCAGGACAGCCTTCCCAACAATGTTGGGAAAACTGGATACTCACATACAAAGAAAATGAAGTTGGGCCTTTATTTTACACCACACATAAAAATTAATCCAAACATTCAAATGCTAAAGCTGCAAAGCACGTGGGAGAACACATAGAAGAAAAGCTTCAGGATGATGGATTTGGATTTGGTCAAAATTTCTTAGTTTTTTTTTGAGACAGTATCTTGGTATGTAATTCAGGCTGGCCTTGAATCTTGAACTCACTATGTAACCTAGGCTGGTCTTGAACTTGAGGTAATCCTCCTACCTCAGCGCCTCCAGTGCTGGGAATACAGACATGTACCACCATGCCTGGTAGGTAGTATTTACTTTTTTTTTTTTTTAACCGGGGACCAAACTCAGGTCCTTGGGTTTGCAAGGCAGGTGGTGGAACCACTGAGCTAAATCCCTAGCTCCTTGTATTTACTTATTTTTGAGACAGGACCTTGCTAGTTTGTCTGAGTTGGATTGACACAACCTTCTTGCCTCAGCCTCTCAAGTGCTGTAATTAAAGGCATATGCCACCACACTTGTGTCTTAGCTTTTGTTTCTTGGGCAACAAAAACATAGGCAAGGGGCTAGGGAGTTAGCTCAGTGGCACTGCACTTGCCTCACAAGCGCAAGGTCCCGAGTTCTATTCCCAGTACCCCCCCAAAAAAGACAACATTATGAGAGTGAAAAAGACAGTCCACAGAATCACAGAAAACAGGGCTGGTGATTTAACTCAGTGGTGCTGCCACCCACCTCACAAGTGCAAGGTCCAGAGTTCGATCCCTGGTACCCCCCCAAAAAAAGAAAGTATTTGCAAATAATGCATCTGATAGGGCACTGATATTAACATCTAGAATATATAGGAGCTCCTACAAGTTAGTAATAAAAATATAACCCAATTCAAATATGGGAAAAATCTGGGTATGGTGGTAGATGCCTGTAATCCCAGCACTCAAGAGGGGATCACTATGAGTTCAAGGCCAGGCTGGATTATATAGCGAGACACTGCTTTAAAAAAAAAAAATGTGGAGATACTGCTTTAAAAAAAAAAAGTGGGCAAAGAATTTTAAAATTGTACATACTAGTGGACAACAGGCACATGAAGAGATAGCCATCATTATGCATGAGGAAAATGTAAGTCAAAAGCTCAAAGAAATATCAATGTCTACCCGGTAGGATGGCTATAATTTAAAATGTGGAAACAAGTATTGGTGAGGATGGGGAGAAAATGAAAATTGATACCTGCATACCAGTGTTTACCTAGTATTAGTCACAACAGCCTCAAAAGTGGAAACCTTAGTGTAACAGATGAATGGATCAACAAAATGTGGCATGTGCTTGTTATGGAATACTATTTAGCTACCAAAAAGACTTAATTCCAAATCAGTATCAACTACATAGTGAGACTCTGTCTCAAAAAACAAAACAAACAAACAAACCCCAAAAGACTGAAGTCTGGGCACATTATGACTTTGGTTCAACATTGAAAACATGATGCCACAGCAGTGTGTCCGTCCCTGAGCAGCAGATAGTACATTATCACACTGATCTGAGCTTCTCAGAGTAGTAAGATCATGGAGAGGGAGAGGTAGAAGTAGAGAGTGCCCAGCAGGGGCTGAGAGGTAGGCACAGGGAGCTGGCATTTAAGGGGGACCGAGTTCCCCTTATAGATAAGGAAAATATTCTAGAGTTGGATGCACAACCTTGACTGCCCTGCGCATTGAATTGCACACAGAAATGGCTCTCTGGGCCCTTGCTGGCCTCCAACCCTGCCCAGTGGTGACTGCTTCTGCTAGCAGCCAGGCCCAAGTGGCCCCAGTCACTGTGCGGCTCCATCTCCCTGTGAGCCGGGCCACCATCTCTGCTGGAGCCTGAGGTCCCACTTCCAGGACAGGGGCTGTGTCCCAGTTGGGTCCCTCTCTACCTGTCAGGAAGGTGTCAGACTGCTTGCTCCAGGAGCACAGCTGCAGCCCAACCCAGACAAGACTCATGGGTGGTGACACCTGGTCCCCTGCAGGGGCATAAACCAGGACCCCAGCTACAAGTTCTGGTAGAACAGGATCCCCACCCAAGCAGTTCAAGCACAATGCAGCCAGACCAGCCAGCTGGGGCCAACCAGGGCTCCCCACAGTGACAGCACTAACAGGTCAGGACCAAAGCAAGTGTGAGACAGGGTTCCCAGTGAGGGGACTGTCCCAGCATGGGTGGAGTCAGTCCTAAGTCGCAGGTGATGCCTGCTGGGCTGGAGGGCAGAGTCCAACTCCTGACAGCGTGTTCACGAAGATGAACCCTTCCCTCCCCTTTTACATGCAAATTATCCTCTTCAGAAGGGTTAGGAAGAGAGCCCCCTTGAGATAGGAAGGGTGCTCTCCGGAAAAAGCTTCTAGGAACCAACTATATTTGATTTTCAGATAAACATGGAACTGGGAGGTAGTGAATGCCTGTAATCCCAGCACTCTGGAAGCTGAGGAAGGAGGATCACTGTGATCTCAAGGCCAGCCTGGGCTACATAGCTGAAGGCCAGTGAACTACATAGGGAGACCCTGTTTCAAAAACAAAACATAATAAAACCCACAGATGAACAATGAATACCTTCTTAGTGTAAGTATATCCCAAATCTGGGATGGGTCATGGTTATGCTGTAAAACTCCCCAGTATCTAGAGCTTGGATCCAGCTGGATGTCTAATCGGAAAGGGACAGGGAAGCCTTATAATCAGGTCTCCCAGCCTTTTCAGAGCCAAGTCTACCAAATGAGGCCCCTCCTCCACCTACCACTTAGCTGAGGAATGGTCCTGGCTTGTACTCAATCTGAGCCTTAGTTTGCCAATCTGCAAAATGCAGGGGTGGTGAACCTTGAATTGTGTGGTCTGGGAACCAGCAGGAAAACAGCTTGTGAAGAAACACTGAATTTGCCAGGCAAGGTGATACATAACCGTAATCCTACCATTTGGGAAAGCTGAGGCAGGACTGCCAAGCATTTGAGACCAACCTGGGCTACACAGTCCAAGACCAGTGAGACTGTTTCAACCGACAAAGGAATGCAAAATTTCAGCACTGTCCTAGACTTGTTCCATTTGTTTCTTTCATGGTAGTAGAAATTAAACCTAGGGCCATCGGGCAAAGATACATCCCCAGCACTCTAGGAGTTACTAAGCCAGGAGGAGTCCCTTTGTCAAAGAATAAAAAAGGCACGGGATGTCACTTGGCACAAAGCTCCTGGGTTCAATCGCCAATAGTGCAAACAATGAAAAGCTCACCGTGTGATATGGGGTATACAGTTTGGAGGCTGCTCTGAGACTCAAGACAGGTACCAGCAAATGTCAGCCCTGAGCCAGGCCCCAACAGGGGTTGCACACCTCACCCCAGCCCTCAGAAGGGCAGTTATCCTACTTACAACAAACCCAGACAGGGCTGGGTGCAGCAGTGCACACCTGGGATCCCCGCATCCTGGAGGCTGAAACAGAATTACTGACTTCAAGGCCAGCCTGAGATAAGTAGCGAGATCCTGTCTCAGTAAAAGCAAACAAAAAGCAGCCACTTGGGGCGGGAGCAGGGTGGCTGTCACATGGGAATTACTCTCTAGGAAGACAATAAAGGGACATTGCCCTGTTCCATTCAACCTTACCCCCCCCAAGGAATGACCCAAAGGGCAAAGTCCTGAGCAGAGTTCCCCCAGAGCTGAGTCATTAATCCTCAGCAGATGGAGACAGCCAGATGGAACACGCTGGGCACACCCTGTTCTCTTGTCCTCCGTTATCTCGGCTGCATCAGTATCTGCCAGCAGCTCCGGCAGCTCCTGCAGAACCCTGCACTTTACTTCATTTGCTTCCTTTTGTTTTCTAACGTGTGACATCATGTTGGCAATAATCACTGGACTTTTCATCTTCAAGATGGGGTCTTTGAATTTACCACCTCCTGCCTCAGCCTCCTGAAAGCCTGGATTACAGGTGTTCTCCACCACTCCTGGCTTTGAAACCTCCCTCTGCCCGGATGAGGTCCTCATAGCCCTTTCCAGTAGCCAGAGCTTCACCATGTTGACAGGTCTGTGTGCTGGTTATGGTCTGCTTTTGTGCCAGGCCTGAGCACAACACAGCAGCTTCACTGATGCCTGACCCCGCACCTGTACCCAGACACTGTAGGATGGCGGAAGCGGTATGTGGTTTCCCGGCTCAGGGTGACTGGAGGCCCCCACAGGCAGGCCAAGGCTGGGCTGCAGGCAAAGGTGCCACTGCACCCTGGCTTTCTGCACCCCAGCCTAGACACTGCCTGAACCTCTTCTTGTCCTCCTGGCCATGTGCACACCTTGTCCCGTCTGTCCTCTCCTGGTTGGGGCACCAAGAGAGCACACAGGCTCCATTCAGGAGGCCGCCACCTTCATGGGGGCCACAAGGCTGTGAAGCCCCACACGTCCATGTTCTCTCTATGGCCAGCTAGTGCAGCTCTTAAACTGTGCAACACAGGGCTGCAGCAGCCACAGGAACAGCACAGGTACATATACAGAACCTGTCCCATGGGCCATCAGCCCCAGTAGCTCCAGCTCACTCTCCTCACACCTGCCCAGGCCTGCTGCTTCATCACTTTGCAGTCACCAGTGACCTCCTGAGCCTCAGCCCTGACACTGGAGGTACTGGGCCTTGGGAGGAGGGACCAGACCATGTGTGGGGAAGAACCACCACCTGCACCCGAGCTCCCCAACACAGTGTGACAAACGGAGGCAAGCCCTGGGGACAGAGCACAGTTCAGCCACAATAGCCAGGTCAGCCAGCACACTCAGTCCCCAGAGCCCCAATGAGATGGGAGACATCGGGGTGCTGTCCCAGCCACTAGCAGCTCCCCGTACCTGTCCCTCTCCTGCAACAGGCACGTCCCTGCCGGGGCTTACAGGGCCACTGTCTCCAGCTTCTCTGTGCCCATGCTGGGGACTGCCTGACCCCGCCATCACAGCCACTGCAAGGCCAACCTGGGCCGAACTTCACCTGTTCCCATCTCCACCCCTTGCCTCTGCATCCCCAGCCCACCCATGATGCCTGGTCATCAAGCGGCAAGCAGGGGACACCGAGGAATGGCCTAGGGTCCCACCCTTGGCCCTGAGAGGCCCAGACTGCAACCTGGAAAGGTGGTGGGGTGCTCGGCCGGGAAACAGGAGACAGCACAGCAGTAGTGTGCATTACACCAGGGCTCCTGCATCTGACAGACAAGAGCTGGCGATCTGGAAAGGAAGCGGCGGAGACAGAGGCCCTGGCACTCTGAACTCAATGCGCATGTGCTGAGGAGCAAGCAGCTAGCAGTCAGGACGGACAGTGTCCAGATGCTGTGGGCTGGACACGGGCCCAGCAGGGATCACACAGGTGGGGGTCTGCCTGGTACTGCCGCCCTCTGCCGGCCACGCCCAGGACTGCAAGCAGCACAAGCGCTAGGCTGACCCCTTTCAGAGCACTGAGGGACCAGTCTGGGACAGTAGAGGTTTATTCTGTGGGGTTTTTTGTTTGTCTGGTACTTGGTATGGAACACAGGGCCTCCACACTCAGCCACATCCCCAGTCCTTTCTCATTTTAATTTTGAGACAGGGTCTCCCTAAGTTGCTCGGGCTGGCTTCAGGTTCACCAATCTCCGCTACCAACCTCCAGAGTGGCTGGGATCACCGGCATGTGCCACTGTGCCCAGCTGCAACCTCAGGGGACAAGATGGCAGCCTGGCGGGGACAGCCCAGTCCCTGGAGTCCAGTGTCAGCACTGAGCGCTGAGTGTGTGGTGTACAGGGCTGAGTCTTGGCTGGGCACTCGCTCCTCACACACACAAGCCTGGTGGCCTCAGGAAGGTGATGCTGCCAGTCTGGGCTTCTTCCCTCTGTGCTTGAAGCTTCGCAGCGGATTCTGGGACTTTGCCTTCTACGGGGCAGAGACCAGGTTAGTGAAGTAGCAGACAACTGTCCCCAGTAAGACAGCACAGTGGGCAGCGCTGGCACATGGTGCAACCCGTGAGCCAGGGAGCAACAGCTGCTGCAGATGCAGAGGGAGGACAGCAGGGGACAGAGTGGGCCCGCATCCCACACACACCCGCCCCAGCCTGGGCAAGAAGTGAAGACACACCTTAGTCTTTCTGCCGGGTGCCTTAGCCTTCTTGCCAGAGGACAGCTTCTTCCGCTTCCTGGGAGTGCGCACAAGGCCACGGAGAGCCGGGGGGACTGGAAGAGGCCAGGCCTCAGCAGTCGCCTCGTCACCCTCGAAGCTCCAGCCTCCTGTCATCCTAACCCCAAGACCCAGTCCCAAATGGCAAGGGCTCCCCGCCCTCCAGCCAGGCTTCCCAGTGCTGTGCTCTCGGCTGAGACAAATGACACACAGTGACTTCTTCCTCACACAAACAAGGGGATGGAATAATGGCTCTGTCACACCGCCATCCACATCACTTGTCCACGGCATTGAAGTATGTGGCAGGAGTATGTGACATGAATGGGCTGGGGTGGCACTTGGGGTAGAGCGTGCTTAGCACACAGAACGAAGACAAGAGGTGGGCAGACGCAAGGAGAGCACAGACCAAGGCAACAAGTCACAGACCCCACCACCGAGACCACGCCAGCCCTGGACTCTGCCCAGGACCCCACCCATGGCCTCAGCCACACTCGAGACCACCTACTCTGCTCTGCCTCTACTCCCCTAGCCCTCTCACCACACTCACCCAGGTAGTCAGGGACGTGGCCCAGGTGTGGCTTCACCACCGCGGGGTGCAGGGGCAGGTCGTGCCGCAGCAGCTGCAGGTCACGGGGGTTGTCCTCGAAGTATGTCTGGTGGGGTAGGTTGGTGTCTTTGTTACTTCACAGTGTTTTTTGGTTTGTGATTGTATTTTTGGAGTGCTGAATGGCTACTGGGAATCAAATCTGCACCTGCTAGGCAAGTGCTTTACAATGAACTACACTCCAGGCCCATTATTATTACTATTATTATGATTATTATTTTGGTACTAGGAATTGAATTCAGGACCTTGCACTTGCCAGGCAGGCATGGTGCCGATGAGCTACATCCCCAGCCCCAGGCCCAATATTTTTTTATTTTAGTTTTTTAAAGATGGGTGTCTATGTTGCCCAAGCTGGTCTCATACTCCTGGGTTCAAGTGATCTTCCTACCTCACCCTCTTGAGTAACCGGGACTACAACCACACCCCAGACAGACTGAATCTCTGAAAGGACATCAGACCTAGGTGCTTTAACGTTTTTTTGTTTGTTTTTTTGTTGGTACCGGGGATCGAGCTCTGGTCCTTGTGCTTGGGAGGAAGGTGGCAGAACCACTAAGCTAAATCTGCCGCCCTGCTTTAACATTTAAAAGGCAGGAGGTAGCCAGGTGTGGTGCTGCACACCTGTATTCCCAGCACTCAGGAGGCTGAGGCAGGAGGATTGCTGTGAGTTCGAGACCAGCCTGCTACATAGTGAGTTTCCTACCTCACCCTCTTGAGTAACCGGGACTACAACCACACCCCAGACAGACTGAATCTCTGAAAGGACATCAGACCTAGGTGCTTTAACGTTTTTTTGTTTGTTTTTTTGTTGGTACCGGGGATCGAGCTCTGGTCCTTGTGCTTGGGAGGAAGGTGGCAGAACCACTAAGCTAAATCTGCCGCCCTGCTTTAACATTTAAAAGGCAGGAGGTAGCCAGGTGTGGTGCTGCACACCTGTATTCCCAGCACTCAGGAGGCTGAGGCAGGAGGATTGCTGTGAGTTCGAGACCAGCCTGGGCTACATAGTGAGTTCTAGGTCAGTCTCAACTACATAGTGAGACCGTCTCAAAAAAAAAACAAAAAAACAAACACAACAACAAATAAATAAATAAAAGGCACGAGGTGACATTGTGTAGTCTTCCTACCACCTCTATCCCTGTCACTGTCCTCACCCAGAGGTGGCTGCTGTTGCTATTCCTGTTCCCTGAGCCATTCAAACTTTCCCTCCTCCATGGGCAAACAGCACCCCATGTGGCTTTCACCTGGCATCACACTGCAGTGGCTCCCAAGGACACACAGGCACCCCACCTCCCATGCTGCTCAACCTCAGCAGGTGGATGCTGGGCTGCACCATCTTCTAGCTGCCCAGTTACACAGAGAGGCCCAAGGTACAGCTGTGCTGACCCTGTGCCGGGCTCCCCTCTCCCCACCTCACCTTGAGCTTCTCAGAGTGCAGCAGCTCTTCCTTGATCTCCTTCAGCCTTGCCTCCCGGATGGCCTGCTTCGTCACTGAGCGCATGGCGTCCTGTAGGAAAACACCAGAAGTCAGCCAGGGGATGGGACCCAAGTCATAGCCACACACACACAGCTCCAGCTTACCCTGCAGCGATAGCGGAAGCCTTCAATCTCCTCCATGTGAAACTGGTAGTGAATCAGGACAGGGGCCTCCCCCTCTGGGGAGAAAGGAGCAGGAAAGGCTCAGGACATGGCTGTTGTCTCCATGCTGAGACACCAGACACACATTGCTGTCCTTGGTCTCACAGGCAGCCTGCCAGTCACATGCCAATCAATCAAGAGGCACAGTACAGGGTCTACAGACAAATCCCCTCTCCCACAGGGCAGCGGGAGAGCCCCCCTGCACTTGGGTGCTTACCATCACTGAGAAGCTCCTCGATCCTGCCCAGCTGCGACTGCTCTTCGGGTAGCACAAAGGTCAACACTATGCCTGGATTGTTGGCTCGTGCTGTCCTGCAATGGGAGATGGCCCAGCCTGCATCCCTGCCCTGTGGGCTCCACCATGCTCACTGCACAGGGCCCTGAACACCAGCCTCCCAGCCCAGCCTCCTACCTTCCAGCCCGGTGGATGTAGGCCTCGAGAGATGGGGGAAGGTCGAAGTTGAGCACAGTGGACACATGGTGGAAGTCTATGCCCCGGGCCACACCTGCCTCCGGGTCAGAGGCCCTGCAGAGAGAGGCCAGGGTCAGGCAGGGCCTTTTCTCCTGTAGGACAGTTCTGAAGTTAACCAACAAAACGTCATCCAAACAAAACTGAAGACAAGATGCTGCCATACACTAGACCATTCTTTACCAAAACAATTCAAGGAGGGGCAGGGATTTAGCGCAGTGGCACCATGCCTGCCTTGCCAGCACAAGGTCCTAAATTTAATCCTTGGTAACAAAAAACAAAACAAAGCAAAAAAACATTCAAGAACAGTGCACGGTTACCCACATCTGTGCTCTCAAGGCAGGAGGATTACAAGTTCAATAGCAGCCTGGGAAATTTAAAAGAGACTTTGTAACACCTCTAGGTGAAAAACAAAAAGAGCCTCAAAATGCCAGGAGTGGTGGCACACACATCTACAACCCTAGCACTCGAGAGGCTGAGGCAGGAGGATCACTTTGAGCTCAAGGCCAGCCAGGGCTACATAGGAGTTGAAGATCAGCCTGACATAGCGAGACCGTGTCTTAAAAAAACAAAAGCTCCACAATTGTTCCAGGACCTGTGGCTGCAAACCACTGCTAGCGAGCCTGAATAACAAGCACATGCTCTCTGGGCTCAATCCCAGAAGTGCAAAAAACGAGAAATCCTCCCAGAACAGGACTGTAATGGTAGGCCTGGAGCTCTGCCACAGATCAGGGGCCAAACCCTTGTGCTGACCTCAGCTGTGGGACAACAGCAGCAGGACTCCTGCCCCACTAGGTGGCCTGGGACTCCCTCTTTCCTGGGAAACAGTCTGGGTAGCTGCCAGCCACCACCCACTGCAGGCCTGGCGTCCTCTGGCAGACAGCAGGTGCCAGTGACCTGGATGGGCTGACTGTGCTGTGCACACTGTAAACACCGTTCAGCCCCGTCCCCATCATCCGGCCCACAGCCAGGTAGCTGAACAAGGGAAAGGCTCTTTCTACTACACCACCAACCACCTGAACTACAACACCTTGCTCTCTGCACTCTGGCTTTTTAAAAATAAAAACAAAACAAAACTGAAGGCTGGGCCAGGGATTTAGCTCTGTGGTTTTGCCGCCTGCCTTGCAAGCACAAGGTCCTGAGTTCAACGCCCAGTACCAAAAAAGAAACAACTGAAGGCAGGGGTGGTATACTCCTGTTACCTCAGTACTCAGGAGGCTGAGGCAGGAGGGTCACCACAAGTCAGAACTATACAGTGAGACCATGTCTGAAAACAAAAAACAAAAAAATAAAAAACAGGCCTTGCTGGGGAGGGTGAGTGAAAAATTAGAAATATGGACTCACTTGTCTCCTTTGGGCTTTCGGCCCCGCTGCTTGCCCTTGGCTGGCGCCCCGAGGACTTCAGCATCTGTCGCTATGACACAGTCGTAGAAGCCTTGGTTGAACTGAGAGATGATGTGGCACCTACAGCCCAAGAGTGTGGTCAGTGCAGCGGGCACACTGGAGCCCCGCCCACCGCCTCCTGCTTCCTCCTCCCCCTACCTAATCTTCCCCTCTTCAACTCTGGGCCTCAAATTCCCCAGGGGAAAATGGAATAGAAGTGGGTACTCAGGGTCCTGGGAAATAGCTGTCAGCCAAGTTCAGAGACTGGCCTCTATGACGTGCTGGTGGGACAGGGTCATCAAATGGGTCCCCTCATGTGCCTGCTTGCAACCATCCCCACCAAGACGCGGCTGTACAAACCTGGAACGCAGAGGGAGCTCACCATTGAGCACACAGGCGGGGATGCTGAACTGCTCCAGGAAGAGGCGGAGCCGGTAACTCCGCTCCAGAGTGTTGACAAAGACCAGGGCCTTGCCGCGAATCAACGACAGCTTGAGCAGGGCATAGAGCAGCAGGAACTTGTCTTCCTCAGTCTCACAGACCACCTGGAACTGCTGTAACTGGTCTGGCCCTGGCAGCTGGGACTCTTGTAATTTTAGGGTAACCTGGAGAGAGGACAGGCCTATGGTCAAGGAAGAAAGACAAGTGCCATGGCCACTGGGTTGCCAACCAAAGCACAGACATTTCTGTGTAGGGCCAAGACGTCTCTAAGTATTTCTAATGCACCAAGATCCCTCTAGTTTTGTAACCTAAGAACTCAAAGTGCCCTAACTAATGTGGTGTGTTTACAACATGAGTATATGTAAAGCACTTGGAAAGAGAAACACTGATAAATGATGCTATCCAGCAGGGAAGGCCTACAGCAACAGGTCTCCTGAAAGGCAACATTTACAAAAGGTAAGAATGTTGCCCTTGTAATTTTGGGATTAGGGGTAAGGGTCCCCTGTTTAAGTTTCTAGGCAAAGCACAGTTTGAGCAGGGGACATTAGAGAATATGTAGAGAGAAAGCCTCACTAGGTAGTTCAGGCTAACCTAGAACGCCCAGAGAGCCTCCTGCCTCAGCCTCCCAAGTGCTGGGTTACAGGCATGCGCCACCACGCTCAGCTGATGCTGGCTCAATGCCTCAGAACCAGGAATGACACAGCAATGACAAAAGCTCCACCCAAAGCACCACAGGTTACTCTGAGAAGGACCGTAGAGTCCCTCAAGTGTCCCTTGCCTGCAGCTCCAGCCATGCACGCAGTTCCTCTTACCGGGTTATGCAGTACCAGTTCCTTCAGTGCCTGCACATCTTCGTTAAAAGTAGCTGACATAAGAAAAGCCTGGTAAATTCGCGGCAAGTGACTGAAAAATAGAAAATAGCCTGTCAGGCTCCAGCTTCATGGGTCTCTAAGTGAGGCAGCAGTTTCTGCTCCATCCCTGCTCCCTCCATTCCCAAATCTCTACTCCCTGACTTTCTCACTAGGAACCACCCCCACCCCTTCTTTACCAGAGAAGACTCTTGAGATCTTCCTCAAAGCCAAAGGAAAACAGAAGATCAGCTTCATCCATCACCAGCAGCTCCAGGGAGTCACGCACTTTCAGGCTGTCCTGCTGCAAGTGGCTTAATATGCGGGACGGGGTCCCCACGACCACATCTGGCTTCTCCATCAGCACAGCTCTGCAGGGGGCAAGATGTCCACATCAGGAGGAACTCAGCAGCCAGAACCTCACTCTGGACCTGCCCTCTTTACCACCCACAAACCCAATTGTACTGGTCTTCATAGTTCTGTTCTCTGCTTTCACCCACCTCTGTGAGGCTGAGTCTTCAGCAGCTGAAACATTGGCCACCCGCACATCTCGAGCACAATAAGCAGCCAGCTGCTGAATCATGGACTGGGCCTGCCGTGCCAGCTCCTTGGTAGGAACAAGGACAAGGCCTCTCACGGCCTGTTCCACCACAGGCCCTGTCTGTAGAAGCAAGAACCAAACACTGTAGCCAGCAGGAATGTCACTGGGTCTGCCAGAGGTTTTTCTGTTTCCGGGTCAACCCAAGCACTGCAATACAAAAGCTTACCCTCGTTCTGATCAGCCCCTCCCTCTACCCACCTCACAACAGAATGAAGAGCTTTCCCAGGCACTGACATTCAAAATAATTCACTCTATGGTTACAGGTTACGTGTAACACACAGGTCCTAAAGCGGACTCTCACAATAACTGTGTAAACTCAAAGCCGAGATAGACAGACCTCCTCTTTATAAGAGAAAGTAATGTATCCAAAATGTACACTCGGGCTGCTGGCAGTGGCAGCAGGGCCTGGATTAAGGTCAACTCCAGCCCACAGCGTGGGCTACACGGAGCAGCCGGTTGAGCAGGAGGCCGAGAGAAAACTTGATACCTCCTATCCCCACCCTTTTGGGTCTTGCTTCCCTCCTCCCACTGGCGCCCCCGCGACCCACCGCCTTCCGGTGGAGCAGCAACTGCAGCATCGGGAGAGCGTACGCGGCCGTCTTCCCGGAGCCCGTGCGCGCCCGAGCCAGCAGGTCCTTCCCCTCCAGCGCCAGCGGGATGGCTTTCTCCTGGATCAGCGTGGGCCGCGACCAGCCCAGGTCCGCTACCGCCTAAGAGAAACGCGGAACGTGGCTCACGGGGGGCGGAGGACGGCGGTGAGCCCTATTGAGCTTGTGGGCGGATCTCCGGTCCCCAACCCTCCTGCTACCTGCAAGAGCCGAGGATCCAGGCCCATGTGTTCGAAGCCCAGGCTCTCCAGGTCCGCCATGATTGCGCACACACGGGGAGCAAGCGCAGCGAGAAACAAGCCTGCACGTGAGGACGGGCCAATGCGTGGACCAATCAGCTTCAGCGAAACAGACACTCCCGGAAGTATTGGCTGTAAACTTCCGGCTTATTAACGGCGGTCTGCGACTGCGCAGTGCTCAGCAGCGCCCAAGACCAGGCTCCCTGGCGCTTCCGACGTTTAGGCAATGTTGGTGGGGCTTTCTCCTGCGTTGTCATGATTAACAGTCTGGGCTTAGGTCTCTGGCTGCCCGCGTGACTAGGGTGGTAGTTTGGGGAGCCCACCCCGGGCTGCACTCGGGTCCCACGCAGAGAGGTTACAGATATGTGTGTCAGATCAGAGGTCTCCCTGGGGTAAGAACGTTATCAGACTTCTGCCCCTATTTGGAGCTATTAAGATAGCAAGAAAACAAATACAAGTGGAGACTATCTGTGATCTGGTCCAAAGTTAAGAGACCAGGCCTGTACTACGTAGTGAGACCTTGTTTCAAATGTAAGAAAAGATCAGAGGACTCAACCCACTGTTGAGTGGCTTTGAAGATGGAAAAAGGGTCATAAAACAGGAGCAAGGACATGGATTATTATTCCTTGAAGTTACCAGACCCCTGTGATTACTTTAGGCCCAACCAAATAACCCAAGATAAGCAACTAGTTTCAGTCATCTGAGTGTCAGCCTTAATTCTTTGCCACATTAGTTAACACTCAGATTTAAGCATCTAGGGTACAGACACGTTTCATGGGCCAGTCCTCTGCCTACCACCTAGTACCCAAACACCCAGGACGGCTCAGAGTTACCCAGGAATTCACACCGATGATCTTGCAGGCCGAGTCTGTGCATCCAGCTGACATGGCCCAGTGTGCGCATATCAGGACCTGGGATCCATTTAGATTAAAAAGAGAGTAAGTAGCCTGTGCATCCCAAGTTGGGGGAAACCAAATGATGATGATGGGCACTGCAGTCCGTGGCAGCTGGGGAACAGGACTTCAGTAAAAGGGGTAAGAGTAGGTGCCTCCCAACCCACATTTCCTTTTTTTCTCTTTTTACTAGTCTTAAGGATGAAACCCAGAGAGTGCCAAGCTAAGTCTTCAGCTATTTCTGTTTTTGAGACAGTGTCTTGCTAAATTGCCAGGCTGGCCTCAAATTTACAATCTTCCTGCCTCAGCCTCCTAAGTAGCTGAAATTACAAATGTGCACCAACACATGGGCTTTTTCTTTTTAGTGTGAGGAAGGAGAAGGTTGTTGTGTAGGGATGTTGTAGAGTTTAAGCAAGAATATTGGTCATGTATGGTGTGCACACCTGGAATCCCAGCACTTGGGAGGCTGAGACAGGAAGGTAGCTTCAAGTGTGAGGCCAGCTTGAGCAACATTGTGTTCAAAGCCAGCCTGAATTACATAGCGAGACCCTGTCTCAAACAAAAGGAAGAATGTCAGAACGGAATCAAGGGTGATGCTAGGGGGAAATCACCAAGATTCTTTAGGTATAGCCTAACCCAAAACTGCATAGTTTGAGTTCAAGTCCAGCCTGAACTTTGTAGTAAAATCTTGTCTCAAAGAACCAAATAAGTACAAAAATATTAAATGAGGTGAGCATGGTGGCACATACCTGTAATCCCAGCCCTTGAGAGGCTGAGGCAAGAGGATTGCGGTGAGTTTGAGGCCAGCCTGGGCTACATAGTAAATTCCAGGCCAACCTGAACTGCGTAGCAAGATGCTGGCTAACAAAAAATAAAAATAAAAACAAAAAAAATTAAATGAGAAGCCAGGTGTGGTGGTACAATACCTACAATCCCAGCTCTTGCAAGGCTGAAGCAGGGGTGTCACAAGTTTAAGGCCAGGTAGGGCTACCCAGAAAAACTATCTCAAAAACAAAAACAAAAACAAAAAAACAATCTGCCCAGCGTGATGGGTCAAACTTGTAATCCCAGTACAAGGCAGGTTGAGGCAAGAGGATCACTGAGAGTTTAAGGCAACCACAGGCTACACAGGGTTACCCTAAACTACAAGTGACACCCTGCCTCAAAACACAGGAAAAATAGATACCTGTGTGGAATACTGCAGGACACAAAGAGAAATAACACGGGAATTTAGTTCTGTAGGTCAGCTAAAGTAATTTAATAAATAGGACTTCAAATAAATATAGAAGACTATGAAGGGAGATGTCAAGAAGGGACAACTAATCATATGAAGTTTTATACAGAAGAAGGGCAGGAGAGAAGCATACTGTGAATTATTCAAGCTTAGGATTCAGGGGCTAAAAAAACCAAGTACTTAATCTCAGTCCCTTGCTGATGTCTGTCTACTTGGGTGGCCTTTGAGAATGGTGAAGCAAGTACCCTATCTGGCCCCAAGAACCCTAGAGATGGGCCTGCCCAGGGGGGCACAGAGGACAAGTCCACACTGCAGTCCACCCAGGACACTGACACTGGAAGTCCAGGTGAGGAACCTTCTGCTTTTCATCTCCCCTCTGCCCATGACCTCTTGATTTCATCTCAAACATGGCTATTATAACACACTTTATTTCGCTGGAAAAATCTATATAAAGAACTAAATCTTGTTCCCTTGGGAAAAAAACATTTACCACAGCTTAAATAAGACTCAGGGAAGAGGCAGGGTTGGCGTCTCCTGCCTGTGCCAGCTCTGTCTCCATCTTACCTCTGACACCGAGGCCCTCAGGTGGGATCACAGGCATCCTAAAGCACTTCACTTGGCCTGATGAGAAGCCATGAGAAGCCTGATGACCGCAGCTGTAACAACTGCTTTCTAGTCCACACGCTGGTGGAATCCTGAGAGCTGCTGTGGCAGTTATTAAAAATGTGAACAAACACAATACACAAGGACATGGATTGGTGTTTTCAGCTAGTTACAAGCAGTAACACTTCAACTAGAAGGAAAATATATAATTTATCAAAAAATAGTTCTAATATATAGAAAAACATATCGATCCTCTGGGGCGAGACTTGCCCCTTATTTACATTCACAAAGCCATTGAGGGAATTCGGGACTGGCCAGGGGACAGTGAGGCAGGGCCTACGACTTAAACCAGTGAAAGAGAAATAGAAAGTTTTGCTCATTTTGTGAGAGAACAAAAGGGAATCAGTGGAGGCAAAAGAAACAAGAGTTCCAATTCCTCACAAGCCCTAAAACAGATTTTGAAAGATTGGACCACTGTCCTGTGTCCTTGAGAACCAGGGTTAAACAAGTATCTGATCTGAGTGGTTTGTTTTCATGGTACCAAGGTGATATTCTTTTTCCTCTCTTCTCTCCACCAAAAATCCAGATGGTGGAGGGAGTAGGTAGGAGAGTACCAAATAATAGAGGCAGAAAGGAAGGGTCATGTGGAGAGGGTGCTACACCAACTTCTTGGCCTCAAAGAAGCTCTTGAGGTGACGCATCTGCCAGATGCCGGTGATGATGAGGATGACAGTCTGCGCGATGGACCACCACAGCACCCTCTGATTAGTGCTCTCGCTGGTCAGACGGAAGCGCTCTTCACGATACTGTGATGGGTGAAGGGCACAGGGTTAATGGAGCAGGAGAAACAGTCCTGGCTGTTGTGAGATCCCTCCTTGTGCATGACCACTCAACTCCAGGACCAAACACCTTCTGGAACCCCACCTGTGATTCCATAAGGGGTGTCAGTCTCCCTGCAGCAATTGCCCTAAGGAAGGGACAGTGCTGTCCCTCCACAGGCCCCTCTGTTAGGACTGAAGTCACACTCCTACCATTCAGCAAGAGCGCAAGGGAAAGAGACAACAGCTATTACTAGACTGTGAGCTGTCTTCTCTACACATTGTTTTATACAGCTTCAAAATAAAACTAAAGCAAAAGGGGATGTATACATGTAATGGGATACTGGTCAGCCTCAAAAAGGAAGGGAATGGAACACACTCAACACAGGTGGATAATTCTGACTTTTGTGAAGACTACTGTACTTATGATTCAGACTCAAAGAATCAGAACAGGAGCTAGGGGAGGGAAGGAGAACAATATTTAATAAGTGGAGATTTTCTGTTTGGGAAGGTGCCAATTTGTGAAAATGGACAGGAATACTAGTTGTGAAATAACGTGGATGTACTTAATGCCAGAGCTGTGTACTTAGAGACAATTAAAATGCTCAGTTTTACATTATGTGTATTTTATCACCACAAAGAAAGCAAAGTGTTGAGGGTATGATCAGTGGTATAGTGAATGCACCTCACATGCAGGTGAGGCCCTAGATTCATCAAAAAAGAAGCTGGACATGGTGGTGTACACCTAAAATCTCAGAACTCAGGAGGCTGAGGCAGGAGGATCACTGCTGCTGAATTCAAGGCCAGCTTGGGCTACATAGCCAGATCCTGTCTGAAAAAAAAACAAAAACCCAAACTATCCAGACTGATACCCTCCATTCTAGCTTCTGAAGAACTGATCCCCTAGGTAGTAAAGGCCTCAAGCAGAAACTTGGAGTAAGTAGAGTGGGTATGAAGGGCAAACACAAGGAGACATTCCCTTACCCTCTGGTAATCCTGCTCCTTTTGAATCTGTTCCACCTGATCAAGCAGCTGGCGCGCCCGGAGCTGCAGCTCGGTCAGCTTATCCTTAGCAGCGATCTCCGGGTAATTATTGGCGTGCTCCCCTACCTGGATGTCCAGGTGCACTCGCTGCCAGGAAACAAGGGAGGATGAGAAGTGGACCTCTAGGTCTGCCTCAGTCTACAGACCCCACCTGGCCCTGGCTGGGGGACAGAAGGGCAACATTTGTCTCCCACTTCTGACCCCGTGATGAAGTGTCACTTATGACAATGGCGACAGATCAAAATCGAGACGTTCCAAGTTGAGGCCAAGAATTCCTCTTACCAGCTTCCCCCCAGCAAAGAGGGCCATCCTGGTGGAGTTGGAGTGCAGGCAGATCTGATGCTCACCGGGCGTGTGGGAAGTAAACGTGAAGCGGCCCTCGGAGCCGTACTGCCGGGACAGGACGACCTGCAACCACAGCAGCGATCGCCACCATGACCGTGAGCTCGCGAAGTGCAAGCTCGGTCCACGAGACAGAGCCTACACCCCACAGGGCCCGGCACGGGCACCCTCACCTTGCCGTCGGGGTCCTTCACCTCCACGTGCATGCCCAGGCCGGGGGTCGAGGGCAGGAAGGCCTCCTTCTGCCTGTCCCACATCTGGGTTCGGTAGTTGCCTGCGGGGCAGACACACAGTCATGATCCGGCCCCTCGCTTTGTGGCCCGGGGCGCTGGGCAGGGGGCCTGGCTCCTCCGGGCGCCCTCAGGCCGGGCCTGGGTGGGGGGACGACCCAGCGGGGTTCGGGAAAGGGGCGCTTCCGATCAGGCCGGGCCTGGGTGGGGGGACGACCCAGCGGGGTTCGGGAAAGGGGCGCTTCCGAGGACGGGGCAAAAACAAAGGGCCGCTCCACCCTCGGCCCGCCTGACCGATGACCATGGTCTCGTCGGGGATTTCCTCGATGAAACAACGCTTCTCAGTCTCGCCGATGTGGAAGTAGAGGCCACGGGCGCCCGCGGCGCACAGAGTGAGGAACAACAGCACCGGCTTCCACATCTCCCGTAGCCGACCGACCCTGACACCTGCCAACTAGCCTGGCCTCCCAAGCGCATGCGCGCCTTTGCACCCTGCTTTGCGCCTGCGCCCCGCCTCAGCGCTTCCCGCGAGATGGCGCCTGCGCAGTGATGTCCACCCTCGGTTTCCCAAACTTCGTTACTGTAGGTCGCTAGTTGCTCTGCGCCTGCGTGCTGCCTTTGCAACGCCGCGAACCCGGGAGAAAGCGCCTGCGCAGTGGCGCGAACCTCCCTTCGGGTCGGGTGTCTCGCAGCGCAGTTCACGTGTGCGCTGCCCTTGCCCAGGGACTCAGGGACAAGGAAATCTGATTCTGCCGATACCCGGGAGACTTGCCGTGGTGGGCGGCGCCCAGACCTCACTTGGCTAAAACAGAGGCCCCGGCCGTTTTCCTTAGTGTACCTGGTGTGCTTGCCGCCATCCGTTTATCCAGTGAGAATGGGACGGAGCGGACGCCCCGTCTGGACCTGCGATCCTTCGCAGACCCCGCGTTACCAAAGCTTGGGTTCTTTTGTGAGACGCTGAGCTTTGGCTTTTGGCAGGAAGTCTCGGGGTTTGCAGAGGGCAGCATTTCCCTCGCTTTCGCCAGCTGGAATGACAGTTTGCAGTGTTCAGGTTTACACTGTGTGAGCTCTGTCTGCCTTTCTAGGGGACTCAGGGCTGTGTCCCTTCACAGCCTCTCTACCTCATTCTCCAACCTTCGTGTTCTGAAAAACGCATAACTAACGTACCCAGGCTGATCTAAAACTCACAATCTTCCTGCCTCAGCCTCCTCGGTGCTGGATTTCCAGGTATGTGCCCCTATGCCTGGGTTTTGTTGGATAATCTTAAACAGATTCTATCCCCCATTGTAGAAAATTTACTTTAGGTAATCAGCTTTACTCCTCAAAGGTGATGAAGCACCTAAAGGCCTACTATTCCAATTACTTGGGAGGCTGAGGCAGGAGAATCACAAGGTCAAGCCCAGTCAATGGCGATTTAGCAAGATCCTGCCTCAAAGTGAAAAATAAAACAGGTTGGGAATGTAGCTCAGTGTGAAGGCCCTAGGTTCGATCCCCAGGCTCCCTAGGTTTTGTTCAGGTCTGCCAAACCTTCCTTTGCATACTGAAGAAGTATGTGGTGTACAGACATTTGTGGCAGCTGCTGTTCTAAGATCACAGTGGTAACCAAAATACAAGCCCTCATCTGGAGGCTGTCTGCTGATAAACAAGAAGAGTAAATAAATAAACAAGGTCAAACGGAGTAAGTGTCTAAGAGGAAGGGGGAATAAAAAGATGATGATGTGTACACATCCAAGTCCCCAGGAGGAATGTTAACATCATACTCGGCAAACAAGAATTATTAAACATTTGGGGTTTTTCTTTTAATTTTTAGGTGTCAAAAAGGAGGGGCAACGCTCCTTTCCTGGGACCCCTCTCTCTTAGACAGAAACTACCTCTCAGCAAACTTTTCCTACTCTTAAAAAAAAGGGAAAAAATGTCAGAGGAGAAAAAGGCAAGGAAGAAGAAGCGGGTATGGTGAGTTAAATGGAGGCCTCCAGAAGATATGTCCATGTCTGACTCCCGGGAACCTTTGGATGTGACCTTAACTCAGAACCTCTGCAGGTGTAGTTGGGGATTTTGAAACATGATGATCTGGATTAACTAGCAGTGCCTTAAATCCGGTGACACCGAAACCACTCACCCCTTCAGTTGACTGCTATCTGCAATAACAAAACAAAAAACGGGTTCAGGGATTTAGCTCAGTGGTGTCACCACCTGCCTCACAAGCACAAGGTCCCAAGTTCCATCCTTGGTATAAATTTTTTTTCGGGGGACTCAGCTCTGCCCTTTCCCACAGCTGCACTGGCACAATGTCCAGGGGCTATCCTGACTTGGCGAAGCTCAGGGAGGCCCGAGGCTGGCCCCCAGATTCCCTCACCACACAAAG
>NW_022900929.1:24925483-24931660 GCF_012274545.1 Fukomys damarensis
TATATATATATATACAAGTTTGTGAGAATTAAACACAGAACCAGCATATAATACTACTATCTCACATCTGAACATTTATCCAAAGAAATTGAAGTCAGAATCTGGAAGAGATAACTGCGCTTCCATTTTCACAACAACATTATTTACAATAGCCAAGAGGTAGAAGTAGTTTAAGTGACAAAATTGTGTATATGTAATTTATTTTACACACACACACATACCTGGATATTATTACTCAACTATCAAAAGGGGTAAAGTGCCAGGCTTGGTAGTACATACCTGTGATCCCAGTTTTTTGGGGAGGCTGAGGCAGGAGGACCATGCATTTGAGCCCCAGCCTGGGCAATTCAGTGAGACTCTATCGTGCAGTAAAGCAATTTTAAATGGGTAGACACAATGGATGTAATCACTGCAAACATGTACCAATTAAAATATTAAAAATGCAAAAGGGTTTAGTTATATAGCTCAGTGGTAGAGTGTTTATGAGTTCAATTTCTAGTACTACACAAAAGAGAGAAAGAACAAAGGCAGGGGCCAGGGATGCAGTTCAAAGGCATCCCGCCTGCCTGGCAAGTGCAAGGTCCTGAGTTCAATTCCTGATACAAAAGAAAGAGAAATTGGTTCACTTATCCAGACCCCTCAAAAAATTGAATTTAGAGGCAGCAAGAGCAGCGGGAGCCAGGTTTTAATACAGCCAGACTTGCAAGCCTGGTGTCTGAAGGAAAGGAACACAGCTGGCAGCACAGGATTAACAGCCCATGGTGCAGCTCCCTCCTCATTGGCTGAGAACTATGGGAGGTACAATATCGCCCAGTGGGGCTGATGAATCCCAGGTCCCCCTTACGTTTGAGTTTGGACTGGTTCATAGTATCATCTGTTCTTTATTTGGGGACTTTCTGAGAAGCAGGTGCATCAGGCACCACACTGATTACTGGCACCTACCTTCTGCCGAGGTTCCCTCACAGATTATCTTTATCTTTCCTTCAAGCTCCCACGTGCCCAGGGACTCTCCAAATGCACGACCTCTGTCAGTCAGTTAGAAAACAGGTAGGGGAGGTAGAAAGACAAGGGAGGGGAAGCTAGCCAGACTTGGGAGAGGTGCCAAGGACACAGTTACCAGAAAAGCCAGCTCCCCCCACCCACCTAGCAAATGCAAAGACAATAAGAGACACCCATCTAAGGGTGCATCTAATATGTAAGACACTCACACATGCCCGCACACCTACACATTGACACACTTATGTATGTTCTTATGACAGCAAAATTAGATAGAAATATTCTAGGCAGTCAGACAGGGCTAGGGCTAGGCCCTTGAGGGAGTCAATGAAGAGGATGAGAACACATTACCAGTGTGGCTGGAGACGGATCTGTTGAAGGTCAGGCTTCAAGACAAAGACAGAATGAACAGGCTGGCCTGCCTCCCCAAGGGATAAGCAATAAATTGAACATTATACTATAATTAGTATCAACTGGTCCAATAAAGTCTAGATGGACATCAGTCACAGGTAGGTGACCAGGACCTCCCAATCCTAAAGAGGTCCCTGTTCTTTCCGTGTACACTTGTTACATGACCTGCTTTCCCATTGGATCAACATTACCTAAGAAGCTATACTTGTAATCTTACCGGTTGATCATAATTTTGACCCAAGTTGTACCCACCTTGTAATTTTGTACCCACCTCATGATTTTATTTACTTATTTTTATTTATTTTGCGGTACTGGGGAATCAAACTCAGGACCTTGCACTTTCGAGGCAGGTGGTGGCACCACTGAGCTAAATCCTCACATTCCTCCCCCCCACCCGTGATTTTGCTCTATAAAACCTTTGAGGGGCCAGGGATTTAGCTCAGTGGTTTTGCCATCTGACTTGTAAGTGCATGGTCCTGAGTTTGATTCCCAGTACACCCCCTAAAAAAATTCTCCTTTGCGAAGTAGACTCATTGGCAACCCACTTTTGGGTCCCCTCAGATCACTCAGGACCTCTTTCTCTCAACAGATTTTTCCTTTGAACCTTCACTGTTCCTTAGAATTCATTCTTTGATTTTGGGGAACATGGACTCAGTGTATCTTACATTTAGCAGGTGGGGAGTTACACTTATTCCCCCTATATAATTCTCACTTTTAACATCAGTATAATATCACACCAGATACACACATGGGCACAAGTCCTCTTAATTATTAAGTCAGCTGCCTTCCTAATAAACCCTCCCTCTTTATGATTTCATCACAAAGGGATAGGAATGGCCAGAAGGCCTAGGCCAGGGTCAAAGATAGTGACAAGTACCTACTTAGGGG
This sequence comes from Fukomys damarensis, assembly GCF_012274545.1. Taxonomy (NCBI): domain Eukaryota; kingdom Metazoa; phylum Chordata; class Mammalia; order Rodentia; family Bathyergidae; genus Fukomys; species Fukomys damarensis. The sequence continues at coordinate 24,927,779 of NW_022900929.1, forward strand.
ATAGGAAAAGACCCTAGTCCCTTGGAAAAGGAGCCAGGGATATGAGCTCACAGGCTTTTAGCTCTGAAGCCCCCTACCACCTCATAGTAAGTAGCTGTGTATCCTCTTTCTTTTCCATCTTTTTCCACAAACAAACCATCTTTGTTACACTGAACTTTGCCCTTTTTTAGTTTTTTACTGGCACCAGGTTTAGGATGGCATGGAGCTGCATTTTCAGCAGAGCAGTGACACGGTGTTCTTGCAGACATCTAGGTTAAGTAAAAATATTATAGGGCTGGGGATTTAGCTCAGTAGTTCCACCACCTGCCTTGCAAGCACAAGGTCCCGAGTTCGATCCCCAGTACCAAAAACAAAATATTATAGTCAGTCAAATAAGGCTGGACCCTCAAAAGAGTCAATACAAAAGATGAAAACACATTACAACAGTGCATTAGGTGGAGGCCAAACCTCAAGATAAAGATGGAATGATCAGGCCTACACACTTCCCCGAGGGAGGTGATAAGTGGTAATGACACCTGGTCTAGTAAAGTTTAGATAGACATCAATCACCTCGGTGGGTGACCAAGACCCTCAGATCCATCACCTTCCTAGAAGTTCTTTGTTCTTTCTATGTACACTTGTTATGTGACTTGTTCCCCATTGGGTCACTATTACCTAAGCAACTATACTTGTAACCTTATTGGTTGATAAGAGCTTTAACCCATGTTGTACCCATTGAGGTTGTGCTTTATAAAACTTCCCCTGAAAAGTGGGGTCCTCGGCTATTTATTTGGGACCCCTCCTACCTCTCAGGAGCTATCCTCTCAATAAACATTTCCTACTTTTAATCTCCATTATTTCTAAAATAAATTCTATTTTAGAGAATAGAAACTTGGTGTATCAGCCATCTAACAGGTTGGGCATTATATTTCCATTTAGAGATCCTATTTCATCTCTGATATCATAACTATCACCATGACACAACATGGTGAGCTATCCACTGCTGAATGTAACATTCCAGCCCACCCTCGGAACAGCTACATCCCCAGCCCTGGTTTGTCCCCCGCCCCATCCCTGTTTTTTGAGACAGGGTCTCCATAAATAGTTCAGGCTGGACTTGAACTCACAGAGATCCTCCTGCCTCTAGTTTCTGAATGCTGGGATCACAAGCATGTGCCACCACACCTGACTATCTTGTCTCCTTTATTCTTTAATTTTCCAATAGGAGATCAAACTTGGGTCCTTGTGCTTGCAAGGCAGGTGGCAACACCACTGAGCTAAATCCCTGGCCCTCTTGTCTCCTTTTTTACCAACATTTTATTTTATATTTTTATCTTATTGCAAGTGTGAAGGCCCCTGGGTCTGATCCCTAGTAACATCAAAATAAAGAAAAAAACAAAAAATCCATAGCAAAATAGTAGCAAACCAAAGCTAAAACATAAGAGAATTATACATCTTGGGCCAGTGGGATTTTCCCCCTGAATGTGAGGCAGTTCTGGGAAGCAGGGCCACTGCACTGATCAGCAGTACAGGCTACACATCTCTTGCTGCACTGTTACTATTCGCTTGAGTGAAGGACGGCTGAACACTCAAACAAGTTACGTGAAGCCTGTTTCCTATTTGCAAATTTCCACCAGGGGATAGCGAAGGCTGCAGGTTCTGGGCTGACAGATTTCTCCAAGCTCAGGAAAAGTGCCCTGGGGCCCAGGAAGCCAGGTCTGCATCCCCTCTCCCACCCCTGCTGGTGGCAGCCTAGGGATCTTGTAAGCCCCAGCCTTGGGCTTTGCATCTGGACCATAGGGCATCCTTGGCTGAACCCTGAAGAGCACCCACTTCCCCAGAGGCCTGGGGCTTGGACCAGAGCTCCACCAGGCCCTTAACTCAAACTGCTGTACTCTCAGCATGTTCTCTGTTATTCTTGAGAACTACAAGTGAGAAGATGGGAAAACTGAAGATCTGTCCTGCAGGTTCCACATGAGAACTTGAGCCAATGTAATATACGATGTGAGCAAAACATGTGTTGAATGTTTAAGCTTTAAAAAATGTATTACAGAAAAGACACATTCCCATGTTCCCCTTCAAAATCCTCCCTCTCACTTTGCACACACTTAGCCCATCATTCTTGCCACTTTCTGCAGCCGTTCTGGAGTCCTCTTTCATAAGTGCCTTTAGTTGTGTTATTGTGGCTGCCTGGATGTCCTGAATTGATTCAAAACATTTCCCTTTCAAGGTCATTTTGACTTTGAGGAAGAGCCAGAAGTCCCAGGATGCCAGATCTGTTGATTAGGGTAGATGAGGACACAGCGTCATGTTTTTGACAGAAATTGCATACCAGAAGTGACTTGTGACACAGAGCTTTGACGTGATGGAAGATGAAAGCATTCGCCCATTTCTATGCACTTTTTTTGTTTTGTTGCTTTTTGAGACAGGGCCTTGCTACATAGCTCAATCTGGCTTTGAACTTACTATGTAGCCAAGGCTGGTCTCAAGCTCCCAAGTGCTGGGGTTACAGGCCTGCACCACCACACTCGACACAGGATGTGGCTCATAGGTAGATCATTTGTCTAGCATGTTCGAGGCCCTGAGTACAATCCCCAGTACCACAAAAGGATTATTTATTTATTTTTGGTACTGAGGATCAAACTCAGATCCTTGTGCTTGCAAGGTAGAGGGCAGAACCACTAAGCTAAAGCCCCGGCCCATAAAAGGATTAAAAAAAAAAAAAAAAGACATGTCACGAAATGAAGCTTTTCCCTGCCATTAACGATGAACTGTAACATCTCAATATGTGATTGAGTGTAATTTACCATATCTCATCAATTTTGTGGCAAATTTTTCCCCAAAATTTAACATTTTAAAATTGGAAGCATCTTCCTGGGCTGGGGATTTGGTTCAGAGGTGCTGCTGCCTGCCTCGCAAGTGCAAGGTCCTGAGTTCGAGCTCAGGTACCACAATAAATAAATAAATAAATACATACATACATACATACATACATAAATACATAAATAAAATTGGAAGCATCTTACAATTAATGGGTGTAATAATTAGTAATTTCCACTCTTGATAAAGTGACTCTGGAGCCAGGACAGCTCAGAAGAGGTCCCAGCAGGGTGTCCTGACACTTGTGGACTACGGATAGTGACACAACTCACAGGTAAGGCGCTCATGAATCTCGACACCACAGGACAGCCTGTTTGTTACCTAAAGGTTTTTGTTTGCTTGCTTGTTTTGGAGACAGGAGATTGCTATATAGTACATGTTGGTCTTGAACTCACTGTGAAGCCTAAGTTGGCCTCAAACTCACAACAATCCTGCCTCAGCCTACCGAGGGCGGCGATCACAGGTGTGCAACTTCAACCTATTTTTGCGCTGTGATACACTTTGTATGAACCCAATTTTCAGTACTGGCTTCCTAACAGGTGCAAAGAGTACCTCACTCTAGAGAAACTACCCTCGGCTGTGGCTCTCCAGCCTCTCCAGGTGCACAGCAGCCCCGCCCGGCCCCAGACGCTTCAGCATTGGCCGTTCTGCGCCGTGACGCTCGCCCCCTCTGTGACGTCACGATCCAGACCCAGTGAAAGGGGCGGGACTCTTCTCCAGGGGCCGACTACGTGCTGGCGTCACACGCTGAGGCGGGGCTGAGAGTTTGGTTCCCCGAAGTGGGGAGTCCGCGTCTCATTCCGGTGGAGCAGAGCGGTAGACAGGTAACTGCGCGCTGCACCTGGGAGTGGGTCAGTGCCGGCTGCCTAGACACTTGCCAGCCGGAGGTCACGGCTGAGGGTGTGGCTGCCGCGTCCTTGGGTCCTTGGACGCTGAGGTGACGGGAGTGGAGCTGGACCGAGCGGGGCAGACGGAGGGCGGCGGTGGTGGGCGGATGCAGGGGCTTGACAGACAGACGCGGTA
>NW_022900929.1:24931761-24963363 GCF_012274545.1 Fukomys damarensis
GACCCCCAAGGTCGTGGCGGCTGCACATGGCAGGCACCGTGGGGCTGCGTCCTGCCGCGCGGACGTCCCTTTGTCCTGGGGAGCAGCCGTCCTACCCCGGACTGCTCGACCTTGGCGGCTACCTCTGCCTCCCAGCCGGTAGTACCTGGGAAGGGGGAAGCCCGCAAAAGGGCTCTCTGGCGACTTTTCCCTTGCGAAGGGTGTGCGACAGCCGCTGGGATGTTACGGGAACCTGACCCCGAGCCGGTTACAGTGCCAGTCCCTAAAATGACGTTTAGCAAGTTTAGTTGCCCGTCTCCCTGAGGACAGGTATAGGGCTTTTGATGGCACCTGTAAGCGGGCAATCAGGCTGTGGGGAAGGGGCGGTGCCCGGTGGGCCGCGCCCTTGCCGAGCCACTTCCGGCCCATTGTGCGCATGTCCGGGAGATGGCGACCGTGAGCATCTTAGTTGGAGCTCAAGTCTTGGCTTCAGGTCACTAACCACACATTTGTACGGTCCCCCAGGAAAGCGGGCCACCGGCTTGAGATAGGCTGAGAAGGCCTCTAAGTTTCGGACAACTGAGCATCGTGGCCTCCTCCACGGCTGAGATATCAGCTGAAGGAGTCATTGGGCGGATACAGTTTAGGGATGTGACCTCTAAAGTTGGTGATAGAAGCTAGGCGAAGTAAAGGGTTTATTCAGTTTTTCCCTTGATCTCACGACTCAGGCTTGCCCAGGTGTGTCTGTGCCCCTTTTCTCTGACACCAGCAAAGGGAACTGTGTTCGGCTTTCTTCACAGCTGTTCTGGTAGCCCTACGCTTGGAGCGTGATTGCATGTGCACTGGTGTAAGAATGAGTGGCACCAAGTGCATCAGTCAGGCCACCCATTTATTGCTGTGACCTACCTGATGGAAATATTTGATATTATTGTAGCTTTCTAAATTAGCTCAGATGTATCTTGGGAATTTGGAGAGAGATCATAGTATCTTTCCGTGTGGTACCAGGAATTGACCCTACAGCCTTAGCAGTGAACTATATCCCTATCTATTTTTATTTTTTGAGTCAGGGTTTTGCTAAGTTGCTAAATTACCCAGAATGGGCTTGAAGTTATGGTCCTCCTGTCTCAGCCTTCTGGAGTGCTGGAATTGCAGGTGTGTGTCACCCACACCTGGCTTCTTATTAATTTTTTTAGAATACTTTTAACATTTCAATTATCTTTTCTCTTTGAATAACAACTTCGAGATATGATTCACTCTGAATACAATTCACCTGTTTAAACTCAGTTCAGTAGTTTGTAGTATATTCAATTAGCAGCCACCACAATCCAGTAACTTTGAAAGAGTAATTTGAGTCTCAGAAATATTTATACAAAAATGTCTGTTGGTTTTGATTAAATTTAAAGTTTTTTTTTTGGCTTATCAATAGTTGGAAATTATTTTTCATGGTTTTGGAGGCTGGGAAGTCTTAAGATTGAGGTGTTGGCAGGTTCTGGGTGTGGTGCTAGCCTGCTTCCTGGTTTGCAGACAGTCAGCCCTCATATGTTCTCACATGACAGAAGGGGAAGGGAGTCTTGGCCTCTTTTTTAAAGGCACTAATCCCATTTGTTAGGGTTGCCCTCGTGGGCTAATCGCCTCCCATAAGAACCGCCCCCCCTAGTATTCTAACCTTGGAGGTTAGCGTGTCAGCATATGAATTTTTTCTAGGATACAAACACAAGACCATTCGCCTCCCATAAGAACCGCCCCCCCTAGTATTCTAACCTTGGAGGTTAGCGTGTCAGCATATGAATTTTTTCTAGGATACAAACATACAAGACCATAGCAACAGACTGCAGGCACAAGGAGTATAGCCAATCAGGATTTGTGTCTGTGAACTGGGATTCACCAGAGCACAAGCAGTGAGGCTGTGTGTGTAGATTACTCACAACTAGTAATTGGGTGTGAGGGGAGAGCAAGGCAGGTTCACTTGTGGAGATGGGGGCCTCCTCACTAGTCTCTATGGAGAATGCTCAGTTTATTAAGTGCCAAGCATTTACTGTGTTTATGAGGTGTTGGGATGAGTTAAAGACAGCTTCTTTTTGAGTACCATTTTTATATTTTGAGATAATTGTACAAACTATGAGAAATGTAAGTGTTAAAATTTTGAGAAATTCTACATACAGATCTGTTATATACAGTCAAAACAAATAGGAGCTGGGTGTAGTGGTGCACAGCTGTAATGCCAGTACTCACCTGTACCAGCACTTGAGAGGCTGAGGCAGGAGGGTTTCAAACTCTTGAGTTTGAGGCCATCCTGTGCTACATAGATCTGGTCCTCCCACCCCCCCAAAAAAGAAAACATAAATTAGTGCAAAGATCCTCTGTTTTTCTCCAGTGGTAGATTTTCCTCAACTATAGTACATATCATAACCAGGTATTTACATTAGTACAATTCAAGATACAGAATATTTCTATGATCTCAAGGATATGGCCTTTTGCCTCTTTTGTTGTTGCTGAGTTACGGTCTGGTTGTGTAGTTCAGATTGGCCTTGAACTCACTATGTCGCCTAGACTGGCCTCCAACTTGCAGCGATCCTCCTGCCTCAGCCGCTTGAGTGGTGCCATGCCACCACACCCAGCTGTCCTATTGACTTTTTTTTTTTTTTTTTTGGTACAGGGGATCAAACTTGGGTTCTTGCTCTTGCAAGGCAGGCCACCGAACCGCTAAGCTAAATCCCCAGCCCCTCTATTACCTTTTTTAAGTCAGCACTGATGTTCCTTCTGCCTTTAACCCTTCTGGCAACAAGGCAACCAATTTACTGTTTGCCTAATTTTGGTTACCAAGAATGCCAAATGAAGGGTGAAATACAGCCTTTTGGAATTGATGTTCCATTCAGCTCAGTTCCCTGGAGTTTCATCCCAGCTGTGATGTGTTATTCCTAGTTTGATCCTTTCTCTGGCATCTGCTATGGATGAACACAATTGGTTTAACTCTTCATCAATACCTGGCATTTTTTGGTATTCTTTTATATAATAGCTAAATATTGGAAGCCACCTATATGTCCACCATATGTGCACTAATGCACATATATGCACTATATGCACATATATATATGCATGCACATATGTGCACTATACGCACAAATAAAATGTATATACAGTGGGATACTACTCTACTATAAAGGACAACTTGGACTCCTTTGTAGAAAAATAGATAAACTTTTTGAGACCATAATGTGGAGTAAGACACACAAGCTTAAATACTACATGATTTCTTTTATATGACAGACTCTTCTATATATTTTTATTATTATTTATTTGTGTGTTACCAGGGATCAAACTCAGGATCTTGCACCTGTCAGGCATGCGAGGTGCCACTGAGCCACATCCCCAGCCCCCCAAAATATATATTTAAAAAAAGGGTAAAATAAAAGATAGATAATGGGAGATTTGTTGTAAAAGGGAAAGGGATCAAGAGATGGAGAGAGGGCCAGGCATGGTGGCACATACAGGAGGACTCAGGAGGCTGAGGCAGGAGGATCATTGCAAGTTTGAGGCCAGTCTGGGCTATGCATGAGTTCAAGGCTAGCCTGAATCACATAGGCAGACCTTGTCAAAAGAGAGAGAGAGAGGGAGGATGGAGGGAAGAGAGAGGAAGGAGATGAAAAAGAATTAAGATTTGCTACATACATGTACCAACTCCCCAGGATGAATGTAATCATTGTGTACTGCAAAAATGTACTCATAACAAAAATAAAGGAAAAAAATTACCCGTTGTATTTGCTCCACAACCTTGCCAGTATTTGATGATGTTACTGTTTTTTATTTTAGCCATCCTAATGTCTCATTGTGGTTTTAAATTTGCATTTCCTTGATGGCTAATTATATTGAACACCTTTTCATATGTTTTATTGGTAAATGAATCCTATTGATTAAAATGTCCGTATCTATGTCCCATTTTATGGTTGGATTTTTTTTTTTTTTTTTTTAAGATTTTTGACTGTTTTTTTTTTTGTACCAGGGATTGAACTCAGATCCTTTGTGCTTGCAAGGCAGGTGTTGTGCCACTGAGCTAAATCCTTGGCCCAAGACTTTGACTGTTGAAGCTAGCTTTGCCTTGAATTTGTGATGCTCCTGCCTCAGCCTTCCTAGTAGCTGGGATTACAGTCATGTTCCACCATACTCAGCTGTTTAATCTTGGGAAGTTTTTTTTAAAACAATGGTAGCAAAGGTTTATTAAAGGTAGAAAAAGAAACAGGCTCTGCTGAGTGAGTTTGGGCCAAGTAAAAGTTGAAGTAGTACACTCTACAGCATGAGGGCAGGCCACCATGCAAGAGTGAATACGGGCTGAGAATTCTTTTTTTTTTGAGGGTCTCACTACATAGCCCAGGCTAGCTTCGAACTCATAGTTATCCTCCTGCCTCAGCCTCCCAAGTGCTGGGATGACAGGTGAGGGTCACCACGCCTAGCAAGAATTCTTTAGATGTTTTAGATACTAGTTCTTTTTGGATGAGTGGCTTGCAGGTATTTTCTTTTACTTTGTAGATTGTCTTCATCTTAATAAGCTCTTTTCAAAGCAAAAGTTTCTAGTTTTGATGAAGTCTGGTTTATCAATTTTGTCTTAGTAAATTGTGCTTGTGGTGTCAAGTATAAGAATAATCTAGACTATTTATTAATTCTTGCTATGTAGTTGACACTGGGCTCGAATTCACTCTAGCCCAGGCTGGCCTCAAACTCAGTGGCTATCCTCCTGCCTCAGCCTCCTGCCTGGGAGTCTACAGACATGTGCCACCACTCCTGGTCCAACCTTTATCTGGAACAAACCTTGCTAGGTCATAGTGTATAACTGTATATGTTACTAAGTGCTATTTGACAATATTTTGTGAAGAGATTTTTGCATCTGCATCCCAGTATTAGTCTGAAACTTGTTCTTTGGTAGTGTGTTTGGATTTGATATCAGGGTAAGTGTTTGTTCTTTTGTACTGTCTGGAAGATGTGAGGATTTGAACTAATTTATCTTTACATACTTGGTAGAATTCTCCAGTGAAACCATCTGGGTTTGCAAATTGCTTTTTCAGGAACATTTTAATTACAAATTAAATTTCTTTAGTAGTTACAGGATTACAAAGTTACCTGTTTCACATTGGGTGTGTTGTGTTAGTTTTTACTATTATTGAGTTCTTCTATATCCTTGCTGATTTTTATGTTTAGCTGTTCTGTTGCTCAAAGAGGAGTATAAAATCTCAAACTATAAATTGTCTTTTGTGGGGCATGGCAGTGCAAATCTGTAATCCCAGCCCTTGGGAGGCTGAGGCAGGAGGATCACAGTGAGTTTGAGGATAGGACTACATAAAGAACCTGCCTGTGGATCGCAAAGGGATTCTTCTGTTTCCCTCGCCTTAAAATGGCCCTAACTAGTGATGTGTCTGGTAATTGCCCTTGCTCTGAAGTCTACTTTATCAGCTACTGGTCCTTTCCCCTGATTAATATTGGCATATTAATTGGTGTATCATTTTTATCCTTTTCCTTTCAGTGTTCTATCATCATATTTAAAGTGAATTTCTTGTAGACAGCATACAGTTCTGTCCTGTCCTTATCCATGCTCCTGTCTGTCTTCTAATGTGTGTACTTACATTTAATGTGATTATTGATAAGGACTGATGTCTTCCATATTATTCTTTTATTCTTTATTGACTGCTATGATTTTTCATGTTTTTTCCTTCCTGTAAGCTCAACATATTTTGGAATTCTATTTTTATTTGTATGTGTTGTTTTTTTGGTTTTGTTCTGTTTCGTTGTTGGATATTTTGAGACAATCTTGCTGTGTAGGCCAGGCCAGCCTTAACACACTATGTAGCCCAGGCTAGCCTTGAACTTTGAAATCCTGCCTCAGCCCCCTGAATGCTGGGACTACAGGAGTGTGCCTGCATTTTTTTTTAATTTTTTAATTTTTTTTTTTTTTGTAGTCCTGGGTAGTGCAATTGGTAGGCAAGTACTGTGCTCTACCACTGAGCTATATCTTCAGCCCTTTTTACTTTATTGAGACCCTGTCCCAATACAGTTGCACCATCTGGCGTAGGTTTTAGGATGCTCCTGCTTTAGCCACACAAGTAGCTGGGATTGCAGGTATGTACCACCATGCCCAGCTCATATATCATTTTTGGGTGTATCTTTTTTTTTTTTGTCTTTTGAAAGATACAGTTTTATCTATTTATGGTGGGTTTTTTTGGTTTTTTGAGACGGTCTCACTGTGTAGTTGAGACTGACCTGGAACTCACTATGTAGCTGAGGCTGGTCTCAGATTCACAGCGATCCTCCTGCCTCAGCCTCCCGAGTGCTGGGATTACAGGCATGTGCCACCGTGCCCGGCCTTAATGGTGGGTTTTTTGGAGAACTTTTTGGATTTATTTCTCATTCCTTTGAGGTTGTATCTTTTTACATGCTTTTTAAAAGTTAATTGTCTAGATAGATACAACTTACCAAGTTTGCTGATGTCATTGTTTTACCAGTTTTAGTGAAGTACAGGAACCCTACATCTCTAGCTGGGTGTGGTGGCACGCACCTGTAATCCTAGAACCTGGGAGGCTGAAGGCAGGAGAATCGCTGAGAGTTTGAGGCCAGCCTGGGATACATAGTGAGTTCAAGGCCAGCCTGAGCTACATAGTGAAACCCTGTCTCAAAAAACCAAAAAGATCAGCCAGGGATTTAGCTTAGTGGTACCACCACCTGCCTCACAAGCACAAGGTCCTGAGTTCGCTCCTTGGTACCAAAAAGAAAAAGAAAGAAAGAAACATATCTTTGCTCATCCCCATTAAAATTGTCTTCAGTATTTCCCTGTCGTACATTTAGAGCTGTAGCAGACCTGTTAAACTTTTTACTCCAGTCATCAAACATAATTTAAGAAATTCAAGAGAAGGAAATGGTATCCATATATTCTTTTCAATCCCCTGCCCCACTTTGAGAGTGTCTTACTACTATGTAGCCCAGGCTGGCCTCAAACTGAGGATCTTTCCGCCTCAGCCTCCAGTGTGCTGCGATTACAAGTGTGTGCAATCAATCTAGGCATTTGATTGAAACAGGCTCTAGGTTTGGCTAGATTGCCCACGCTGGTCTCAGACATGATGTTTCTGCCTCAGTAGTTGGGATTACAGGCATGCATCACCACGTCCAGAGCTAAATCCCCGGCCCACATGTCCAGCTTTTGATGATGGTTAAGAAAACAATTTTTTGAGAAGAATCCTTGCTGTGGAGCCCAGGATAGCCAGGAAAGGGTTATATAGTGCAGGCTGGCCTTGAACTCAGTCTTCCTGCCTCGGTGCTGGGATTAGAGGCATGTATCACCACATCTGGTGATGGTGGCTTTTAAAATTTTTATTATTATATTATTATTATTATTTTTTGGTACGGGGGATCAAACTTGGGTCCTTGCGCTTATGAGGCAGGCGGTACAGAACCACTGAGCTAAATCCCTGGCTTTATTATTTTTTTTGACAGTGGCTTTTTTAGACCCTTTGCCAGGTACTTACAGCTGTGTCATCTTGGTGTTGGTGCCTGTAGCCTGTCACTGTGGAAAGGAGATTGTCCTGATTCTTGCTCTGAGGAGTGCTCTTCAGTTGCAAGTGGACCACTTAGGGAGCAGTGGGGAGCATGATCTTTCCTAGGTCTGTGGGCAGAGCAGGCCAGGCTTCTTCCCTCCCACAGGCGAAGGTGTGCCTGGGAGGGGCTCCTTGTTACTGCTATGGTGAGAGCTCCCCCCAGAGGCACCTGCTGAATGCAGGCTCCCTGCCTGTGCTCCCTGATAGGGTGAGGCTGGGCATCCCTGGTTTACACTGTGACCTTCTAGTGGGCTGCAGGGGGGCCCACGAGTGTTTGCTCTGTATCCCTGTTGCTACCCTTCTGCCTGTCCCTTGGGCTGGTACAGCAGGCTTTTGTTGGGGTTGTTTTTGTCTACATCTGTTGGCATTTCTGAATTGTGGTCTTCTTTAGTCCTTAGTCTGGTACACATGACACAAATATACAGTAAAAGCATTAAAAAACAGTGAGGTTTGTCCCAATCTGAAAGTTCATAACTTGAATGTTCATAAGTCAGGGACAAAGGAGAAAAAACATAAAAACTTTAAGTGTGGGAATTTAGCTCAGTGGTTCTGCCACCTGCTTTGCAAGCACAAGGTCCTGAGTTTAATCCCAATACCAAAAACAAAAAACAAAAAACAAACAAACAAAAAAACCCCAAAAACCCAACAACAAAAAAACACGTAAGTCAGGGACTTAACTGTAGTTCAGGCTGGCCTTGAACTCCAGTTCAATCCTTATGCCTCATCTTCTTTGATGTGGTGTTCTTAATGTTGACTCAGCATTAGACAACTCTAGCATTGTGTGTTTTTTTGGTTTTTTGGTTTTTTTGTACCAGGAATAAAACCCAGGACATTGCACTTGCGAGGCAGGCAGTGACACCACTGAGCTAAATCCCTGGCCCTCTAGAATTGTGTTTCAAGACCTATTATTGGGGGCCAGGAATTTTGCTCAATGGCATCTCGCCTGCCTCACAAGCAAGCAGGAGGTCCTGAATTGATCCCAGTATTGAAAAACAAAAACAGGGCCAGGAGGAATTTAGCTCAGTGGTGCCACCTGCTTTCCAAATACAAGGTCCCAAGTTTGATCCCCAGTTCCAAAAACAACAACAAAAATTTAGCGGGTGTGAGGGCATACCTGTAATCCCAATTCTCTAGGATGCTGAGGCAGAAGGATCTCAAGTTTGAACCGAGCCTGGGTAACTCAAGCAACTTGGTGAGGCTTTGTCTCAAAGCGGGTGGGGGTGGAAAACTCAGTTCCTGGCTTCAATCCCTAGTAGCTTTGTTTGAAACCTTCTTGCGCTCTGTAACAGAAAGGTGCAGGATGGGCTGCTCACCAGAACTGGATGTGTATGTCTGCGACAGCCTTGGCTCTGAGCGTGGACATCAAGCTCGGTTCCAGGGAGGAGACAGGGCCTGTAGCACTGTCTGCTGTAGGGCAGCTTTCCTATGAGTCAGCAGAAACAGCACGAAGTTCTGTTCTCCGGGTCTGCCCTGCTTAGTGCCCTCACGTGTGCCCCATCAGGATCCAGCTGTTGAGGGCAGGCGGGGTGCACATGTCGGGTGTTGCTGCTATGGCTCCTGTTCATGGGCCATCATCACACCTGCCACCTGTGGTGACGATAATGGTTGGGGAAAGGCGGGTAGAAAGGGTCAGGGGCTTCTTGCTGTGTACATGATAATGGCATTACAGGGGAAATGAGTCTTTTCTTCTGGACCTGAGTAATAAAAAATTTTTGTCAACAGCAGCCATAGTATATTTTTGTCATCAGGGTTGGGGCTCTTTGCCTTACATTTATTAGGGGAAAAGTTAGCATGTAGTTGAAGTTGGAAGGACTAATGAATTAACTTAAAATTTTCACCTTCAAAAGTAAAATAAAGTCCAGGGGTTAAGGTTGTTTACTACTGCTACATCTAGAATATATTGCATGTTCACTTTCACTAATGAGGAACAGATTTTTCTCCCTTCTTGTTCAGTTTGTACAGAACCTGTTCAGCTTTCCCCTTTCCCTGTCTTGTCTCATCAGCCAGAGCAGAAGCCAGAGGACACCTGCTGGGCCCAGAATCTGTGTATTCTGAGCAGATCTGGGCCCTTACTGTGCTAGGTGAGGGCTCCAGCCCTGAGCTACAGAAACCATGCAGATTCTGTAATATTAATTCTGGATGTTTCAGAACATGATGTTTCAGAAGGTGGACTCCATCATGTATGTGTGGACACGGGTGTGGTTTTGAATTCTTTATTTGGTTTGTTTTGGGATAGAGGCTTGATATGTTGGCCAGGCTGATCTTGAACACTCACTCAAATGATCCTCCTGCCTTAGCCTTTGGAGGCTTGCACCACCACAGCTAGCTCATAGTATATTTTGTTGTTGTTTTGGTGCTAAAAATTGAATCCAGGTTGCCTAGCATGCCAAGCCTGGTTCTGCCTCTGAGCCACACCCCTACCCCTGGAAGTGGGGTATAATTTCAATTTTATTACCAGGACATCTGCTTTGAGGCAAATTCATGAGTAAGCATTAGGCCAGGAAGCACACAACCCAGCCTAGCCTTTTGGTTCTGAGCCTGCGGCCAAGGCTCTCTTCCAAGGGCCCCTTTTGCTGAGTCTGTTGCTGTTTGACAGCCAGGCCTCTCAGAGGGAGAGAAGCAGTCTGTTCCATTCCCCCTCTCCTAAAAGTAAGTCACCACCTACAGGTAGCAGAGTCCTGAACTCCCACCGCCCCCAGGGTTGAAACTAGGTCCTTGCACTTGCTAAGCAGGCAAGTTTTGGTGGACACATAACTTCTTTATAGAATGGTAATTTTTAGGGCCGGGGATTTAGCTCAGCGGTTTGGTGGCCTGCCTTGCAAGCGCAAGGACCCGAGTTCAATCCCCAGTACCAAAAAAAAAAAAAAAAGAAAAGGTAATTTTTATGTTATTCAGGCTGGCCTTAAAGTTGGGGAGATCCGTCTGTCTCAGCCTCTGGGGTGTTGGAGTTATAGCTATGTGCCATGGTGCCTGGCTAAAATGGCTAGTTGGTTGCTCTGTTTGTTTTGAGATAGAGACTCACTGTGTAGTTCAGACTGGCCTTGAACTCACTGTGTAGTCCTGGCTAGACTCAAATTTGAGGTGATCTTCCTGCTTCAGCCTCCCAAGTGTTGAGATTATAGGCATATGCCACCATGCCCAGCTTAAAATGGCTAGCTTTTATACATTAGATTAATCAAGTCATGGCTGTGTCTAACCAGAGCACTTTCTCCCCCATCCCAGATGCGCCTTCTCCCTTCCTTCCCCATGACTCTGCCTCTGCCTCTCTCCAGCCAGGAGGAAATAGGTTGTGGGGGGGGTGGGGGAGCTGCCTTCTGTGGGGCAGAGGAGGAACTTTGCTGTCAGGAAGGTTGGTTTGGATCCTGGCTCTGCCACTGGTGTCCTGTATCTTGGTGAAACATGAGGAATTAGGGACTCTGGCTCCAGGTACAGCAGAACCTTCTAGAGAGCATGTGGGTGTCTGCCTGTGCAGTGTCAACTATGCTGCAGCTTAGTCTTCTTGAGCCTGCCTGCTTTCCTTGGCCCAGCCTCTGCACTAAGGAAGGGGTGCAGCTGCTTTTGAGGGGCAGCCCAGACAGGCCCCTCCTGTGAGCTCTGCCTGAAGCTCTTCAGGTCCCTGGAATGGGGGCGTTGTGTGTGTCTTACAGAATACTCCATCTCTCCAGCGCTCAGGGCTCAATAATTTTCTGTAATTATTTCTCGAGGGTAAAGTACATGCAGGTAAGCAAAGCATTTTTCTAATTCTCCATTTTCCCAGAATACTGTGAGTGTAGCAGGTGCTCTGTAGTTTCTAATTAGAAAATATCTTTTTCATTCAGTGATTACTCCTAATCCTAAATTAATCCTCATTACCTTTTTGGCAAAATTTTTTGTTTTGTTTTGTTTTGTTTTTTGAGACAGGGTCTCACTATGTAGTTGAGACTGCCCTGGAACAAACTATGTAGCCCAGGCTGGTCTTGAACTCACAGCGATCCTCCTGCCTCAGCCTCCCAAGTGCTGGGATTACAGGCGTGCACCACTGCACCCACTGGCAAATGTTTTTTACAGTGTATGGATGTAGAGAAGGTCATATCTGTTGAGCCTTTCAAACTAGTTTTGAACTCTTGGCAAGGGCAGAACTAGGAATTGAATACCCAGGGCCTTCACATCCCTAGCCATTAAAAATTTTTTTAAAATTTTGAGACAGGGTCTCAGTAAATCATTAGGTTGCCCAGTCTGAGTTCTTGCGATCCTCCTGCCTCAGTCCTGTGGAGTGCTGAGATTATGATCATGCACCATTACACCTGGTTAAAAGTTTTTTTTGTGGAGGTTATCAGGATTGAACTCGGGACCTTGTGGTTTTACAGCCGGTGATGGCACCACTGAGCTAAATACCTGGCCACCTGGTTTATTTTTGAACTTTTTAAGTGCAGATGATGACGTCTGCAACTGTGCACCTACCTCCCCTGGTATGTTCATCAGCTTCCTGTCCCTGCCCCTGCGACAGATACCTGGGACTGACACCTTGAAGGAGGGGAGGTTCATGTAGGCTTATGGTCAGAGATTGCAGTCTGTGGCCAGGAGTGAAGCAGAACATCGTGGTGAAGGGCTGGGGGATTTAGCTCAGTGGTTCCGCCTGCCTCATAAGCTCAAGACCTGAGTTTAGTTCCCAGTACCAAAAGAAAAAAACATTGTGGTGAAGATGTGGCTAAAAAAGAGATGTGGTAGAGGAACCAATTACCTTATGGTGCCCAGGAATCAGAGAGAGCCCAAGAAAAAGGGGCTGGGGATGAGTCCTTGGCTCTGAGGCCGGGTCCCTGTGACCTACTCCCTTGACCTAGGCCGTCTCTCCTAGGATCGCATCATTTCCCAGGATGAATCAAAGCCCTCCGTCTATTCACCTTCCAAAGATCCCCCGAATGCTACAGCATTGGGGCACCCAGATCTAAACTGTAGGATGGGGTAGTGCAGGGTCCTGGTGGGAGGCGAGAGTGTGAGTCGGTGTCTCATAGTTCTGTGAGCTTGGGCACCTTTGCAAATGCTCTTACAGGCTAGAATCCTTCTGCTCAACAGGCAGGCAGATTTTTCCCTGTAGCTCTTTTTAAATTTTCATAGTTTTCTTTCTAAATGTTTTTTTTTTGCTTTTTTAACAGGTCATCGTGAAAGACTTCAGGACAAAAATGTTTCATTTAAGGACTTGTGCTGCTAAGTTGAGGCCGTTGACGGCCTCCCAGACTGTTAAGACATTTTCACAAAACAAATCAGCAGCAATTAGGACGTTTCAACAAATCCGGTGCTATTCTGCGCCGGTTGCTGCTGAGCCCTTTCTCAGTGGGACTAGTTCAAACTATGTGGAGGAGATGTACTGTGCTTGGCTGGAGAACCCCAAAAGTGTACATAAGGTAAGGCTCACAGGTGGTTCCATGTTGGCTAGGCAGCCTGGCATCAACTGGGCGGCCAGGTAAGTGTGCGTGTCCACGGCAGCGCCAGGCAGGCAGGCAGGCAGGCGGCCAGAGCCCTGCACCCATCACCACGTCCTCTGCCTCAGACCAATGTGACTTCAACAGAAACCACAGTTCTTGTTTTGTCCAGCATTGGACACCAGGCTCAACCCTGTGAGGAAGTGAGGAAGCACGCACGTGGCCCTGTTGGTACACGAGGCAGCAGCACATGGCTCTGTGAGGACACGAGTTAGTGTGTGGCCCCACAAGGACACCGCGAAGCACACATGGCCCTGCAAGGACACCAGAAAGCACACATGTGGTGCTCCATGATCTCCTCAAGATCTACCTCAGATGAAGCCTCTGAGGAAAAGAAAGACCAGAAGTGCCTGGGAAGAAATGGGCCTCCGAAGCTCTTCACCCTGACTGTCCGGAAAGGATGCTCTAACATGTGACACGCCTTAAAGTCCCTTTTTGTACTTTCTCTGTAAATGGCCTTCCTGGTCATTGTGTTCCTACTGCCCTCCTGTTTCTGATTTCTCTCTTTTCTTCCTTCCTCAGTATGTTTGCTGGTAGAAGCCATGCCACAGGACCATGTGTTTAGTCTCTGTGGCTGGGGGGGTTGGTTTTTTTTTTTTTTTTTTTTTTGTACCAGGGATCAAACTCAGGACCTTGCACTTATGAGGCAGGCATAGCGCCACTAAGCTACACCTCCAGCCCAGCTGGTGAATGTTTGTAGGTTTCAGGGACTGCTTCTTGATTTTTGGGTAAGGCTGCCAGTCTGATGCAGGGCTTGTGACAGGTGCTGGTGGGAGGTATGTCCCACAGTCTGGAGGAAGAGGAAATGGTCTGGGTGGGGTGTGGGCTCAGTGTGCATAGTGGGGGGTTCGCTCAGCCTGCAAGCTAACCCTTGCTGTGGTTGGCCTTTGCTAGGCGCTGATGCTGGGGCATCTCACTGGAAGGGGCCTGTGCCCACCACCCTGTGGGTAAACTTCACCTCTTGGGGGTCAGTAACACTGAGGAGTGGGCACATTGCTCTGATGGCTGAGCCTTAGGCTCTGTTCAGTACCACTACCTCACTTTGCTCATCTTCCCATTTCCACTGCTACCTGAGCCAGGTGAGACCTGGTATCTTAAAGAGATCTGCAGTCATTTCCCAGTGCGGGAACAGATTGCCCAGGAAAAGTGCTGTGACAGTGGCCCCTGTGTACTCTTTTTGGGCTCTGGAGGCTCCTGGGGACAGCAGGCTTAGATTGTCTCTGAAATAATACAGTCCCAGAGGCTTCCAAGTCAGAACTGTCATCTATACCAGGACTGTTCCTTTGTCTTTTCTCAGACGTAACCCTTTTTGTACCTGTATGTGGTATTGCATGCCTGTAATATCCTTACTTGGGAGGCTGAGTCAGGAGGATCTTGAGTTAGAGGCCAGGCTTGGCAACTTTGCTGGAGCCTACCTCTAAGTAAATACGTAGAGCTGGAAATGTAGGTCAGTGCTTGTTGGATTCAATCTCTAGTACCATGAAACCAAAACCATCACCTTGTGAAAGCAACCAAGTTCTTTTCAATGGTGTTGGGATATGGAGACAGCAGCTCCCAAATGACAGCACGCTGGGCAGGAAAAGGGGAAGAGACCTGTGCTCAGGGCTGTGTGTGTTCCCCACACGCATCCCTGAGTGGCCTGAGGTGGAGGGCATATGGGGAGCTGTGGCCACGGTGCTACGGACCAAGGGCCAGCACTGGCATCACTGCTCCTGCTGGGACCTTTTTTCTTTCTTTCCATGCTGGGGATGGAGCTCTGTGCATGCTCAGCAAGTGCTCTACCACTAAGCTATACCTCTAGTGCTTTTTAAAATACCACTTTGAAAGGCTGGGTATGTAGCTCAGTGGCACCCCATCTCCCTGGCAAATGCAAAGTCCTGAGTTTGATTCCCTGTACCAGGGGAAAAAATAAAATCACTTTGACACAAGGTCTCTAAATTGCCCACCCTGGGCTCGAGCTTGTGATCCTTTTTGCCTCAAACACCCGAGTAGCTGGGTTATGGGCATGAGGCACTGTGTCCAGCTCCTGTGAAAGCATGTAAAGAAGTTTTCTGTGGGAGCGTGATGGACTCGAGTTCCCTCAGTGGGTGACTGGGTAGAAAATGACCCTGGCTCTCCTCAGAGTCTCTTTACCACATGGTGTCAGAGAAAGCAGCATATAGCTCTGAGAGGACATGTGGTGGCTGGGTGGGGTAGTTGGTCCTAGCAACCCCTGGCTCCACAGTCGACCCCAAGGGAGCCAACAGACATAGCTCCTGGGGAAGAATCCCTGGGTTAGGGTCCAGTCCTTGGGCTCTAGGGCTCAAAATGAGCACATCCTGGAGAGGGGCTGCTGCGGGCTTGGTGCATGAGGGATTCTGCTCTGTAGTCAAGGTCCTCGGGCCATGGGGCATGTGTCAGAGTCTGGCCAGTTCCCTGCCCCTCCAACCTGCCAAAGGAGGGCAGGGCAGGCAGGCTGAGGCTGGAGGCACCCTCTTGAGACCTGGCTGTGGTCCGGCCAGACTTCACCCCCACTCTGCTGTGCAGACAGCGAGTTTGGTGCTCTTTAGTGCCCTTTGAGCCGAATCAGTCTGTGTACAGTGATGCACATTTTCAAGGGAGATGATCCGTAACTTCCTTTGCATTTTCAGAGGCACCTATGACCCACAGAGCCTTAACTACTTCATTGAGTGCTTTGTTTGTTCCTGGGCTTTAGAGCACATAGTTTTGGTGGAGATAACAATTTAAAGTACAGTAAGATGCAGGTCATCTTTCTCATCCCTCACTTCTACATCAGGAATGTCCTGAGGCTGGACTATGTAATCATTTTCAAAGTACTCATGGTGGCAGCGGGGACCAAACTTTTATATCCAGTAGAAACAGAACAAATTTACTTTCTCTTCCTCCTAACCTTGCTTTTCTGTAACTGACTGGGTTTTGGTTGGTTGGGTTTGTGTGTGTGGTGCTGGCGATTAAACCCAGGGGTATTGTACCACTGAGTTGTATCCCAGTCCCTTTTATTTTCTCATTCTGGGATGAGGTCTCACTACATTGCCCAGGCTAATCTCAAACTTGAAACACTCCTGCTTTAGCCTCCCAGAATGCTTGGATTATAGGGGCATTTCATCATACTCAGATTCCTTACTGTTTTTTCAAATGTCACCTCATGGTGTCTTCACACAATGGGAGAAAGGGCACATCTTGAGGAGAGTTATCTCCACACAGCTGTCCACTCTGTGCTGGTCTGGTAAAACCCAGACACTGCCCACAGTTCTCTTTAAGCTCCCCCCCCCCCTTTTTTTTTTTTGTTTTGCTGGGGATTGAGTTCATGGCCTTCACACTAAGCTACATCTCCTGCTCTTATTGTTTTATTTTTAAATTTAGAGGCAAAGTCTCACTAAGTTGCCCGGGCTGGGCTTGAACTTGTGATCCTTTTGTCCATTCCCAACCTGGCTGCCTTTTTACATTTGATTTGTGCTTATAGTTGGTGGTTATGTCTACTCCCCTTTTGTTTCTGTGATCCTGGTACATAAACCCAGGCTGCTCACTGAGATATATCCCCAGCCCTTTTTTATTTTTTATTTTGGGATAAGGTCTCACTAAAGCTGGCCTTAAATTTGTAATCCTCCTGCCTTAGTGTTGCATTGTGCTGGGATTCGGCTTGAAGAGCACACCCCCTTGCTATCTGTATGGCAGAGGAGGGGTGAAGTCTGATGGACCACAGCCATGTGCCACCATGCCTGGCCTTGTATTCACTGAGAAAGACATATAATACATGTGTATATATACTTTTTTACCTGAGGCCTGTTCTTACTATGTTGGCCAGGCTGGCCCTGGGCTCCTGGGAGAAAATGATCATTCCTCCTCAGCTTCCCGAGTAGCTGGAACTATATATGTATGGATGTACCTTGCCTAGCTTCCTTTTGGGGGGAAGGTACTGGGGACCTTGCACTTGTGAGGCAGGTGTGATGTTACTGAGCTGAATCCCTGACCCTTTATTATTTATTTACTTTCATTTAAAAACTTGAGTGCTTGGGCACACCTATAACCCCAGCACTCAACAAGGTTGAGGTAGGATCACTGCAGGTTCAAGGCCAGCCTGGGCTACAAGTGAGACTTTGTCTCAAAAAGCAAAAAAAAAGAGAGAAAATTACATCTGTGGTAAAATATTGGAGCAGGTCAGAGCTGCTCCCCAGTGCATGTCCTGTCATCTGGCCACCGTCCTGGGTTCTATCCTTTCTTGCCAAACTTGGCTGGCTCTGCACGCTTCACTGACTCCCCAGGGAACCTGGGGCAGTGGCCTGCACCGTCCCCATTAGGGGCTCAGCCTTTTGGGGACATGTGGAATTATGGTGTTTTATGTTTATGTCTTAAAAACATTCAAAACAATGGAATCCTCTTTGATGTTTAAGACCAGGAGTAGAGAACAGCTAAGCCCCATCAGTCTGGACATCTGTCTCATTTTGTTTGGTAGGGACAGGTGCCCACTTCCACCCTTGCCAGGTTGTCCCTGGGAGGTGGCAAAAGCTGGGCCCATCGTCCTCCCTGTAGTGCTCAGCTTCTGGCCCTGTGCCTGCTGCTTTGACCTCTGCCCACTTCCTAAGCCCTGCCTCAGGCTGATCCATGGTTGCCTGAGGCACAATAGTTCTTTGATTTGTTTTTTTTGATACTGGGGATTGAATTTGGGTCCTTGCTCTTGCAAGGCAGGCCACCAAACTGCTGAGCTAAATCCCAGGCCCACCATAGTTCTTTTTTGTGTCTTTCTCTGGTCTGGTGCGGACTCTGTTGCTGTAAGAGGAGGGGCTTGGTGAGTGTTGGGGTTAGGGGAAGGGCTGCCCATCTTGTCTCTGCATTTTGCCCTCTCTGACCCTTCCCTGTTTCCATGCCTGGAAAGCATAATCCTGTTGTCTGTGAGTGAACTGTAGCTGTCGGCCCTGAGGGGTGGCAGGGCCCTTTTCACTTGGTGAAAGATGAGCCACCTTGGCTTCACTCTGAAAACTAGGATCACTCTCTGCCCATTCCCATGCTGACCTGGGGTTGCTTCCATTGGCAGGGCCTGTGGAGACCCTCAGGGCCACTGATCCTGGGGCAGGGCCGGGGACCTTGCCACCTTGCTCATGTGAAAAGCAGCTGAGGTGAACAAGCTGCAGAACTTTGGCATTGTTTCAGTGATTTATTTCTGGGAGGAATTCAGAAGGCATTTTAGGTATTGTGAGTTTGGTGCTTGGAATACTTTTTTTTGTGTGTGTGGCATTAACAATTAAACTCAGGCCCTTACACAAGGTAAGCATGCATATTCTGCCAGTGAGCACCATCTCCAGCACTTTCTTGCATAACTCAGTCCGCAGTTTACTTATGATCTCAGTAGTCAAGACTTTGAAGGTGACCCTCCATGAGCTTCAACTTCCTCTGTTAGGAGCAGTCCCAGCATTTGTAGCTTTTTATGTTAAACCAACTAAAGCAGCCCCAACTTTATCAGTGTTTTCCTCTTAAGGGATCTGTATTTGTGGTTCATATAGAGAGATAAATTAATGCCTTTGAAGGCAACAGGCCGCATATGCAGGGGTGACAGCTCTGTCGGAGGCCTGTGCGCGGAGGGCCGAGCCCCAGTGATGATGTGCAAGGAAACCAAGGAAACGCAGCAGCAGCTCTGTCGGAACTGAGCTGCTGATGGGAAGCGAAGTTGGAAGCGAAGCACCTGCCAGCTGTACTGAGCTATGAAGGGTAAGGGCGGCTGGGAGAGTGTTGAGTGTCTGCTCAGAAAGGAGCCTAAAAGTTTAAGATGAAGCCAAGGGATGTGTGGTTATTTTTTTTTCAGTGTGATGGGAGTGTGAGTTTCCTCCCTCAGCAGCTGGGAGAGCAAGTTTAAGTGTCTGTGGACACAGCAGAGGAGGTGGGAGGGACTGAGTCCAGGACACCCTGAGAGCTGATTTAGGAGAGGGGCTGACTCCGATGAGGATTGCCATGTCTTTTGAAATGTGATGGTTTTAATGATTATCTTTTACATATGTTAAGCAAAAAGAAAAAAAGCAGTTGAAGGGGGAGAAAAATCACAGTACACTTTAAGTGGGGGCAGACACCTGGAGTGAATAAGAGTGAGTTGGAGGCTCTGTGTGTTTTGAGATGAGGGTGCTGGGCCTTGTGAGTTGGTGCAGGTCCCCCACACCCAAGGTGGGAATAAGGAGGGTTTCCATGGGGCCATTTGCAGCGCCTTAGGAGAAGGAAGTCATTGTATTGTAAAGACAGCCTGGTTAGCCTTGGGGCTCCCACATCATCCAAGGCCACCCAAGGGAGGTCTCGAGGCCCTGGGGACAGCTCTGGGTCCCTGCTTGCACTGTTGGAGCTGGTGCCACAGCCCAGTGTTGTACCTGAGACCCCAGAGCAGCTCCTTGCATAGCCACTGAAGCCCACTCAGGGTAACTGGTTCTCTGCCTAAGTGGCCCCTCGCCAGGTGACCCTAGGTGACTACTGGTCTGAGTGAAGCATGCTGTCATGGGCAGCCTGGGCAGAGTTAAGTGCCTGCCTTTTCCAAGGGAAGCTACACGGTTGCTTCTGAAGGTGGTCACAGATGTCTTGGATGTAATCTTTGTGCAGGAAAAGCCTGGCTCAAGAGCATTGCTATAACAAGCCACCCCAAAGCTTGGCAACTTAAAGGACACCAGTGTGGTATTTCTCTTGATTCTTTGGGTTGCCTGGTGGCCCCATGCAGCTGAAGCTTGGCCAGGTAAGGCCATGAAGGCCTCTGTTGTATCTGATACTTAAGTGTTGGCTGCTCACCAGGTTCTGCAGGCCTCCAGGAGGTCACATTGGCTCCCGGGCATGGCCTGAGGGGCGTTCTGGTGAGAAAAGGCTGCAGGACCAGGGCCTGCAGGGTGGGTGCACAGGATGGAGCTCTTTCACTTTCCCTTTCTCACAAGCACATGGCCTGGGCCCAGGTCACAGGCTGTCATCCGGTATGTTGGTCAGAGCAGGCCATAGGCTTCCTCCTGGGGTAGGGAGGTAGAGACAGGACTGATGGAGAAGCAGAGTGTCTATATGGGATGGGAGCATGTAGGACCAGGCAGTACCTCCAGCCTTCTTCACAGTGGTTTCATTACTTGCCACTTTGACCAACATTGAGACAGTCAGTGGAGTAGGACTGGGGCAGGCTTTCTTTGCTAATCTTGGATGTTCACTGATGTTTAATTCACACACACATAAGGAGAGAAGATGGCAGAGATTGGAAATAACCCTCTCACTCTGCTACACTGTGCTTTAGAAACAGTGGCAAAGGGCCAGGGATTTAGCTCATTGGTGCCATCCCCTGCCTCACAAGCACAAGGTCCCGAATTCAATCCCCGGTGCCAAAAAAAAAAAAAAAACCCAACCAAAAAACAGCGGCATTGCAATAGTGGAGCACACATTCTTTTGGTTTTTTTAACTGAGGAATAACATCAGGCCCCAGCTTTCATGGCTCAGTGTAGGTGGGTTTGCAGTCCCATGCTGAGTCTCAGTGCATCCCAAGTTTTTTCTTGGTGGCTGAAATGGTGGTGGGTGCTGGTCAGACCCAGGTCCCAGGAAAGCCTGCCTCCTGGGGACAGTGTGGATGAGGCCTGTGTGGGTAGAGGTGTCATCCAGCTCTCCCTGTGGAGACTTGTGGTTTGCCCCTGGCAGCAAGCAGCTTCTGAGGGCCCTGAAGGTGGGCAGTCTCTCCGTGGGCCTCCCTGCCTGGAGGCCAGTTCACGTGGTCAAGGCAGTCACGCACTCAGGGTTGCAATGTCATTCCTAGGGCACGTTCAGGAAAGGCTCTGCCCACATAGCAGAACAGATTCATGGGTGGCACTGGGAGGGGGAGGTAGAGATCCTTCAGCCAACCTTGTCTGTGTGTAAGAAGAGTTGGTCAGCCGCCCATTGTGTTCACGGGGCACCGGGAGGTTCAGGGAGCAGCTGCCTTCTCATCAGTTTCACTGGCTCAGAAAGCCAAAGGAGGAAGGGTCACATGATTGCTTCTTGGTCCCTCATTGCTCTTATATAGCAATTTAAAAGCATTGTTAATGCCAGCACTTGTAGGCGAGGGTGTTTGTGATAGTGCCTCATTGCCAGTTTATCAGCTGTGTGTTGGCCTTGGAGCCTTGACCTTTCTGCTGGATCATTACTGTATGTCCATTGTCCATGAGTCCTTGGTTAGCACTGAGTGGAGTGGGACAAGGTGACACTTGTGGTGACTGAGTGGGACTGTGGAAAAGAGGAGATGGCTAGTTAGTGAGAGCCACCTCGGAACGGAGTCTGGGAGCCACCCCAAGCTGCAGTGGCCTGAAGCTCAGTGACGCCTCTTCAGGCACCGTGAGCAAGTGCAAGTATATTCACTTGCTTTCCCTTGCTCCTGCAGACTAGCAGACAAGCCAGAGCCTGAGTGCTGTCCCTGATCCTCACCTGCCTTCCAGTACCTGGTACAGCAAGCCTCTGGGTTGTGGATGGCTGCTGGATGTGATGCTCTGTGGGAGAGACAGCAGAGAAAGGGGCAGGTGGAAGTGAGAAGCCCTCTGCAGGCATTCTTTTTTGGAAATCTCACATCCTGGGGAGCTTGGCCTTTGAGACCTTCCCCAGTCCTCAGACTTAGATGTGGCTATGTGCTTCCTTGTGCTGAGGCAGTATGGGAATAGACAAGTGCCCCTGGGTCAGAAGCCTGGCTTTCCAGGTCAGCGCTGAGTGATGGAGAGCCCTTGGACTTCCCAGGCTGCTCCCCCAGGAAGGAGACAGAGCTCAGTCTGATTTGACTGAGGTCAGTAGAACCCTTGTTCCAGGCCCATCACTAACAGGACTGCAGCCTCTCCAGAAAGGTCCCCTTTTCAGATAAGGAGGTTACAGTTGCAAAGAAAGTCAAGATCAGTTTCCAGCAAGCATGACAGCTCTGACTTTTGACTTGGGAAACTGTCAAAAGATTCAGTGCTATGAGTTATCTACAACTAAAGTAGGAGCTTGGTTCTGTTTCACTTTACCCAGAGCTTTAAAGTTATTTACACATAAAATCTGTGGGGTTTCTGTTTGTTTGTTTGGAGACATTGTCTCATGCTTTGTAGTCCAGGTTGGTCTCAAACTTGTGGCGATCCTCCTGCCTCACCCTCCTGAGGGCTGGGATTGCGAGCATGTATCACTATGCCTGGCCAACATGCACACCTTTTGGAAAACCATTTATGTTTGGTTAAGAACTTCATTGAAATCCCCTGTCCCTTACCAGGTGCAGAAATTGGTGCCCTTCCTGCACTTAGACTGGTCAGGACCCCTTTGTCCTTCCTGTAGGCTTACCTTGCCAGGCAGTGTCCTGGCTCTTGGGTCTCTTTGCAGCCCTGTCCACCGACTGGAATCTTTTAACCTTTTCCCTCTTGCAAATGATTGTCCCTTGGTGCTCAGAGCTGCATGTGATCTTTGTGCGTTCAAGTCTTGGTAGATATTTTCCTCCATTAGTTGTGTACTAGAAGCCAATTAAGAGGTTGGAGAGTCAGGTGACCTTAGTGGTGGGTGTGGTAGAACTGGGGACGCAGAATGAGTCAGTGTGACTCAAGTCCACGTGGCCACCCTTCCTGCCCCAGAATCCAGAGTCCAATTTGCCTCTGTCTTGTGGATGAAAAACCATTTTTATTTCAGGAAACTTTTCCTCTGTGATGTGAAGTTGTTACTGAAATTTCAGAGCAAAAGCCCTGCTTCCAGGGATCCCAGCAGACCTAGCTTGGCCACCCACTCCCCAGTGCCCCATCTGCCCCACAATGGCAATCCAGGAGATCAACAGTGGTGAAGGGCAGCAGAGAAGCTTTAATCACAGAGAGGTTCCAGTGCCCAACAGAAGCTTTAGGTATTTATAGAAAATAGGAACAAAGGTACGAGGTGGCGTTTGCCTAGCTGGCAGGCTGGGTGGTCACACGGTGTCTCAGGACAGGTTCCAGGGGTCCTTGGAAAGCTGCATTCACTGGAGGGGATGGTTCAGTTCCCATCCTGGGGTGATTGTTCCTGCTTGGGGTGACCTCTTCATGGGGTCTCTCTTTTTCCCACAATCCCAGGGGACTGCAGGTTTAGGACAGTGACTGGAGACCTGGAGACACTGCTGCATGGACATAACAGGCAGTTGGATATCCCTGCAACTCCTGAAGATGACTTATCTTGGAGTCCTCGGTTTTGAAAGAGATTGACACAGACTGGGTGAGGTTAGGGCTAATCAGCCTTGTAACAGGGACTCTCCTTAAGTGATTAGCATGTGTGTGTGCAGAGCTGAGCAGGAGTCTGACCTTTTAAGGTAATAAGGGAGACATGAGCCAGGGTGAGGTGCCAGGCTTTGTCCTACTGCTCCTTACCACTGGACCTCTGCAGGCCCAGCCTCCAGGTCCTTGTTATGTAATCACATTTCCCATAAGTCCCTTCCTGTCCCCTTTTCCCTGCCTCATCCATAGAGAAGTTGCTGCCCCGCCTACACTGCCAGTGAATTCTGGGGCATCCAGACAGTAGCAAGGGATAGTTATGAGTAGATTTGACTCAGAGAAACAGAAAACTCTGCTAACAGCTTGGTGGCCTGAGCAGGATCATTTTCCTCACTAAGAATCTGGGGTGGCTCAGCTCTCAGGGATGCCGCAGGGCCCAGTCACTAGCTCCCTGCCCTGATGTCCTATCACAGGAAGAGGGAAGCAGCTTTGCTCTTGTCTGCAGGGGCTTCCTCTCATGCTGCCTGTCTCAGCCTAGGCATGATCTATACCCCAGGTGGAGATAGGTGTTCACTTGTAGTAGGGAGGACACCAGGATGAGATAGGCAAGGATGGCTGCTTGAAAAGAGGGCATAGGCATCAGGAGGAGGAAGGGTGGGGGCGCGGACGCAGGGAGGGCTCTTTAGGCCACAGAGGGATGTGTACAGTCAGTGCTACTGCATGGAGTATCTTGTGTGGGGAGGTACCAGAAGCCAAGGCTCCTCTCCCTGCAGATTCCCTTCTGGGATGATCAACAGCATGGAATGAACCAGTGTTTTCAGACCACCTCCTGCACAAGCAGAACTTCCTGTTGGGATTGAGCGCTCTCTGCCTGGCTTTCTGCTACCTTGGAGAGTCTTTTCACTGAGGCCAGGTCTGTGGGTGCTGGAGGAAAGGAGAGCCACCTAGTGGCTTGTTATGGTATCCTCGGCCCTTTGAAAATAACCTAGAGTTTTTTGTTTTGTTTTTCTTCTTCATTACAGGGAGATCAAACTCAGGACCTTGCATTTGCAAGGCAGGCATGGCACCGCTGAGCTAAATCGCTGGCCCACCTGCAGTTTTATTCCAAGCACTGGAGCTTAGAGCAGGCTGAATGGTCATGGTCACTGCTGCCCACTTCCCAGGGTCTGGGCCAGAGAGACCGGCAGCCTTTGCTCTTGGCCTAGGCTTCAGTGGGCAGAAATTCCTTCCATTTCACTGTCAAGCCCAGAGGCTTCCCAGATGTTTTTCCAGATCACTTGGGTGAGGGTGAGAGAGCTGTGATGTTGCAGTAGAGTGACTGGGCTCCTTCCAGGTTGCTCTGTTGTCATTTATTTGGCCCACATGTAACTGCCTGACAACTGCTGTGTGTGAGCTCTGTCTTAGCTGAGCCCTCCTGCAGAGGGCAGTGGTTTGGTCATCATTCCTTGTGCACCTAGCGAGTTAAAAAAGCCAGCCCATGGAGCAGTGGTATGAGCTAGCTATTTCTACTGCTGCTACTACTACTGCAGTATTTTGTCATTTTTCTTCTTATTCAAACCATAGAAAAAATTGTGATTTGTTTTTATTTATTTTTTTGCTATGACTTTTGGTTCAGGATCCATACATGGCCCTGAATCTGTAAGCGATTGTTGCCCTCCAGAACAAGAAAGGCAGTCTGTGTAATGGTGCACATCTGTAAATCTAGCACTTGGGAGGCTGAGATAAGTGGATCGTTGCAAGTTCAAGGCTAGCCTGAACCATGTAGTGAGACCTCAGCCCACAGTCTTGGGTTGCGTGGCTTTACCTGTGTGTCTAGACACTGGTAGTGGGTTCTGTGAGAAAAGAAATGTAAGGTTTTTAAAAGTGGATTGTGCTGCCCTCCAGGGGCTACTTGCTTCTAGGGTCACACCTTCTACCCTGGAGGCAGGGTCATGGGACAGGGCTTGACTGACTAGGCACTGTGTGAGCACTTGAGTGAGTCTGGTTGGGTTTTATGTGGCAGGCTCTTGCTGTGCGGGGTCGAGATGGGGTTGGGTTGCCACCTGCCCAGCTTGCTGCTGTCTTGGAGGGTCTTTGCCCTTGAAGCTAGGCCTGGAGGAGGGAGGGGATGCTGGCTTCTTGGGTTGAGTATCTTTGAGGAATGAACAGCCTCATCCTGTGGTCTTTGCACATCTCTGCTTCCGGACAAGAACACAAAGGGTACAAAGACATGGTGTCTGTGATCTCTGCTTCCAGAAGTAGGATGGAGTACTAAGGTGTGCTGTCCTTGGTCACCTGTTTCCAGATGTGGAGTGTGCTCCTGGACCTCCTGGAAAAGCTCTGTGAGTCAGAAACACTTGGGGGCATCCATAAAGTTCATGCACAGCCACCTTCTGGGTCCCTGTACTTGCACAGAACCTGGTGGAGATGGGTAGGGTAGACAGGCCTGTCCCGGTGTCAGTGCTGAGTGGCCATCTCTTTCTTCCCTCTCACAGGCTTGAGTTCATTTCCTCCTGTAGAAATCTACCTTATCCATGTTGGTGGGAGTCAGTTTGGTGGAGGAAGACTGAGAGTATGCTATTGGTTTTTCCAAGGCCTGGGTTTGTGTGGCAGATGTTTGACAGCACCTTTTGGAAAGGAATGTGCAGACCTCTTTCTGATGGCAGTCGACACCTGTATGAAATGATGCAGGTTTCACAGATGACAGAAGAGAACCTCAGATCTCTCTTCTGCCATTACTACATGAAAATTAACCAGAAAGGTTAGTGATGTAAAAATATTTAAAAGCTGTCATTGAGAAACCATTCACATAACAAATATCACCATTATTTCGGTTTTGTTTGTTTGTTTGTTTATTGGTACCAGGGATTGAACTCAGGACCTTGCAGTTACGAGGGAGGCAGTGGGACCACTGAAATAAATCCCCAGCCCCTTGTTTTTGTTTTTGGTTTATTTGGTTTTTTGAGACAGGGTCTCACTATGTAGTTGAGACTGAACTGGAACTCACTATGTAGTCCAGGCTGGTCTCGAACTCACAGTGATCCTCCCGCCTCAGCCTCCTGAGTGCTGGGATTACAGGCGTGCGCCACCACACCTGGTTCCCTTGTTTTTGTGTTTTGAGACAGAGTCTCACTATTAGTTCAGGCTGGCCTTGAATTCACTATGTTGTCCAGGCTGGCCTTGATCTTGCAGCAGTCCTCCTTAGCCTTCTGAGTGCTGGAATTATAGGTGTGTGTCACCGCACCTGGCTTCACTGTGTTAAAGTATACGATTCAGCAGGGTTTTTTTGGGGGGGCGGTGAGGGTTTTGAAGCCAGTACCTTAAGCATGCTAGGCAAGCATTCTACCATTGAGGGACAGCAGTAGCCCCCCCCACTTCCTTCCTTCCTTTCTTCAGACAGGGTCTCACTGTTTAGTTCAGGCTGGCCTTGAACTCATGGTGATCCTCCTGTCTCAGCCTCCCAAGTCCTGACATTACAGGCATATATTGGAACACCTGGCTTGG
Organism: Fukomys damarensis; assembly: GCF_012274545.1. Lineage (NCBI taxonomy): Eukaryota > Metazoa > Chordata > Mammalia > Rodentia > Bathyergidae > Fukomys > Fukomys damarensis. Next base: position 24,958,405 of record NW_022900929.1, read on the forward strand.
TTTTGGTTTTCAAAAATTATTATTTTTTTTTCCACTTTTTTTTTTTTGGTACCAGGAATCGAACCCAGGGCCTCGTGCTTGCTGGGCAGGTGCTGCGCCACTGAGCTACGTCCCCGGCCCCCAAAAATTATTTTTTCCTGGGCTGGGGATTTAGCTCAGTGGTGCTGCCTCTGCCTCACAAGTGCAAGGTTCTGAGTTTGCTCCCTGGTACTGCACCCCCCCCCCAAATATATATGTAAATATGTGTGTGTGTGTGTGTGTGTGTGTGTGTAAATATATATATGTGTATGTATGTATGTATATATATATTTCCTCCCCGCTTTTTCTTTGTTGAGGGTTTCAGGGCAGGTGCTGACCAAGGGTGTGTGGAGCGGGGAGGTGCCATCCAGGGAGGCCACTTGCTTGGTAACCACAGTGACAGCAGAGAAGGTGGAGGTGGGTAAGGAGTTAGACATGGCAGCTGATCTCAACCTGGAGTGTATCTGCTCCCTGCCCTGCTCCTGGACTTACGTGATCACCAGGGTGGCTGAGTCTTCTTCTTCAGTGAGGAGGCCAAGAGTACCACTTGGCTGTACCCCCATCCCCAGCGAGGCCATGGCCACTGGGCACCAGCAGCAGAGCACAGATTTGGCTCCTGGCTGGGAAGAAACATACACTTTTGAAGATGCAAGATACTATATAAACCATAATGAGAGGAAAGTGACTTGCAAGACCCCAATCACATGACAGCCATCACAGGACAATTCTACTTTTTCAGTGAATGAACAAATTTTTTTTTCCCTGGTACTGGGGATTGAGCTCAGGACCTTGCACTTACAAGGCAGGCAAAGCACCACTGAGCTAAATCCCCAGCTCCTCATGTTTTTAGGACCATTGCGACAATGACATATGAAGAAAAGAAGGAATGACCTATAGCTTCTATCCTTAACATGACTTCAGATTGTACAGTACATCAATGAGCCCTGTAGGACAAACTTCACAGCCTTCAGAAAAAAGTGTGTAATTTTTGAAAGAGATCACATTCAATGAAAAGGAACCCTCATGCATGTGTGGTCAGACAAGGTTAGCTTTACAGTACTGGCATGAAGCCAGTGATGGAAGAAACTCTGGTTCGTGCTTTCTGACCTTTGCCTCTTATAGAGCTGAGAAAGGTGTCCTGGGAAGCATACTCTTACCTAGTCTTCATATAGTTCTGCTTACCTCTGAGGGTCACATTAATCACAAGTGTGCTTTCAAGGCAGCCCATCCAACCATGTGGACCTATTTCTTCACTGATACAGGAAAGGAAATGGAGTTGTGGGTAAATGTTAGATGCTGCCCTTATACAGACAGAACCTATGAAAAGAGTGGGCAAGATTCCATCTGAAAGTGCACCAGCTAAACCAAATAGCATTCCCAACCATAGAGTGCTAATTAAACCAGAGGCCCCTCAAAGCAAGGAAATAAGCAAGCTTGAAGAAAAAAAGGCATTAGAAGCTGAAAAATAATGCATTTCAAAGGGATGGTCAAGATGGACTATTAACAAAAATTAATAGTATAAAGTTGAATTCTCCGCCATCTGGTGGGTCGACGTGCTCAACTCAGATTACACACTACTGACCAGTCATTATGAGTAGTTCAAAGCACAAAGCAGTTAATGTCAGCCTGGCAAATCTGAGAGGTGGAAATTATCCCAACACAGCCCCTTACCCACAGTTGTAACAAAGAACAAATTCAGTACAGCAGTTGGAACGGTGGGTTAAAACCCAGAAGGGAGAAATTGTGAAGACTAGAGGGTATACCTTGGCATGATGACCCCCAAGTTTCTTTGACATTATGTTGATGGAGATTGGTTTCTGAACTACCAATTAAAAGTATGGGTTTAAATTATTTTTAAAATTATTTTTCTTCTGCATACAGAAAATGTTCTTTTTTGGGTTTTTGTTTGTTTGGGGGTGGTCTTTTTTTGTTTGTTTGTTTGTTTTGAGACAGGTCTCCTTACATGATTCAGGCTGTCCTTGAACTCACTATATATTGCAGGTTGGCCTTGAACTCATGGTGATCCTCCTGCCTCAGCCTCCTAAGTGCTAGGATTACAGGCATGTACCACCACGCCTGGCTTTTAGTTGTTGTTTTTTGTTTGTTTTTTGCTGTGTAGTTCAGGCTGGCCTTGAATTCACTATAGGCCAGGCTGGCCTCAAATTCTCAGCAATCCTTCTGCCTCAGCGTCCTGAGTGCTGGAATTACAGGCATGTGCCACTACCCTCAGCCAAAATGAATGTGATCTTCTAGACTGTTTTAAACATTCCACAAAACTCCCTTCAAAACCAATTTTCAGCTAGGAGTGGTGGCGAATGCCTGTAATTCCAGCACTAGGGAGGCTGAGGCAGGAGTAGCTCTGTGAGTTCAAAACCAGCCTGGCTACATAGTGAGTTCCACATCAGTCTCAACTACATAGTGAGACCCTGTCTCAAAACACCAACCTCCCTGCAAAACCCAGTTTTCAGTGAGAAGCCAGACTTCCCTGTGTGAGGTGGACAGCTGGGCCTGTGAGTTCTTACAGGGAGCTTTTCAACTGGCCGCAGCATACAGCAGTGCTCTCAGTAGTTGGGACCTCCTGAGTCAGGTGCCCTGGGTGACATTGTAAAGGCTGCGTAAAGAAGCCAACGCTTACAGACCAGTGATGTGGCTTCTCAGGTATGCCTGCCTCTCCTGGCACCAGACACGGACAGGTCTAAGCATCCATCCATGCCCAGACAAGGAGCACATCTGAGTAGTGTCTTGGCAGAGCTTGCTAGGAAGGGGAAAGAGAAAATACAGCAGTTTCTCTGAATTCTTCAAGACAGTGTAATTTTTCAAGACATGGACTGATGGAAGAATCTTAGAAACTGAAATATGTATTGTAAGCCTGGTGTGGTGGCCCACATCTTCAGAGTAGGCTGAGGGAGGAAGATTACAAACTCAAGGCCAACCTGCACAATTTAGTGAGACCATGCACTCAATAAAAGGGCTGGGGATGTAGCTCTGCAGTGTAGTACTTGCCTAACATTCATGGGGCCCTAGTTTATTCTCCAGTGCTGCTGCAACAAGAAGCCACGAAAAGAGAAAGATGCTGCCACGTGCCTCACAAGCGCAAGGCCCCCTGCGTTCTATCCCCAGTAGCAAAAAAATTTTTTAAATAAAAAAATTAAACTGGAACCAGGGATTTAACTCAGTGGTACTACCGCCTTCCTTGCAAGCACAAGGTCCTACATTCGATCCCTGGTACCAATAAATAAATAAATAAAACTGGGTTTAAGCAGTATTTTTTCAATGGATTTTGTTAAGTCTTAGTATCTTTGATCTCTGTTTTAAAAACTCATATCTGGGCCAGGCATGGTGGCGCACACCTGTAATCCCAGCACTTGGGAGGCTGAGGCAGGAGTATCTCTGTGAGTTCGAGACCAACCTGGGCTACATAGTGAGTTCCAGTTCAGTCTCCACTACATAGTGATACCCTGTCTCAAAAAAACGAACAATTCAAATCTGGGGCCAGCGATTTAGCTCAGTGGCGCTGGGCTGCTGCTGCCTCATAAGCACAAGGTCCCAGGTTTGATCCCTGGTACCAAAAATAAAAATAAAAATAAAAATCGCATCTTTGTATCAAATAAACTATTATAGTTCAAAATACCTGTGCAAATTGTCCAATCATTTAAACATGAAATAACCAAAATAGGAAATTCAGACTGTTACGACTGGTTTTCTTGAAGCATTTATTTTCTGGTAGACTCTGCTACTGGCTCCAACCACACTATTCAGTCTTTCTAGCACCCCTGTGGAGAATAGATGTTTGTCTCCATCCTACAGATAAGAAAACAGCACAGGGCTGGGGATTTGGCTCAGTGGTACCCCTGCAAGCGCGAAGTCCTGAGTTGGATCCCTGGTACCAAAAAAAAGGCGGGGGGGACTGAGCACAAAAAGCTAGGGGGGGACTGAGCACAAAAAGCTAGGTAACTTGCTGAGGTCACAGCTCAGAGTTTGAATGTTGGTCTCTGAGGCCCCATGTGTCCTCCTGAAGCTGGGATGAGTCTCCTTTGAAGAGGAGAAGCTGGGCCTGAGGCTGTGCTGGGACTTTGGCATCCTGGGGAAGGTACTCAGTCCCCTACCTACCCCTAGGTGCTTGTGTTGCTACGTGAGCATCTGGTGTCCCTGGAGAGCCGGCAGGGTTTAAGAAGGGCAGCCTTGGGCGGGGGATTTAGCTCAGTGATTCTGCCACCTGCCTTGCAAGTGCAAGGACCTGAGTTCGATCCCCAGTACCCTAAAGGTGGGGGGGCAGCCTGGTGTGCCTGCTGAGGAGAGCTGTGACCTCTGTGTTGACAGAAGGTGCCTTTTGAGGGCAAAGTGAAAGGAGCAGAAGGTTGGGGCCCAAGCTCAGAACCCACTGCTGGGAATGGACAGTACCCAGGCTATCCAGAGTAGGAGGAGGTGTTCGGCGGCCTGTGGTTGATATGACTCACTTGTGAAGGGTGGCTGTGTGAGGCCACTTTGGGGAGCATCCAGGTAACTTTTATCTTTTTTGTTTTTAGTCCTGGGATATTTTTTTTCGCAACACCAATGCCGGAGCACCCCCAGGTGCTGCATACCAGAGCCCCCTGACCCTGAGCCGAGGCTCCCTGGCCACTGCAGCCCGTGCACAGTCCCTGGTTGAGGCCCAACCCAACGTGGACAAGCTTGTGGAGGACCACCTGGCAGTGCAGTCACTCATCAGGGCATACCAGGTGAGCAGAGGCTGACAGCGGTAGGGTGGGGAGGACACAGTGTCCTTGGGCTTTCTGAGCGTGTGATGCTATTTAACACTATCTCCAAACCTAGGTGCACCCCTGCCTTGGGGCCCTAAAGAAGCAAAAACCAAATACATAGGAGAAAAGGAACCAGGCTAACTGTAATTGAGCAAATCCTCTGCCACCTTTAGTACCTGCCTCATTGTAGCTCTTTTCTTTT
>NW_022900929.1:24963700-24993325 GCF_012274545.1 Fukomys damarensis
GCACTTACAGGGCAGGTGGTGAAAATCCCTGGCCCTCATTTTTTTTTTTTTTTTTAATTTACAGAAAGGTTTGTAGGGAGGGAAACCAAGCCAGTACCTCGGCATTGAGGTCCACTGCTGACCACCTACAGGGTGCATTGGCAGGGAGGAGCAGAGCTGTGGGGCAGGTTGGTACCCCCTTCTCAGTTGCTAACTGAATACCAGAAGAAATCTAAAGCATTTAGAAACACCAGAAGCAGGGAAAGGGCAGCCAAGCCTGCAGAGTGAGGATGAAGGGCAGGGACCTCTCCCAAAGGATCCAGGTAGTAGCCTGCTACCACAGGCCTGTCGCAAGGAGCCTTGCTTGGTCTGTGTCCTTCCTTTGAGCACAGCACCCAGGGGTCTTCCAGCATGTTTGCTTCTTGTTGGGGAGCACCCAGAATCAAGGCCTTAAAACTCAATCTGCTTGCAGTCTCCAGGAAGAGCCATGAAGCAAAGCAAGCCTGGTGTGCCTCCCTCCTAGGTGTTCCCGTGGGTGGGAGTGGGGCCACCCTGATGCCCTTGCAAGGCTGCAGAGCAGCAACTAGGGACCTATGCCCCAGGCTCTTTTCTGCCTCATGCCTGTTTTATGGCCTGGCCGTGCCTGCTGCACATAGGGCTGTGATGTGAGACGTCTAACAGGGCAGCACAAGAAGGACCAGGGGTCCCTATGGCCAAGGTACCACCCACTGTGCGCCTCTCTCTGGGTGAGGAGTGTGCTCACCTTCCACCCTGAGCCCAGGCACAGCTGGCCTCAGTCATTCTTTCACCTGACTTTATAGTGACTTCTCAGTACTGTTAGCATATCCACAACCCAAAGAAACTAAAATAGAAAAGGGATTTTGTTTTCTCCTTTTTTTGTTTTTTTCTTTTTTTGTGGTGCTGAGGATCAAACCCTGGGCCTTATACCTCACATGCAAGGCAAGTGCTTTGTCACCGAGTCACATCCCTGGCCCTTCCTTGTGTCATTTGAACAATTCAGGTCAAGTCCTGTGAGCCTGTGTGGTGGTAGACTTCTGTGCTGGCCTCCTATATGTGGCCTGAGAGCCAGAGCCCTCACTCCCTGGGGGTGTGCCAAGGCTTAGTTGACGCCTTGCAAGCCACAGCTGGGGCCAGGCCTGACTTGTGTGCTAAAGGGGCTCCCTGTGCAGTAAGAGTTCCCCAGCACATGTCACTTTCAGCGGGCCCCAGGAAACTACATGGAGCCCAAGACAGATTCTTACCCACTCTCCGGGTCTATCATAACCTGAGATGTTTATAAAAGTGTGTTTATGCACAGTAGTGCTTTTAAGATAAACGGGTCCAAGGCAGACTTGTAAACCTGCTCTTGACACACGGGTTCACAGTGCCAGGTTCCTCTCTGGGGAAGATTTGCATGAGTGTGACTCTTACCTCCCCCAGCTCAGCAGACCTGCTTAATGACTCGCTTGTGTTGTTATTCCAGGTCAGGGGTCACCACATTGCAAAACTTGATCCTCTCGGCATTAGTTGTGTAAATTTTGATGATGCTCCGGTAACTGTTTCTTCAAACGTGGGTGAGAATGAATCTGTAAATGCTAATTTTAATGTAATTTTGCTTTTTTTTTTTTTTTTTTTACCCTTCCCTCTTTTTTTTCTCCTGTCCTTTTGTGTGTGTCCTTCCCTCTCATCGTTGGCCCACTCATAGATACGAGGGCACCATGTAGCACAGCTGGACCCCCTGGGGATTTTGGATGCTGATCTGGACTCCTCCGTGCCCGCTGACATTATCTCATCCACAGACAAACTTGGTGAGGGTCTGAGAGCAGTCAGCTGCATTGCTTGAGCTCCTCTTGCTGTGCCACAGCCTTTGGTAGCCAAGACGTCCATGCAGGAAGGAAAGGCTCTTAAGTTTCCTTTGTTCTGATCACTTGAAATTTATCAGTAATGAAGCATTAGTGTGTTTGGGCCCTGTTGTTTTTATCCCACTTTTTCAGCCAGATTGTCCAAGTCTCAATCTGGAAAGTAAAATTTTCAATGGGAAGGTGTGTAGCACAGAGAGAAACTGGCCCCCGCAGGACAGGGGAATGGGAAGCTGCTCCAGAGAAAGCTCTTCTGGCTCTGACTTTCCATATCCTAAAGTACAACAGGGCCTGCCTGTGGCTGGAGGCTGCTCCTGTCCCTAAGGGGCAAATTGTAGAACAGAGCATGTAGTTTGGGCTTCCTGATTCACAAATGGTGGTGATCACACTGAGGAAACTTTGGACATTATTCCTGCGGCGTCAGGAGGCCAGGGCCTTCAGAAGTGCATGTGTGGAGCACAGGGGTTTTGGTCACAGTGGCCAGAAGATAGGCCCGCCACACCCCAGCCTCCTCTCGAGGCAAACGGGTATGAGGCTGGCACTCCTGCAGTCGCTTCCAGAGTTAATCTGCTTATGTCACCATGCTGCTAACCCGTACTAAAGAAATGACAGCGTAACTAATTGTGAAATGCCAGGGCTTCACACAGGCGCTGTGCATGCCAATGACATTGATGATCACCTTGCTAATATTGCTCTTGGGGAGAGGGAATATTAGCTTCCTCAAAGGCACTTTTGGGGAAGGCTGCAGAGAAATGATCCCTGCAGATGTGTGCTAAGTTGTAACTTGGGGTCAGACATTAATTGGGTAAAGTTAGACCTTAAACAGTATTGATTCTGGAGCTGATGTTAGCTGTTTGTAATTGCTCTTTAGTCTTGATTTCAGAGAAACTCTTGAACAATACAGGGTTTTTTCTACATTGTCCCAGCCTGTTAGCAGGTTTAAGGAGTGAATAGGAAAAATACAAACTTTTTCTTCTGCCCTCACACTCCAACGATCAGCCCAAAGGTGTCCTCCAAAGGGGTGGGGAGCCCCTTACCCCACCCTGCAAGCAAGCAGCCACTTGTCCAGCACTAGTTCTGGCTGGGCAGCCATAAGTTGCCATTCCTGCAACACCCTTCTCAGGTTTAGTTAATTTGCTAGAGCAGCTCAGACAACTCAGGGAATTTTCTCAGCTTATTATAATGGATGTTTTACTGGATACAAATAAATAGCCATGTGAAGAGGTACATAGGGCAAGGACTTGGAAAGGTTCTGAGCACAAGGATTTTCATCTGCACAGTTGGAGTGCACTGTTGCCCACTGGCCAGTCCTCCTTCCTCTGAGCTTCCACATGGCCTGCTACTCAGAAGCTCATTGAAGCCCCTCGTGAGGGTGGCATGGGCATGCCCATGTAGAACTGCCTATCAGCAGTGATCTGGTCCTCACGGATGGAGTGGGGGCACCCAGCAAGGCCTGTCGAGATTCTTCAGCATTTCTTCCTCGTGGGTACTGACCCCATCTGAAGTGGGCATCCCATCACCTATCATGGTTAAGTCAGAGATTGTCTTTATGGTCAATTCCAAAGCAGAAAGATGAAGACTAGTGTTTCTATGACCTGCCTTGAGAAAGGAGAATTCTAGTTACTCTGTGGCCTGCCCTGGAGAGGGAATTGGGTGGGAGGAACCAGGACAAAACCAAATATTTGTATCATACTACCCCAGGACGAACAGAGACCCATGGAATCTTACTGAGTAGGGCCAGTTCCAACTGAAGACTGGTCCTGAGTGGAACCTTGCTGTGTTCAGTTATGAGAGTTTTGTGTTCTCAACAAGTGTGGGTCCCGAGAGTCTTGGAGCCCCTTTCCTGCACTCACTGTGCAGTGTAGAAGAAAGAAACCCTTACTCCCTGACCCAGCGCAGTGCAGCTGGTGGCCCGGCTCCTCACACCCCTCTCTCACTTGCTGTCCCAGTGTGCAGTGACTGCTTGCACAGCCTTCTTGACTGGCAGCGTCCCCTCCTGTGCTCAGCAGAGGAGTGTGTCACACAGTCTTGGTGAAATATTCGTTTTCCCTACACAGCAAAACATTTCTGGTGGTGGTGGTTTGCTGTACTGGGGATTGAACCCAGGGCCTGTAAGTGCTCTATCACTGAGCTGAAGCCCCTGTTCCCCCGAGACGGCCTGGCTAAGTCACCCAGGCTGGGCTTGACCTTGCAGTCCTCCTGTCTTGGCCTCTCAAGTGGCTGGGATGACAGGCAGGTGCTGCATTGCACCGCAAAGCATTTGCACCAGAGAGGAGTGGGTGAAGGTTGGCTCTCTTCTCTGCCCAAACCCACATCATCCCAGCTCCTCTATCCCCTTACATTATACGGTGGGCCACATCAGAGCAGGGACCCTCCAGGGGAAGAAATCCTCCCATCTCCCGGGGCCACACATTTGGTGTGTAGGAGGTGTCATGGGGCCATGCTGCTGTATGTGTGACTGTGCATGGGAAATATGGGGTCACAGGTTGGGGTACCAGGATAAGGATTACTGTATACTGCAAAGTGACAGGTTTGGAGTGCTGTCATGCATAGAAGGGTCTGGACCGTGAGTCCAGAGTTCATTGCCATCTTGCCAGGCTGCTTGATTCGATTGACTGGTGTACTAGATATGTCCTGTGGGGTTCCTTTTGGGCTTTTGTCGCAGGTCCCTCCCTTTCCCAGTTGAGGGAGTGGTGGCATCTTGTTCCCATTAATTTGTGCCTCAGTTTTCTCTTTGAACTGTGGTGTTAGATCCCCACTTAAAAATGCTATCCTCTGTGGTTCCTATACAAATACTGTAGTGACTTTTCACAGATTTGCCTCACTGGGAGATTTTTTTTTCAATGTGAGATTTAAGCATCATTAAAAGACAATCCAAGGGTGGGGGGAGAAAAAAGAGAATCCAAGATAAGTGTGAGGGAAACAAAACTTCCACCTGCTACTAGTGTTTGCAAACTACTAGTAAAAGTTTTAGATAATGAACTTGAATTGAGTAGTTAAAAAGTTGATTGGAAATGTGTCCGGAAGTGTGGGAGGATTTCAGCTTCTTCAGTGAGTCACTTGTTGGGTCTGTGTCACTAAAGCCCAGTGAGTAACACAGTGTTTCCCTACATCCTCCTGACCTGGGCTCTCTGGTTTCCTCCTTGGGGACCAAGAAGAGTGAGCTAAACATACAGTTGATTTCTAATCAGCTTCCTAATTTCAGAGTGGTCAGAGCTCATTAGCAGATGGGCCCTGCTGTGTGCAGTGTGGTGAGCCTCTTGGCACCTGGGGAGGTACCAGCTGAGCCTGGCCTTTAAGAGGGTTTTTTACAGATACCTGGGAACCTTTAAGACCATCATAGCAGCTTCCGGTGTCACCTCCTGCCTCTTGTTGGCTGTGCTTTAATGTGTCATGACCATGTGCGCTGTGGCAGTGTCCCCCGCACATGCCTGTGAGCCTTGAGTAATTGCTAGAAACACTCGAGAACCCGGGTCCTAGGGAGATCATGTGCTTTCTGTAATTGAAAACTAAAGTACCTTCCAGTTTTCTTTTCACTCTCCTCTTTGGTTTGTGTCTTTTGTTTGCTTTTTATTTTAAATATATAAAGAAAGTGCAGGTAGAAATAAGTGTCCCTACACCCAGTACCCAGAATGTAACATCTTCCCAGATAGCCTTCAGTTGTTAACAGGGATGAGTACTTTGGTTTCATCTGAGGCCTCCCTGGTGCTCCATGTGGACTCGTGCCTGGAGCCAGTGCTCTGGGGACTGCTGAGCATGCTCTCCTGCTTTACCTTGAAGTCTGGAGGAGAGTAGTGTCTTCATCCTCGCCTTAGCCGAGCATCAACGCTTTGTGCAGGTCTTAGGTGCTCTGTGTCTTCATGAGCCATTGGACACTATCTTGGCTGTATGCCCCTGACCCCAGGGTAAGGGCAGAGCTTTGCCCAGCGTGCCTTATACTGGGGAATGGGTCTGTCCCTTGGACTCTCCTGAGTCAGGACTCAAATTGCCACAGTGAAAAGAAACTGGCTTTTCTCATGCCCGGGGCAAGGGTATCTGCAGTGACAGTGACCACAGTTCTGACTGCTCCCCACTCAGTCCTCTGTGTGCCTCTGCACCACCTGCCTCCTGACCCTGTCCTTCAGACCAGGCGTCCAGAACAGGTCTGGAGCCAGTTCTTTGTGTCCACATGAATGTTTTGGTCTTCATTAGTGGCCAGGAGAGCGCCTGTGTTGGGCAGCAGCACGTGGTGAATGCACAGCATGAGGAGGCTGCAGAACTCTGCCCAGCTGTGGCAAGGGTTCTTGGGATGCTTCAGCTTCCAAGCTCGTGTGGTGTCCCATTTTGCGGTCTTTGAGGAAAGCCAAGGACCCTCCTTTCATTCATTGGCATCCAGAGTACACTAGCTGCCCTGTGCATTAGGCTTTTTCATTTTCTTTTCCTCAGTCTTCTATCTCACAGTTGTTTAGATTGGGTATTTACGACCACCCAGGAGAGCGCTGTTGTCACTCAGTCTGTGGAGGCTGTGAGGAGATCAAACAATGCCTGATGCCTCCATCCTCCCCAGTCACCTCACTCCAGCTGTTCTATGAACACGTCCATATCCCCAACACTGCTGTCCTTGACCATCCCCTGCCCTTCGCCCATCCTGTCTCCCCAGTGTGTGTCCATGTCCCGTGTCTGTGCTGCCTGTTTCTGTGGTGGTGCCCTAGGGTTCTGGGCCTACGTTTTGAACTAACCTGTCTTTTTCCTTCTGCGCTCACCCACGCTACCCTACCCTGCCTCTCAGATCTTGCAGTTTTCAAGGAACGACTTCGAATGCTTACAGTAGGAGGTATGAAAATAATGAGCCCTTTCTTTCTGGAGTCCAAGGACTTCATTTGACTAGGATGTGCAGCTTTTCCTAGCATGTGATTTTGGGAAAGTTGACACAACTCTGTCAGTGTTTACAAGTTTGTTATTTGTTTGCAAATCCACTTCCCCCTTTATGTAGCTATTAACCAACATGTGGTGCTGTGTTTCCTTGTCCTTCCATTTCAGCCTGTGTCATGAGGGGCGCTTTTGGCTCCCTTGTGCCTCGCAGTCCATGCACTTAGCCTTTCCTGACCAGCATAGTTCACTGCCAGCTCCTGCTGCAGCCAGCCGGGGCCTGAGGCCACATTAGCTCTGCATGGTGGCTTCTCCTGCCCTCTACACTGTGCTATGGCTTTGGCTATACTCTGGATTCTTCCAGGTTGTGCTGCCTGAGCATTCTGGATAAGATTTCCACAGTGTCCCATGTCAGAAAACCAACTGAAATATTAATAACAATATGTCCAGGAGCTTCATGATCCTTGGTTTGGGCAACACTCTTGAGGAATCCAGAGTCAAGGTACTGGGGCCGTTGCCTACTGTCATCTCTCCTCACCCCTAGAAGCCAGTTTTTTCACTCCAGGCTTCCCTTCAGACACTCTCTTGCTCCTGTCTTAACTCAAAGGATATGCAAGGCTCAGCTTTGTGTGTATGGTCCTGGGATGGAACCCAGGCTTCACTCATGCTAGGCAGCTCTCTACCACTGAGCTACACCCACAGCCCTTTTTTACTTTGAGGCAGGATCTCCTTAAACTGCCTAAGCTGGACTTGATGGTGTAATCCTCCTGCCTCAGCCTCTGAAGTAGTTGGGATTCCAGGTGTGCACCACAGTGGCTAGTAGGACTACATTTTAGTTAGACTTTTCATACACAGATAGTTGTAGTGTCATGCGCAGTTGTAAGCACCAACAGAGCCACCTTGTGCCCTTGAGCAGGTTTCCCAGTGTGCTGATTTATAAATCACCATGCATATCACACGAGGCAGCAGGCCACAGTCAGAACGCAGAAGCCTTCCCTGCCACCCACGCACCAGGCTTGGCCCCAGCAGCCACTGTGTGTCATCTGTGTTTGTAGTTTCGTCATTTCAGGAGTGCTGTATAAATGAATCATAGTGTAGCCTTGGGGATTGGCATCTTCCAGCCAGTGTCCTATTCTAGAGCCCATCCAGGTGGTTGGTGTGCGTGGCTGTCCCTTCCATCTCTGTGAGTGCTCAGGGCAGGGATGCCGGTGTGGAAAGCTCACAGGGTATTGTACAGAGCAAGACTTTTTTTTTGTTTTTGTTTTTGGTGCCTGGGATTGAACTTGGGACCTTGCACTCACTTATGAGGTAGGCAGGGCACTACTGAGCTAAATCCTGGGCACAGCGCAAGTTTGTTGTTGTTGTTTTTTGGTACTGGGGATCAAACTCGGGTCCTTGTGCTTGCAAAGCAGGCTCTGGAACCACTGAGCCAAATCCCTGGACCTTGTTTTATGTTTTTGAGACAGGGTCTCACTATATAGTAGAGACTGACTTGGAACTCACTATGTAGCCAAGGCTGGTCTTGAACTCTCAGTAATCCTCCTGCCTCAGCCTCCTGAGTGCTGGGATTACAGGCATGCGCCACCACACCTGGCTAGAGCAAGTTTTTAATTTAGGTGACAGATTGTTTATCAGTTTTCCTCTATGGATCATATCTGGTATCAAGTCTATCTCTGAACCCTGAATCCCAAAGATTTTCTCATATGTATTTTTCTGAAAGTTTCACAGTTCTGTGTTATAGATTAAGTCTGTGACAGGGTATAGGCTTTGGGTCAAGATTCTTATATTAATGTTTGCTTACTGGAGCCTGATTGCTGTGGCAACATTAGCTGAAAAGTCTTGACTTTCTTCATTGAGTGGCTTTTGACCTTTCAAAGTCAGTGAGACTTTTTGTATGGATCTGTTGTAGGGGTTTCCATTTTCCTCTACTCTTATCTGTTCTTCCACCCATACTGCACTATCTTAATTATTGCGGCTACTGAACTTTCATTTTCTGTTTTCAAAATTGTTTTGACTATTCTAGGGCCTTTCTCTTTCCTTATAAATTTTAGAGTGCGTCTGTGTGTACATAAAGTCTTCCTAACATTTTGATAGGAATTGTGTTAACCGTAGTTGTATTTAGGGAAAATTGAGAAGAATTCCTTCTGTTCTGTTTTCTGGAAGAGTATAATATTGTTCATTCTTTAAACATTTGATAGGACCGGGGATTTAGCTCAGTCGTTCCACATTCCACCGCCTGCCTTGAAAGTGCAAGGTCCTGAGTTCAATCCCCAGTACCCCCCCCCAAAAAAAAACCCAAACCAAAACAAATAAACAAAAAACATTTGGTAGAATTTTCCAGCAAAATCATCTGGCAATAGCTGGGCATTGTGGTGCATGCCTGTAACCCCAGCCTGTAATCCTCAGGAGGCTGAGGCAGAAGGATCTCTGCAAGTTTGAGACCAGCCTGGGCTATGTAGTGAGTTCCAGGTCAGTCTCAACTACATAGTGAGATCCTGTCTCATCCCCCCCACCAAGTCATCTGGCAATTTCTTTTTTGGGAACTTTTAATTTATGAATTGAATTTCCCTACTAGTCACAGGACTATTCAAGTTCTTTAATATTAGGTGAGTAGTGATAATTCATGTTCTTCTAAAATGCTTCATTTCAGCTAAGTTAATGAATATATATGTAGAGTTCATAGCATCCTTATTGTTTTTTCTTTTTGTTTTTGTTTTTGTTTTTTGTCTCTGGAGACATCTTATTTCATTCCTGTATTAGTAAATTGTGTCTTCTCTTTTTCTTTGTAAGTCCTGCAAGGGGTTTGTCAGTGTTACTCATCCTTTCAGTGAGCCAGCACCTTGTTTCCTTGGTTTTTCACTGTAGTTTCTCTTTTTTTCAGTTTCGTTGATTTCTGCTCTATATTAGTTCCTTTCTTCTGCTTGTTAGGTTTTGTTTTATGAATTTCAGTCTTCTCTCAGGTCTTTGGGATAGGAACTTCCATGACTGATTAAAGACTTCTTTTCTGATGTGTGCACTTAACTACTGTAAAATTCAGCTGGGTGTGGTAGTGCACACCTGTAATCCCAACATTTGGACAGGCTGAGGAGGAGGATCGCTGAAAGTTTGAGGCCAGCCTTGGCTACATAAGGAGACCCTGTCCCGAAACAAATAACAGCCAAACTTCCCTTTCAGTACTCCTTTAACTGTTTCATCATCTTACATATACTGTGTTTTTATTCAGTTTGGTGGGAGTTGTTTTGTTTTGTTTTTGAGACAGGATCTCGCTGTATAATTCAGGCTGGCCTTGAACTCATTGTGTAGCCCAGGCTGACACTGCACTCCAGGCCATCCTCCTGCCTCAGCCTCCCAGGTGCTGGGATTCAGTGTATTTTTTTGTATCCTTTGATACTTCATGTTTGATCTTTGGATTATTTAAAGTGCACTGTTTAGTTTTCAAGAGTTGGAGGTTTTCTTGTTGTTTCCATTATTGATTTTTAGTTTGACTTCTTTGTGGCTGGAGAATATATCCCATATAATTTCAATTCTGCTAAATTTCTGGAGGTTTTTTTTTACCCCCTTGTTCTAAACAGGCCATTGTATTGACTATCTTAGTATGAATTCCGTGACCATGTGGAAAGAATACTGCTGTCTGATCTTGTTGGTTGATGGTTGTTAGATTCTCTTATGTCCTCACCAGTTTTCTCTAGTTTTTCAGTCGTTTGTTGAGAGATACTGAAGTTTCCAACTATAAATGTGGGTTTTTTTTGTTTTGTTTTGCTTTTTTGTTTTTGGCAGTACTGGGGATTGAACCAGGGGCTTTGCACTGAGCTTCATCCCCAGCACTTTATTTTTTTGAGACAGGGTCTTACTAAATCTCTTTAAGTTGCCCAGGCCCAGCTTGAATTTGCAAATCCTCCTGCCTCAGCCTCCCAGAGTTCTGGGATTACAGGCATGCTCCATCAGGCCTGGTTTAAATGTGGGTTTTCTGTTTCTCCTTTCAGTCTTACCAGTTTCTCTTTCACATATTTTATAGCTCTTATTTGACACATGCACTTTTAGGATTGCTATACCTTCTTGGTCGATTGATTCTTTTATCATAATGTTCTCTTCTGTCTCTGATAATTTTTTTTTTAACTCTGAAGAAGTCCACCTTATCTGATACTAATACATCTTGGTTTGTTTGATTAATGTTTGTATATTTTTCCATTCTTATTATCTTCAACCTGACTATGTCACATGTGAATTTCCTACAATAAGCGTATAGTTGAAAAATCTACTCTGCCAATTCTGTCTTCTATTTGGTGTATTTAGATTATTTATAATTTTGATGTTAGTGTTTAAGTCTGTCGTCTTATAGTCTGTTTATTTTTGTATCTTTTTATTTCCTGCCCTATGAATTTGTGTGTGTGTGTGTGTGTGTGTGTATACAGAAACATTTTTGTGTATACAGAACTCAGGACCTCATGCTTGCCAGTCAGACACTGTTGCCCTTTGGATTGTTATATTTTTAAAATTCCATTCTATTATATGCAGTGTTTTTTGTTTTGTTTGTTTTTGTTTTTGAGCATGTCTATAGCTCTTTAGTTGTGCCAATGGTTACATTATACAGAAATAATTTCTTACATTCTATGGTGTCATCATTTTACCACGTCACGTGCAGAAACTTTTCCTCCTTTCTGTCTCTTTACCTTCTTCCATTTATTTATATTTGTCTTAAGCATTTCTTCTGTAATTATTCTACAGTGATACATGTTTTGCTTCAGCCACCAAGCATATTTAACAGGCCCAAGAAAAAAAGGAGTGTGTTTTTTTCTGTTCAAAGAATTTCCTTTGGGGAAAAAAATTTTTCCTTTGTGCTTTTTGTAGTGCTGGGGATTGAACTGAGGGCCTTCATATTGAGCTACATCTCCAGCCCGTTTTTTTTTTTTTTTTTTTTTTTTTTTTTTTTTTTTAATACATTGAGACAGTCTTGCTAAGTGCCTCAGTGCCCAGGCAGGGCTCCTCCTTCCTCACTGTCCCAGAGTCTTGGGGTCACATGTGTGCACCACCAAACCTGGCATCCTTAACCATTTTTTTTTAATCATTGAGTTTATTGGTACATTTTAGGTATACAGTACAGTTACATTCATCATTGGGATCTTGTACCTTTATATGACAGGTCTTGGTTCTCATTTTTTCCCCATATCCCTGCCCTCCCTTCGCCCCCTCCACCCTTCCCTATTTACAAAAGCTTTGCTTCCATATTTTAATTTTCTCATATTTTTTCTTTTCCCTTATTTCCTACTTCCCCTACACCTTTAGCCCTTTTCTGCACACTTGCTTAAGTCTTTTCCGTAGAAGCCACTCTGTTGGGTTTCTGTTGAAGTAGGGAGAGACTCTGCAGCTTTTTCTTCCTGTCCAAACCTCTCTTGCCAACATGGTGTTCCTGTCCCACTCAGTGCGAGTTGGGGCAGTGGACCCCTCTGCTGGTCACCTGTCAGCTCTGACTCAGCAGTGTCTGGTAGACTGTTGCTGACCTGGAAACAAGTTGTGTCTCTACAAAGAAGAAAAACAGTTCACTTTCTACTTAATGTGTACCTTTGATTTCATTTTTTATAGTGAAAATAAGAATCTGTACTTCTTTTCACTTCACTTGGCCATTCTGGTTTCAAAGGATAAGCTATAAGCTCTGTGTTTTTCTGTACTAATGTGTTGCTTATTTTTGTACAATGAGTAAAATTTGAGGTATTTTGCAAGAAAAATAAAAAGTTTAAGGCTTTTGCCATATATGAAATCTTTTATTATAGTGTCACATGTCCCTGAGGTTCCATTCACTCTGCCCCATCTTCTCCTTGGGCTGATTAGTTTCTTTTCCTCCATCTTGAGATTCACCAATTCTCTTATCCCTCAAGCCTGTCATTGAGCTGATCTTTTCTTTTCTTTTTTTTTTTTTTCATTTCTATTCTATTCTTTATATCATCCGTTTTACTGAGGCTTTCTACTCTGTGACTTGATTATTTTGTTGCTGTCATGTCTAATCAGTCACTTAAGTCATTTTGTAATGGCACCATTAAAATCGTAGGTAATTACAACATCTGTGTCACTGTGATGTTGCTGTCTGTTGACTATCTCTTGTCATTTCATCTGAGATATTCCTAATTCTCCTTAGGAGTGATTTTTTTGTTTTTAATTGAAACTGAAAGTAGCGTCATGACAACTGGGCCTCGGGATCTGATTTAAACTTTGAGCCACAGCAGACCTCCTCCTCCAGACCTGCTCTGGAGGAGGGCACCTCCCTATTCCGGCAGCTGGGTGTGGGCTGGTGTGTTGCCTCCCAAAGAAGGGGAGTCTTGGGCTCCCTGTTGGGCCTTTTCTGAAACCTTGGGGTGGGGCACAGGCTGGCTGGGGTTGCAGTGTTGCCTGTGGTTCCTGGCTGCTATAGCACAGTACTTAGCTAAAAGTTTTCTACCTTACTTGGCTGTACTCCTTTTCATGGTACTTGGATAGAAACTGGCTTTTGTGTGATGTTTGTTATCTGCTGCTTTTTTTGCTCCAGGTCCTAGGATATTGGAGCAGAGGGAACCCTGAGGTCTCCTTGGCTGCTGTGTTTTCTTTCCACCTTCAGGGGCTTATATCATATTTATTTTCTTTTCTCTTTTTGGTAGTACTAGGGATTGAACCCAGGGCTTTCACATTGATATTTTTTATTTTTTATTTTGAGACAGTCTTGCTAGGTTGCCCAAATTAGGCTTGAACTTGTGGTCCTTTCCCTCCAACTTCCTGAGTGCTGGGATTACTGGTTGTGTGCACCATCATGCCCAGCATGTGTTTGCTTTCATGTATCATCTAGGGTTTTTGTTTGTACTTGTTGAGGAAACATGAAGAGAATTTGTGTCCTCAGCCTTTGCAGTGGGGCATCTGTGTGTTTAATTTCTGGGGCTCAGTGTGTTTGAGTGGAGGTGTCACTGTGAGTCCAGTCTAGGATGCTGAGAGGGCACAGCAAACACAGTTCTCATCTGAAGTCTGAGATGAGAACCTCCTCTGATTGATTTCATAGTCAAATTTCTCAACAAAATGTGCACTATTGGATGGATGCTCTGGTCCCATAATCTGCTCCAGGCCTGAGTTTTTAAATCAGCTAGGAAAAATTTCTCAAAAATGACTGTTTTTCCTCCACTCATGCTATTGGCCTGTGTGTGTGTCCCTCCTCATACTGCAAACTGCAGAGCCACGTGGTTGGTAGAGAACCAGGAGGAGACAGATGGACTCCGATGAGCCACTGCTGCTATCACCATTCTCCAGGTGAAGAGGCCAGAGTTGCTTTTGTTTTACTAAAACAGAAAGGGCTCGATAAACTTAGTTTGATTTTAAGATTTTAAAACTGTGCTAATGCATTAGATACAGAAAGGTGGTAGCTCCCAACCAGCTTGAATCAGAATCACCTGAGATCCCTGGATCACCCAAGACCACTCACATCTGTCTGGGGTTGAAGCCTGGAAATGAGCATTTTCACAAATCCCAGAGACTCGAGTCCACGGTTGTTAGCAAACTCCTGTGTTAAAATCCTGTACTAGCCAGGCGTGGTGGCGCAAGTTTGTAATCCCAGCACTTGGGAGGCTGAGGCAACTACGTAGTTGAGACCCTGTCTCAACTGCCCCCCCAAATCCTGTACCAGTGTCGGGTTCTAACCCTCATTTGGCTAGGCGACGAGGACTTCTAGGTGGATGTCGAGACTCCAGGTTGCTTGCTTCCTGCTTCACTTCATCCCTGGAGCCTGAGGGAATTCGGCTGTGTGCCGGTGACTCACACTGCTGTTTGCCCTACCAGGTCTGTAGATTGTTTCAGAGTGAGCACCAGGCTGGAAAAAGAACCTGCCTTCTTTACTCACGACTTGGTGATGGAACAGGCAAACCGTGCAGTTCTAGAAAGTCCTTCCTCGATGGCTGGTCTTTGTGAGCTTAGAGTGTACTTTCCACGGAGGAGACAAGGCGTTCTCTCCCCTGACTGAGCAGCAGGGTTGGTGGGGTCTCCTAGGCGAGGAGGCTTGGCCTTAACTCCAGGCCTCTATTTCCCCTCCTAGGCTGCCTGTGTGGGCCCTGCACCGCTCACAGTGGCTGTTTCTCCCTCACTTAGTCCCAGCGCTTGGTCAGCACAGACCCACATGATTGTTATGTGACTCGTATCGATCTGCTCTTCTCTATCAACTCCTCACTTCCTGCTCTGATTTCCTTCTTAACTGTTCATTTGCTGTTTGATTGACTTACAAAGTGCCTTCTCACAGCCTCCTCTTCCCACCCCAAAATTGGTTTTTATCTTTGGGATCTTGAAATAAATTGTCTCAAAATTATAAATAATTGGTGCACTGGACTAATACATGCGTAATAGGAGCTTTATTCTGGTTTACCTATGACACCCAGTAATGGTCTCAGCTCCCATTTGTTGCGAAAATTTCTGACTATAAGATATTTTTGTATATGTCAGGGGCTTTTTTATACATTTTTTTTTCTTTCTGCTCCCCTGGGGCATCCCTTCCCCTCCCTGTAAACTGCGGTCCCTGCCTGGCTGTGTCCTCCCTCGCCGCCTGCCTGCAGGGTTCTATGGCCTCGACGAGTCGGACCTGGACAAAGTCTTCCATCTGCCCACTACCACCTTCATTGGGGGACAGGAGTCAGCGCTGCCTCTGCGGGAGATCATCCGTCGCCTAGAGGTAGGAATGTGACAGTGTCTGGAAAAATCTAGCAGATTTCAGCCAGGTGTAGAAAACGAAAATCACTGCAAGTTCAGGCAAGCCTGGGCTACACGGAGTTCAAGGCCAGCCTGAACTACACAAGTGAGACCTTCTTTTAAAAAAAAAAAGTAAGGAAGCCGGGCGTGGTGGCCCATGCCTGTAATCCCAGCACTTGGGAGGCTGAGGCAGGAGGATCACTGTGAGTTCGAGACCAACCTGGGCTACATAGTGAGTTCCAAGGCAGTCTCAACTACATAGTGAGACCCTGTCTCAAAAAACCAAAAAAAAGGGCTGGGGATTTAGCTCAGCGGTTCGGTGGCCTGACTTGCAAGCGCAAGGACCTGAGTTCGATCCCCGGTACCAAAAAGAAAAAAAAAAAAAAAACCCAAAAAAAGTGAGGACCAGGGATTTAGCTCAGTGGTTCTGCCACCTGCCTTGCAAGTGCAAGGACCCAAGTTCAATCCCTGGTACCAAAACAATAATAAATAAATAAATAAATAAATAATAAATGTATTTATTTATTTAAAAAAAGTGAAAAACTAGCAGATTTATCAGGAGTTTGCATTAGTAGGATGCCCTCAAGACTAGGTTTATTTTTTTCTTGTCCTATATTTTTTTTAAATGTAAGTGTAAGTATGTTTTTGTGATTAGCCAGAGAGAAAAAAAAATTCTGTGTTGTCAATTCCTGGAGTTTATTTCAGATGCATGTAGCTCTCTGGAGAGTTGCCTCCACCTGGGGGACAGGCCTGGAGCCAGTTGCTCCCCATGTGCACAGGTCCCAAGGCAGTAGGTGCTGGCTCTTGCTGCCCTTTCCCTCTCCCTCCATTTCTCTCATCCTCAGTTTTCTTTGTCTCTCGTTTCTGGACTTTGTAAATATATAGCCTGCCAGGAGCTCCTTATAACATGTTATAGACAGCAGCTGAATCTGGCTTGTGTCCAACTTGTGCCTTCTAGCTTGGACAAGTCGTCACCTCTCTGTTCACTCCAGCCTTTATGGGAGGCTCACTGCAGTGCCCGTCCCAGAAGGCAGGATGGGTTTGAGGGGGCCCATGCTCAGTGTTAGCTGTGACTTAGTGCTACTAACTGATTTGGATCCCATCAGTGGATCTGATGGCCCAACAAGCCCAGGTTGCACCTCAGTGGGCTCCCCATGGGTCCTATCCTGGCTGGACATCAGTCAGCCTGAGTCCTCAAAGCAGAATCCTCCCACCACCCTGGGCTTCCCCGCTGCGTTGGTGAGTTGGTGTGGTTTCAGATTTCTTGTGAGAGTTTGCATAGTTGGCTGCGAGTGGCCTGCAAGTTTTGGGCAATGGATGGAGCACTCTGCTTGGAGCTGCCTCATTCCTATCCTTCCTCAATTTAGGGTTCTGTGAGAGACCACACCTGTGTGCTAGCCTCAGGAGTGGGTGGCCAGGGTTCTGGGTCCTTCCTGTCCCCTCTGCACCACTGTCTCTATGCCAGCAGTGCTCTCTGGTCCTATCCTCTTCAGCACAGGAGCCACAAGCCACCTGGAACTGGGACTATTGAGCACTTGAAATGTGCCAAATGTCTGAGTAACATTTAATGCTGAAAAGATAATATGTTTGATATAGTGGCTCAAATAAGACAAGAAAACTTATTTTACCTGATTCTAGTAGGAAAACATAAATTACTAAGGCTTAAGTGTATCATGAAATTGTAAGCAGCTCATATCATATTTCTGCTGGCTGGTGCTGATCTGAAATTCTGCCATCCATACCCCACAGGCAGCATCCCATATAGCCTAGTCCTCCTCCAAGGGGTCCTGTCCCCAGGTAACTTGGCCACCCTTGTTTCCCACCCTCTGTCAGGTGTCTCTCATGTCGATCTCATACTGTCAGGATGACAGCCAAATGAAAGCTGTGTACACCAAGAGCCCCTCACTTCCCAGGAGTCTGGGCATGCTGTCTGGTCAGAAAGCTTGCCTGAGGACACCGCCCCAGAGAAGCCATGCGGTGCCCTTCTCCCAGCATCCTTTAGCACCTTCTTCCCAGGCACAGAATTGGGTGGGATGGGAGTGGTGACTGCCTCTGGATTAGGTATTGCTGAGTGTGGAGTCCCTCTGATTCCCACAGCAATCACAGGCTGCCCTCCTCTCTGCCCAGCCAGTGTCTGGACCCAGAAGGCCACAGCTTGGGGCACAGACATGCATATGACCTCACCATGGGCTGGTGGTAGGGTGGTTCTAGGTTTTGGGGTGGGTGTGGTGTAGTCTAGCAAGACTGAAGCTCTCAGTCCCATGACATACTACTCATCTTGCAGCTGTTGAGAAAAGGAGAGGAGAAGCTATGAAACAGCTCCCAAACTTGCTGCCCTTTGCTCCTGGGGATTGAGCTAAGAGCAGGGAAGGAAACATGACTCATTGGTCAGAAACTGCACCCACATGTTAATGGCTAAGTGATACTGATAGGTTGGGGAGAAATTGGTTTTTTAGCCTGACAGTTTCCTCTGAGCTTTAATTCTTCACTAATGGAAATCACACCTGCTGGGCTTAAAAGGGACTAAGGCGGGGCCTGAGCAGCACTCCATGCTGTCCTGCTGCCTCTGCCAGGGCAGATGCAGCAGTGACTGAGGGGAGAGTCCTCCCTCACTGGAGCAGACAGGGAGCTGCTCGCTGGTGTCTGCTCACATGGGCCCTGGGTCTGTGGGACAGTGACATTCGTAGAGAAAGGCACAGGGACTGAGGAAGGGCTGAGGGCCTCTGTAGGAACCCTGGACATAGGCAGCTAAGATGCATTTCCCAGACCCTGTCTCCTCTTCTCTACTCTCCTTCCCCTCCAGCCCGCCCTTCCCAGGGGCTCCTGCTTCTACAGAGCTGACTGCTGCCTCCTCTCCCACATGTCACCACACAGTTGTGGTTTGGGACATGTCGGGTCTGTTCCAGACCTGCTCCTCATTGTATGTGCAGTCACGTGCCTGTTTAAGCCTACAGTTTCTGAGGAGGAGTGTGGTCTGAAAGAGTGGATGTTGAAAACCTTAGTCTTTATAAATGGCCATTAAACCCATGGCAGCACATGTGTGTCTGTTCCGGTGCCGGCACAGGTGTCACTGTGAGTACAGTCGGCCTTTCCTGGGGACATGGCCAGTCTCCCCTGCCCCAAGGATAATGAATTGGTAGAACTAAGTGCTTCCTTGGCCTGACCCTGACAGACCTGAGAGATTCTCAGTGTGCAGTAACACAGGTGCCTAGCACTGGCCCCACTCAGCTCTGCTTTCTCAGAGCTTGGCTCAGATTAGTTGGAGATGGAAATTGCACCGCTTCAGCCAGCTGGCCTGCTTCAGCATTCTTTGGCAGGGGAGGGGGACAGTTGGCTGCTACCAGCTCATCAGATGCAGTTCGTGTCCATCAGTGATCCTTGTATCCCCTGTGTGGCGGGACAGGTAGCCTACTGCCAGCACATTGGAGTGGAGTTCATGTTCATTAATGACTTGGAGCAGTGCCAATGGATCCGGCACAAGTTCGAGACCCCTGGGATCATGCAGTTCACCAATGAGGAAAAACGGACCTTGCTGGCCAGGCTCGTGCGGTCCACCAGGTAAGGGACTGGCTAGGACCACAGATCTCACTCTCAGGTGATCTGTGGTCGTCAGTGGGGTACAGTCCTTGATGCGGCCACAGCCACCTGCCTGTGGGAAGATGGAGTGGTGAGCAGAGGCAGCCTCCGAAGCACCTTCTCGTCACCTAGGAAAATCTGACATTAGGAGGACAGGGGTATTGCTCCTTAAGGTTCTTGATTCCCTACCCAGGTTTGAGGACTTCCTGCAGCGGAAGTGGTCCTCTGAGAAGCGCTTTGGTCTAGAAGGCTGTGAGGTGCTGATCCCTGCACTCAAGACCATCATCGACAAGTCCAGTGAGAACGGAATAGACTATGTGATCATGGGGATGCCACACAGGTGGGTGTGGTGTGCAGGCATGCAGGGGTGGGGTTCACCAGCTGTGGGAAGGATGACCAGAGTCCCCCTTCTGTGTGGCTGGCCCACGCCACATGTGGTTCAGAATGGTATTTGGCTTGGTGTTAAGTTTTCTAAAGATCAAATGCAGTTTGATCTAAAGAGTCAAACCCTTGCCAGGGTCTGACTCGGAGCCCAGGCTGTTCTGATGCTGGGGCAGAAACGGGGTGGGCAGTGGTATGTGTGCACTTCCTACCCAGTGGTCTTGCATGCCTGCCATGCAGTGCCCACCTTGGCTCTGGGTCACAGCTGGTCCTGAGCCACAAGCCAAGGGGGAGCCCATCTTGGGTAAGAGCAGGCGTATGGAGCATCTATGCCCTGAGGATCTACTCACCTCGCCCTGTGTCCCAGGGGACGGCTCAACGTGCTCGCGAATGTCATCAGGAAGGAGCTGGAGCAGATTTTCTGTCAGTTTGATTCAAAGCTGGAGGCAGCAGATGAGGTGAGATGAGGCCTCTGTGTGGGCCTGTCTCCTGTGCTAGCCTCTGAGAACAGCTGGTGCCTCTACCCAGCAGCCCACCCCCTTCCCGTGGACTTCTTGTGCCCTGGGCAGGTGACCTTGGGGAAGGGCTGATGCCCCTCCTCCCACAGTGGGACGTGGGAAGTGAGCATTTCTTGCCAGCACCAGACTCACTCTTTGCACTGCAGGGCTCCGGAGACATGAAGTACCACCTGGGCATGTATCACCGCAGGATCAACCGCGTGACAGACAGGAACATCACCCTGTCCTTGGTGGCAAACCCATCCCACTTGGAAGCTGCTGACCCTGTGGTGATGGGCAAGACCAAGGCCGAGCAGTTCTACTGTGGAGATACTGAGGGGAAGAAGGTGAGGCCCCAGAGAGGCCTGTGAGACTAAACCCTGCAGTTCAGGGCTCCACACACAGCTCCACCAGGCCCAGGGCATGTCTCAGGCGACATGCTTTTGGGGTTTCAAACTTCTCTACCTGCCACATTGATGGTATATGCCTATAATCCCAGCGCTCTGGAAGTTTGAAGAAGGAGGTTCATAAATTGGAGTCCAGCCTGGGCAAATAGTAACTTAGCAAGACATTGTCTCAAAATATATATACAGGCCGGGCATGGTGGCGCATGCCTGTAATCCCAGCATTCGGGAGGCTGAGGCAGGAGGATCGCTGTGAGTTCGAGACCAGCCTGAGCTACATAGTGAGTTCCAGGTCAGTCTCAAATACATAGTGAGACCCTGTCTCAGGGGGAAAAAAAAATACACACACACACACACACACACAAACATATGGGGGTGCATGTGTGCGGGGCATGTGTATGTGTATGTAAATATATGTATCATTATATATTAGATATAAATATATCTATTAAACCAACTGAAAGGGTAGCAGTAGTAAAGTAGTCCCATGTGCAGACAGGCTTTCTCCTAAGTTGTAATCACTAGAACTAGAAGGGGAGTAGATTCATGTTTCCACACCTGCGGGGGAGCTGGTCAGCTACCCTTGGTGGACAGGGATGCTTTCATGGAACAGAGGGAATCTGCAAGGTCTGAGTAAGCCTGAAGGAAAAAGGGCAGGACTGGGGGACATCAGAAGAGAGTCTGCTGGGTTTGAGGCAGAAGCCCACTTCAGAGGCAGGCAGTCCCAAGGGTGGCTGGGGTGTTGCCGTGGCACTCTTGAGTGTGACACAGTGCTGACTAATGCTGGCCAGTCTGCACATGGAGAAACTCTCAGCAGATTGTAACCACTTGCCCTTTCTTAACCTTAAGTAGAATTCTGTTCACAACAAAGTCTAGTTTTTATTATGTAAGGATGGCCTAAGCCAGCACTGCAGTCCCAGCACTCAGGAGGCTGAGGCAGGATGTTCACCATAAGTTTGAGGCCAGCCAGGCTTGGACCACAAGGCAGTTACTCCTTGGGAGGGAGGGCAGGTCTTTGGTGGAATTGGTCAGCTTACTAGGTTGTGCAGTTTAAAATACTGTGAATCTGCTTGGTGGCATAAGAGGAGGAGACAGAGCAGGCCAACTTGGCTTTGGGAGCCAGAAGTGATTCCTCATTGAGGACACTTGCTGTCCCAGGAGCAGAGCTTAACTCCACAGCCTCACACTAGGCTTGGGTGGTGCCACAGAAACTCCAGGTAGTCACAGAGGCCCCAGCTCTGTTAGGCGACATGCAGCCCCCATGTCCACATACAACACGAGTGAGTGGGAGGGCTTATGCTAGGAGAGACCACATGGGGGTGCCCAGTGCCCCCTAAGGTTTCCCTGACCTTTGCTAGTACTGGGGTCAAGTGGTAGAACTCAATTCGGAGAGCTTTGGTGACTTACAAAACCCACTGGACCAATCCTTGCTTACAACACTGGAAACGTCCTGAAAAGTAATGCACTGATAGAGGAGGTAGCAGAGGATATTTAAAACTGCTGCACATGGCTACACAAGGCCATCCTTTGGTCAGCTGTTAGGACAGGGAGGCCAGCTAGTAAGTACCCTCTCGCTTGCAGATGTGCATGTAGAGTGAGTCTCCAGCCCTGTGTGGTAGAGAGTGGTCCTGGCCACCCTCAGCCCGGAGGCTGCCAGCAATCTCCTGCCCCACCTCTTCATCTTGCCCCAGGCCCTCGAACATCCTCTGGGGTTCAGCCTGCCTGTTTTCCTTGCTGCTTCCAAACCCTCAGGGAATTATTTGATTTTTGCTAAATCTTAGCACTCAAGAAGCTGGCATGCATGTTGCTTAACCTCAGTGTTGATGAAAAGTTATGTACTGTCTCCCAGAGCCTTGTGCACAATCAGGAAACACCTGATTTGACTCATGCAATGTGGCCCAGGGGACAAGTGTGCACAGAAGCAATTGCGCAGTGCAGCGGTGCAACCTCCAGACCCAGGCAAGTCTGTGCCTGTGCGTGGGGTTGCGGCACCAGCTACATCAGTGCTCTGTGATATCACAGAGAGTCTGGCTCCAGGTGCCCCTGCTGCAGTAGAGACTGGTGGAAATCCTGTGCAGGAGGAAGCTGTGTGGGGATCGAGAGAAAATGAAACGGCCGTGACTTAACTCCAGCCACTCTTGATCCCAGCAAGACAAGAATCCAGGCATTGTGGCAGAGCTGCACACCCCTCCAGGGCCCCCAAGCAAACTGGACACTGTGTCCTTTGTCCAGCTGTCTTTTGAGCATCCTTCACAGCCAAGAGGCAGGACATGTGCTGTCTTGTTTTTAAAAATTGTTGAAAAGCGAGTCCTAGACCTTCCCTTGCTGGCAAGAGGACTTGGCACAGGATTGAGGACCCAGGTGATGATGAAAACTTGGGAGGTGCAGGTCTGCAGGCCCAGAGGCAGCATAGCACAAGGGGTCGTGTCACATGTCACCTTGCTGGCCAGACACCCATGGAGATGTTTCTGTAAAGGCATTCTTGAGATGAGAGTCACATTTGAATCCGAGGACTTTGAGGAAAGCAGGTGAACCCCCACCTGTAGGTGGACCTCACAAGCTCAGTTAAAAGCCTGCAAAAGAAAACTGAGATCTCCAGGGTAGAAGGAATTTGCCTTTAGACAGCTGCCAGACTCATCCTGTATCCTGAGCTCCTCCCTGCCTGTACCTCTCCATCCTGCATGTCCTGCAGTGTGAACGTGCTGGCTGGGTCCCACCCTCTGGAGAACTGTGGCTAGAACAGGCTAGGAGAGGCGGAGACTGCCAATCCAAGGAGCTGGGGCTGGGGTACACTGAGTTCATGGGAAGTGCTGCAGGCAGTGCGAGTGAAGGGCCTAGCAGTTGGAGGGGAAGTTGACAGGTGGAAGGAGGCAGCTGAGCAAAAAATGTTGGATTGGAATTGGGAGGATAAGTCTGAACTCAGTTTTATTTTACAGATACCCATAGATACAGAAATAAACCATGTGTGCACCTACCTTTTCCAGCTCTGTGCTCACAGGCAGGTGACACAGCATACAGAAACTGGTCCTAAGTCCCCTCCCTGCCTGAGGAACTGGGCCAGGCCAGAGCAGCACAGCAGGGTGTGCCCAGAATGCCATTTGCCCTGAGCAGGCAGCTCCAGTGCTGCTGTTACATACAAGCTGTCAAGTCACACAGGAGCCCTGGGCACAGATTAATACAAATGAGTAAATGGAGGCGGAGGGAAGCCGTTCTGCAGAGAATCCCAGCTTCTAAGTGTAGACATGATAGAAGTTAGCTGTTGCCATCTGTCCTCACCTGAGGAGCAG
Organism: Fukomys damarensis; assembly: GCF_012274545.1. Classification (NCBI taxonomy): domain Eukaryota; kingdom Metazoa; phylum Chordata; class Mammalia; order Rodentia; family Bathyergidae; genus Fukomys; species Fukomys damarensis. Next base: position 24,987,217 of record NW_022900929.1, read on the forward strand.
GCTCAGGTGTGTAGCTGATGCTGCTGAGGCTGGGGTGGAGATTTGGGGTGGAACAGGTAACAGTCTCCTCCCAAAACAGACTAAGAAGATGGTTTCTAAGGGGAACACAACGGACAGCAGCCTGCCTGTGGAAAGCAGCCCAGGCCACAAATCCTGGGGGCGTTCAGGAGGAGGTCTCTGGGGGTGCCAAGACTTGTGTTGGGAGCTGTTGGTGGCAGAACGGTGGGGTGTGGATGTCAAGCAGGTCCACCAAGGTTTTAGCAACCAGGCTAGAAGGGGATTGGGATCATTTGTACTCTTCTGCCTTCTCAATTTTAAATTATCTTGAAACATTATTTTTGAAAAACAAATTGTAGTGCATTTCCTCCATTTGCCTCATAAGCTCAGCAGTCGGGAGGTTTTAGATTTGGGGTTTTCTTTGCAGGTGATGTCCATCCTCCTGCATGGAGACGCTGCCTTCGCTGGCCAGGGCATCGTGTATGAAACCTTCCACCTCAGCGACCTGCCATCCTACACGACCCATGGCACCGTGCATGTGGTAGTCAACAACCAGGTAAATGGACAAGAAGGCTCAACAGCCTCTCTGGAGGGTCCCCTTGGTCGTTGTTTCCTGATTATTAAAAGGTGTCTTTTGTTAAAAGTTTGGAGAACACAGAAAACCACTTGCTTTAAATGAAGAGATTTTACTTTGATAATAAAGATGCCTTTATTGTTTTGGTTCATTTCTTCTAGACCTTCCGGCACACCAGTGGTTATTTTTCACTTTAACAGTGTGGGGTCCTGGCAATATAGCTCAGTGGTAGAGAATGTGCCTAGCATGTTCAGTCTCCAGCACAAGGTGAAGAAAGCTAGTACACAGGCCACACTGGGTGCTGAGAAGGGAAAGGAGGCTGGGAGGTGGACAGTAAGCGGCTGTTCTCTGAGGATCTAGAGCTCAGTGGAGACAGAGCTTGGTCAAATAGGGAGATGTTGGGGTACAGAGACTGAGGTGGGGGGTGCTCATGTGTGAGGAGTGGCTGAGATAGTCACAGGTGGTTAGTGTGGGAAGAGCTGCATTTGGCCAGCTCCTGAGGAGGATGCGGTCCAGACAGAAGTATGATATAATACAGTGTGGTAAAAAGCTACCAGTTAGGGCCAGGGATTTAGCTCAGTGGTGCCACACCTGCCTCACAGGCTAAAGGTCCTGAGTTTGATCCCTGATACCACCCTGATACGTGTTGGTGCACGCCTGTAATCCCAGCACTTGGGAGGCTGAGTTAGGAGGATCGCTGTGAGATCAGCCTGGGCTACATACTGAGTTCCAGGTTAGTCTCAACTACATAGTGAGACCCTGTCTCAAAAAACAAAAAAAAAAAAGGCAATTGAAAAAGCCACCAGTCATAAGTGCCTGTTGGTATCAGAACAGCAGATGGGGTAATCATGTACGCTAACTTAATCCATAGGGTGGTTACCCATACAGAGGGTGACATTGTTGCCAATTTACAGAAGAGAAAATGGAAGAGCAGAGACGAAGTGGTGTGCTGCAGGATAGGGCCGGGGATTTAGCTCAGAGGTTCCACCGCCTGCCTTGCAAGCACAAGGACCCGAGTTCAGTCCCCAGTATCAAAAAAAAAGAAGAATGACAGGGCCACGCTATAATATATCTTCCCTCAGGGAATAATATGAGGAAGATTTAGAAAGAATTGCCAAGGAAAGAGTGAGGTCTAAAAACAACAAAGCCCACTACTGAACTTTATTTTCCTTCATTTTTTCTCCTGGCAAAATCCATATGTACTGTGGCTGAGGATGTGGCTCAGCAATAGGGCGCTTGCCTGGTGTATGTGACTCCTGGGTTCCGTCTCCACCGCCAGCTCCCAAAAGTACACATACAATACATATCTTGTTTTTGTTGAGATGGGGTCTCACTAATTCTTCCCTCTGTTCTGCTGCACAGCACCTTTATATGGTTGGTTGGTTTTCAGTTCTAAGCTTCTTGTTTGGTTCTTTCTGTATCTTCTGTTTCTTTGCTGAGCCTTTGTGGTTTTCCCTAGGTAGGGGAGAAACTGCTCCCCAGTGGCCTCACCCTGCTGGCCAGTTGTGTAAGGCTGGAGTTTCCTCAGGCCACCAAAGGGTATGGGGGCCTAGAGATCTAGTCACCATCAGTGTGGGCCTGAGGAGGCCTTGGCTGTGTGATGAGGGCAGTTTTTGTTCTGCACAGTTGGACCCAAACAGTTACTGTCTTCCCAGGTTGTCTTTTCCCTGGTCCACTATCTGACCTGTTGATGTCTCCATGTTGTTTATCCCACTAGTGCTCAGTGGTACATAACAAGGCAGAGAGGATTCTGGGAGCTGAGAGCCCTAGCCATCTGCCTTCTTTTGACTCCAGGGTGTGGTTTGACCTGCCTGTGCCATCTAAGAGGGCTGAGAAGAGCACAGCTCCTCTGTCTTAATGGCAGTGTGAGGCCTGTGGAGGCTTTTTATAACTGCAAGTTCAATTTCTTTATTACACATAGGACTATTTCAGGTTATCTGTTTTTTCTTGAATGAGCTCCAGTAGTTTTTTTTTTTTTTCAGGAAATCTGTCCATTTAAGTCATAGGATTTATAGGCATAAGGTTTGTGACCATCTGTGACTGGAGTGTAGGATCTGTAGAATATCCTCCACCTGTTCCCGATTTGGGATGTTCGCATCTTCTCGTCTTTTCCTGGTTAGATTTGTCTTCTTTCCCCCTGGAGCAGCTTGGTATCCCTGCAATTCCTGTTTCCTACTTCTTTGGTTTCCCTTTACTTGCTTTGGGTTTAATTAATCTTCTCTAGATTCATAGATCATTGACTGGGGCCCCTCTTCCTTTGCAATATAAACAAAGAACATTTAAAGTTTTGAAACTTAGTACCACACAAATAAAGAGCAGGACTTGGGATTTGTTCAAGTTATTTTGGCAAAACATCACGCATTTCAGTTGAACACGAATGAGACTGCATCTTACCATGCTGCAGTGTTGGAAAGGATACAGGGAGCTGGGTGTGCGCAACCTAATTCCTGTGCTGTCTGAGAGCTGCTTTCAGGTGTGAGTGGTGTGTGTAGCAAGGGGATGAGGAGCAGGCCCAGGCCCAGTGAGAGGCCCTTACCAGAAACAGATTTCGGCTGAATGAGAGACAGACCCTCCCACAGTCAGGACTGTGCAGCAGGAGTGTGGTTTCCCTTCCTCCTCTTCCCAGGGGGGATCTTAGAAAACTGGTGAGCAGACTGTCAGGAGGTGGGGGCTTCCTTTGGGGCCCAGACTGGCAGTTCCACTTAGCAGTGTCTCCTCCTAGCAGTCCCACAAGTATAATAGATACCAGCACGTGTGGGGTGCCCCTCCGTCATCCATATGTGTGCCCATGCACATGCCTTTGTGTGCTTAATGACATAGAAGCTCCTAACTGTGCTGGGTTCGGGGGTGGGGGGTTTCTGTGAGGCTCCTAATCGTGGCCTGGCGTGAATGCTGATTCTGCTACCACCCCCACAGAGTCCTGAGACCTATTACCAGCTGAGGTCATTCTGGCTCCTTCATGTATCAGAGAATCTGTGTGGTTTGTTTGTTTGGTACTAGGGATGGAACTCAGGACCTTGTGCTTGCAAGGTAGGCGTTACACCACTGAGTTAAATCCCTGGCAGAATCTGTTTTTTTGTTTTGTTTTATTTTGTTTCAGAATCTGTTTCTTAATGTTCTCATCAGTGTGTGACTGTTTCTAATATTGTCTTTAACCAGTGTGAAAAGAAAGATTGTTTGCAAGCATTTTAACATGGACTTGGAATTCTTAGGCCTCTCTGAAGAGCACTTTTGTTAATTTTTTTTTCCTTTTTCTTTTGCCGTGCTGAGGATGGAATCAGGGCCTGAGATATGCTAGGCAAGTGCTCTGCTGTTGAGCTACACCCCATCCCTAGCTGCTAATATTTTTTTCTCCCTTTCCTGCTTTGACTTCCTGCTTGTGAGGTGGTGCAGGACCAGGAAGTTTGATTGCAGGAGGCTGCATTGTGGGAACTCTTCTCTTAATGCAAAACTAGAAATTCTCCTTGGAGAAGTCTTGTCTAAAAAGGTCATCAGATGCTCAGTATCCTTGCATAAGAACATCTGTCAAGGACCGGGGATTTAGTTCAGTGGTTCCACCAACTGCCTCAAGCGCAAGGACCTCAATTTGATCCCTGGTACCAAAAAAAAAAAAAAAAAAGAATACCTATCAAAACCATAATTGTGCTGACACAAAATAGGAAAGAAGTTGTATATCCAAGAGTAAAAGAGTTCTTACATAAAATTTGGCGAAGCCTTGGGGGTATTATATAACCATTAAAATGTTTATTATCCTGGGGAAATAGCCACAATATGGTAAATGGAAAATGCAGGATATTCATATGCTGCTACTGGGAGTGTTAATAGAAAAACCACTCTTGAGAGCAGCTTAATAGTAATGGGAAAGATTTGCAATGCTCCTGTTTTCCCTTTCTAGGAGAAACCGCAGATAAACACAATGCTTGCAGGAGAAAACCTGGATAAGAACCTGCACAGCTGCTTTTTTTGTTATTGTTTTGTTTTTTTGTTTGTTTTTTGAGACAGCTCTCACTATATAATTGAGACTGACCTGGAACTCACTATGTAGCCCAGGCTGGTCTCAAACTCAGTGATCCTCCTGCCTCAGCCTCCTGAGTGCTGGGATTACAGGCGTGTGCGCCACCATGCCCGGCTCATCGCTGCATTTTTTGTATTAACCACAAATTGGAAATGAGCAGGCGATCTGATCAGTATACATGGTGTACACTTGATAGGTCCACACAAGCTGTACTAAGGGGAAGAACTGTGTGTTCATGTGTGTGTTTCCTCATAGGGATGTTGAACAACAAATAAGGTGCAAAGGGTTTGCACAGTGTGTAGAGTGATGCCATGTGTAAGGCACATGGGGAAATGCTGGGGCCAGGGATGTAACTCAGTGGTGCTGTGCCTGCCTGGTGAGCGTAAGGTCCTCAGTTTGACCCTGGTTCCATACACACAAAAAGGAAATGATCCAGAAATGTCAGGACCCTGAGAAGCCAAGGAAGGCGGCAGAGCCTTGCATATGAGCATGGGAAGTTACTAGGAAGGGGTGGGCTGCGGATCAGCTCATGGTATTATCAGATGTAAAGTGCTGGAGGCCAAGCTGCACTCTGGGAAGGAAGGGACATCCTTGCTCTGGGAAGCAGTGAGTCTGCAGCTGGCCCTAAGCGGTGTATGTGACGGGTGTGTGTGATAAAGTGGAAGGCATATGGAACCACTGGGAAATCAAGCGGGGACTGTGGGAGCACTTCCTAGCCTCTTTCCAGCTTCATGGGTGAAATCAGACCAAAATTTAAAAGGTACCTATAAAAAAACCTAAGAAGATACAGTTTGTGGACATAGGGAAAACAAATAGCAAGTCTCTGAAATGCCCTGTGGTTTCAGGCAAGGAAGGTCCTGGCTCAGGCTCCAGCAAAAATGTACAGCAGGAACCAGGCATGGTGGTGCACACCTGTAATCCCAGCCTTCAGGAGGCTGAGGCAGAGGCCTGCCTGGATTGCATAGCATAGTAAGACCTGTCTCAAGAAACCTAAGAAAGGGCCGGGGATTTAAGCTCAGCAGTTCAGTGGCCTGCCTTGCAAACGCAAGGACCTGAGTTCAGTCCCTGGTACCCCCTAAAAAAAAGAAACCTAAAAAAAAGGAATAACAAGAAAGGCCCAGAAGCCATTTTGGGTTAACTATTTAGATTTCCTAGTGTTAGGTTGTTGGGGTCATGGGTGATTAATACAGTATTATCACTTGTATTTCAAATATTTTATAAAAATTGTAATAGCTTGGTAAGAGGTCACATGCCTGTAATTCCAGCACTCTGGGAAGCTGAGGCAGGAGGAATTGCAAATTCAAGCCCAGCCTGGGGAACTTAATGAGACCTGGTCTCAAAATTTAAAAGGTGTGGGTAATTGGGGATTTAGCTCAGCATGAAGGCCTTAGGTTCAATCCCCAGTACCATAAAATAAAATTTAAATGCAGGTCATAAAATTATGAACACATAGTGACATTTTGATACATCTGAACAGAGGGGAATATTGGGAAAGCCTTTATACATTTTTTTTTTTTTTTTTT
>NW_022900929.1:24993387-25009006 GCF_012274545.1 Fukomys damarensis
ATTTAATTTTTTTTTTTTTTTTTTTTTTGGTATTGGGAATCAAACTCTATATTTTCTTTTCAAAGAAAAAATGCTCAGGGCCTGGGATTTGGCTCAGTGATTCCATTGCCTGCCTTACAAGCACAAGGGCCAGAGTTCAAACCCCAGTACCCAAAAAAAAGAAAAGAAAAAAAATGCTCACCATATAAAATGAATACAATGCAAAATTACAGAAATAAGGTCCCAGACTTTAAGTGTATGTGTGTATGTATGTATGTATGTATATGTACACAGGTACATGTACAAAGGAAATAATCTGGAAAGGAAGAGGTCAAGATATTTATACTGTAGCCTGTAGAATTATAGGTAACTTTAATTTTTGTGCTGTCTCTTCTCTATTCTCTATGGTGAACTTACATAGATTTATTTTTGTCATCAAAACAGTAAAAAGCAAAAAGGAGGAAAGACGCCTCCGTGGCCATCTGGTATTTCTAGCTGGTGTAGCCATGCAGGAGGTACAGGCCCAGCCTCCCCTGCAGGCCCTTGTCACACGTGTGTTCCTTGCAGATCGGCTTCACCACAGACCCCCGGATGGCACGCTCCTCCCCTTATCCCACTGATGTGGCCCGTGTGGTGAACGCCCCCATCTTCCATGTGAATGCTGACGACCCCGAGGCAGTCATGTATGTGTGCAAGGTGGCGGCTGAGTGGAGAACTACCTTCCACAAGGACGTGGTTGTTGATCTGGTGAGTGGTGCCAGGGGAGCCGGCCCCTCACACCTCACCCTGCACCCCTGTGCCCTTGGGGCTCTCCAGAACCTGGCCTCATGGGGATCCACTTGGGGTGTTCAAACCCAGCTGCTCCTGCGTGCTCCCCAGGCAGGAGCAGTGGGCTGATGAGGCAGGGCCTGCTGCTGCTGGTCCTGTCATGGGATTGCTCAGTGAATCAGTAGTTTGTACTCCCAGACTGGGCAGCATGAGGCATGTTCTTCGGCGGTGCCCCTATGCACCCTCTCTGGGAGGCTGCCACAGCCACTCATGCTGCCTGCCTCTGCTGCCCAGGTGTGCTACCGGCGCAACGGCCACAACGAGATGGATGAGCCCATGTTCACACAGCCGCTCATGTACAAGCAGATCCGAAAACAGAAGCCAGTGCTGCAGAAGTATGCCGAGCTGCTGGTATCTCAGGGCGTGGTCAACCAGCCTGAATACGAGGTGTGGTCCTGGCAGCCCTTCCAGGATGGTGGGGGGAACGCACAAAAGGCCCATTACAAAACTAGTCCAGTAGGACCCCAGCAGAAATGTATGAAATATTTACAGCTATCACATTTCAGCACACAACTTCTGGAGGGTCCAGGCTCCTAAGATGCTTTTAAAGGAGGTAGGCCTTAAAGCAGTGTTTGCAGGGAGTAAAAGGTGTTTTGTAGACAAGGTAGCAGCTGCAGCAGTTTCTCTTAAAGTTACTACTGTGAGAGCCGGGTGAGAGCTAGGGAAGGGGCTCAGTGTGCTGTGGAGAGGAAGTCCTGGCTGGGTATATGGAAGGCTGTGCAGGTAGTGTGAGGAGCTACACAGGACAGTCCAAGACCGTGCCCCCAAGGGCAGTGGCCAGAGACACAGCTCTGGGTAGAGCCCAATCCTCCCAGGCAGCAGAGGAACTGGGAGAACCCAGCCCATTCTTAAGGCATAGAATATGGAGCTCAGAGCTCAGACTTCAAGCAGCACTTCTTGCCGACATACATGGAGAGGAAATTCAGGGCTGAGACCAAGTGTCAGAGGCTTCTTAGGGTCTCACACTGTACATAGCGTGGTGGGCAGGAGGCCAAGTGACCATGCTGTGCTCCTGTGGTTATGTGTCCTCCACCTCCTAGGAGGAGATCTCCAAGTATGATAAGATCTGCGAGGAGGCCTTCACCAGATCCAAAGATGAGAAGATCCTGCACATCAAGCACTGGCTGGACTCCCCCTGGCCTGGTGAGCAGGGCATCCACTCCATAGACCCACTGTGAACCTGAACACAATGTGACGCTGAGCCCTTTTCCCAGAACAGAATACCATGCCCCGCTCCATGCCTAACACAGCGAGTACTGCACCACCGGCCCTTACACTGAGGCTCCCCATGTGACCGTGCAGCAGTTCCTAGTGGCCTGCAACTGTAGAAGTCCTTTCCCAAGCAGGCAGCCTGCCTCAGCCTTTTCTCACCTCTTAGGCTTCTTCACCCTGGATGGGCAGCCCCGGAGCATGTCCTGCCCTTCCACTGGCCTGGAGGAGGATGTCCTGACACACATCGGGAGCGTGGCCAGCTCTGTGCCCGTGGAGAACTTCACCATCCATGGAGGTAACCAGGAGGGCTTGACTGGAGCCCTGCAGGGGCTCCCTCATTGAAGTCCATCTCCCCACACTGCCCATCGCGAGGTCTTGACCTGCTGAGCGACAGAGGCCTGGTGAGGAGGCCCCGCCATTTCCAGGCTTGTGGAGTCAAGGGCCATATGGGCTGGGCTGCAGGGCAGTGTACATATCCTGCAGGCCTGAGCCGGATCTTGAAGACGCGCAAGGAGCTGGTGACAAACCGGACTGTGGACTGGGCACTGGCAGAATACATGGCGTTTGGCTCACTCCTCAAGGAGGGCATCCACGTCCGACTGAGCGGCCAGGATGTAGAGCGGGGCACCTTCAGGTAACAGAGTCTGCCTGCTCTCCAGAACCAGAGCTGGGAGGAGGGCCTCAGGGGCTTGTTTTCCAGGAGGTGGCTGCATTCCAGGAGGTGGCTGCATTCCGGGTGGGGGCTGCCACCCTCTCCCTGGTTTGGGGATGCTCTCATGCAGTAGAGCACAGCAGGGCTCTGGCAGGGAGCCAGGGCCTCCTCAGTGGGGTGTGCTGACTGATCCTGTTCCTGTGCCCAGCCACCGGCACCATGTGCTGCATGACCAGAATGTGGACAAGAGAACCTGCATCCCCATGAACCACCTCTGGCCAAACCAGGCCCCCTACACTGTGTGCAACAGCTCCCTGTCTGAGTATGGTGTCCTGGGTGAGTGCCCCCCATGCCACGTGCACAGCAAGCACCTCTGCCCGCTGGCTGGTGTCGAATGTGTCTGTCCTCCTCCATTATAGGCTTTGAGCTGGGTTTTGCCATGGCGAGCCCCAACGCCCTGGTGCTCTGGGAAGCCCAGTTTGGTGACTTCAACAACATGGCCCAGTGCATCATCGACCAGTTCATCTGTCCAGGCCAGGCCAAGTGGGTGCGGCAGAATGGCATCGTGCTGCTGCTGCCACATGGCATGGAGGGCATGGTGAGCTCCACCCCTCCTCACCAGCTCGGGATCCCACTGCCCAAGGCTGTCCTGGTGCCTCCTGCTCATCTCAGACAGAGCATTGCTTTGGAGGTCATAGGACCAGTGCATCCATCCCTGCATGCACAGTTGTGTAAAGAAAATGATGTTCTCAGCCTGTGCCCTGTGCTTTGCCATTGGAGGGGAGGCATGTGGCACCTGCCATCAGGGGACAAGAACAGAATAAGGAGACATAGCCAGTGCTGCATTGCCAGCCTGTGCAGCTCTGCTGACTTGTGTGTCTGCCCCAGGGCCCAGAGCACTCCTCTGCCCGACCAGAGCGCTTCTTGCAGATGTGCAATGACGACCCAGACGTCCTCCCGGTAAGGACACCGTTCCTCCTAGGACCTGCAGTGTGGCCCTGCGCCTGCTGGTCACCCCAGATGAGGGCTGTCAGGCGCCCAGGAAGCTGAAATGCAGGGGCTCTTTTCCCAGAGACTGCTGTCTCCCACAGCAGCAGGCCCTCCCAGGGAAATTTGCTGCTGCTTGGGTTCAGCCAGGCCCCATAGAGAAGAGAACTTTCGGCAACTTTAAAAGAGCTGAAAGAAAGTGATTGGGAGTTGTCTGTAAGAAAAAGTAGAATCATCATTAGGTAGGACTCAGGCCTCCTAAAATGGCACTGTTCTATCCTGGGCAGCAGCCTGCAGACAGTCACAGGGGTGGAGGGCTCAGGTCCTCAGCTCCTGCCCTAGAGTGGGTACCTGAGGGTATTTCCAGGCCCCTTCATGCCCTGCCCCATCACCCAGAATGCTCGGCACAGCCTCTACCTCTGCTCTTCCTCTGTCGCAGGACCTCATGGGAGCCAACTTCGACATCAGCCAGCTGTACGACTGCAACTGGGTGGTTGTCAATTGCTCCACACCTGGCAACTTCTTCCACGTTCTGCGCCGGCAGATCCTGCTGCCCTTCCGGAAGCCGGTCAGTGCCAGGGCCCTGCTTGGCACCTCTGGCCTCAGAATTATTTGGCACCAGGAAATTCCTTCTGGGTGCCTCGCGCTCTGCTTGGTCAGGTGGCCTCCTGCAAGGGACATGGACAGGATGTGGTGTCAGGGAGCCTGGCCCCCTCTCTGCCACCAGGGCAGCACAGCCTTACTGCTGTGCCCGGTCAGGCGCAATTGTAGGCCGGGCCTTGTGGGGAGGCATCTGTGAACATGAACAGGTCATCGTGGGAAAGGTGAGGCCAAAGGGATGGAGGGCCCCAGGAAGAGCCCCTGAGCTGGGCATGAAGGGCGAGTGAGAAAAAGATCTAGAAGGATGAGGGGTTGTGGAGGGATCCAGGAGAGCCTGCTGGATGTGGCCCAAGGCCTTGTCACAGCCCTCACAGGGGCTCTCACTCCAAGGCCAATGAGCAGGAACTCAGACTAGGATAGCCTTGCAGGAGGCAGACACCTGCTGAGGGGAAGTGATGAGCAGAAAGACAGGCCCCCTTCTCTGCCTCTCCTGAGTGAGCTCCCGGGAAGAGTGAAGAGGAAGTGCATCCTGTCCAGTCCTGAGCAGGGGTGTGGGTAGGCCTTATTGTCAGCCTTCTAGAATAGAAGACTAGTTCATCACCACCAGATAATTCTGTCTTTCAGTTAATCGTCTTCACCCCTAAATCCCTCCTGCGCCACCCTGAGGCCAGAACCAACTTTGATGAGATGCTCCCAGGTAGGTATAAGGGGCAGGCCCTTCTGGGGAGGGTGGAAAGCCTGGAGCTCTCTGCCATTCCTTGGGGACTGACTGTGCCTGTGACCTCCCTGAGGCTTGTGCTGCACATGTGCTTGTGGGGTGAGGACCTGTGGGCTCTGCTGGTCACCTGTGAGCATCCCCAGAGCTGCATTGGAAGCACTTGAGTGACTGAGATTACAGCGCCATGTCTGCATCTCCCAGCCACCAAGCTCCCTTGAGGCTTCTGTCAAAATGAGTGCCTTCTCTGGTCACTTCTCAGCTTTCACTCACTCACTCACTCACTCACTCACTTATTTATTTATTTTTGGCACCAAATATTGAACTCAGGTCCTTGAGCTTGCGAGGCAGGTACCAGAACCACTGAGCTAAATCCCTGGCCCACTTCTCAGTTTTTTTAAATGGTAAAATACAGCATAAATTTACTGTTGTGATCTTCTAAGTGTGCAGTTCAGCATCGTTAAGTACATTCATGTTGCTATACAGCCACTTTCACCATCCATTTCCTGAGCTCTTTACATTCAGCAAAACAGGAACTCAGTATGCACTAAAGAGGGAACCCCCTGTTCTCCCCCAGACAGTACAATTGAGTCCCCTTGCTCAAAATGCTTGGGACCAGAAGAGTTCTGGATTTTAGATTTTTCCAGAGTTTGGAATACTTGCATATACGTAATGACACCTTGTGAATGAGACCCAAGTCTCAATTTGAGATTCATTTATGCTTCATGTCTGCTCCGTGTTCAGGCGGTCTGTGGGGCATTTCACGTAATCTTTTAGCAGGCCTGCTTTTGAGTGCACCTCTCACAGGAGGTAGGATGTGGAATTTTGCACTGGGCCTTGTACCAGTAGTCAGAAAGTCCCGATTCTGGAGCACATCCACTGGATTGTCAGATCAAGGCTGTTCAGCTTGCACCTGTCTTCCTGTGGCCAGCATATCTCACTGGGTAGTGTCCTCAAGGCTGACCCATGTGGCAGTGAGCGGCGTTTCATTCTGTGGATGACAACACTCTGTTTTCTGTGCATTGATCGGTGAACGCACATGCTGTTTCCATGTTTAGCTCTTGTGAATAATGCTGCTCTGAGCACAGGTGTACAAATGTTTCTCAAGTCTCTGCTTTCAGTTCTGGGTGTGTGTACCCAGAAGTGGAGTTGCTGGGCCATATGCTAATTCTATTTTTAATTTTCTGAGGAGCCGCCAGACTCTTCCACATCAGTTCTGCAAAAGGGTCCAATTTCTCCACATCCTCAACCCTTGTGGGGCTTTTGTGTGTGTGTTTTGGGGTTTGGGGCTTGGTTTTTTTTGTTTGTTTTCTTTTCTTTTTTGAATCTGGGTCTGACTGGGTAGCCCGGGCCTGCCTTGAACTCAAAGCAATCCTTCCCGAGCCTCCTGAGTGCTGGAATTACAGGTGTGAGCCAGCACACTTACCTTGCTGTGGGTGTGTTTTTAAGCAGCCATTTTGTTGTATAATGGCATCTCTGTGGCTTTAATGTGCATTTCTCTAATAATTGGTGGCACTGTGCATCCTTTCATATGTTTGTTGGCCATTTGTATGTCTTTGAAGAATTGTCTGTTCAAATCCTTTGCCCATTTTCAAATTGGGTTCATTTTTCTTGCTGAGTTTGAAGTTTTCATATTTTGCTTATTAATCCTTTATCAGATAAGTAATATGCAAGTGTTTTCTCTCATTTTATGAGTTTTTTTTGTGTGTTTATTTGTTTGTTTTTGTACCAGGGATTGAACTCAGGTCCTTGCTCTTCTTGCGAGGCAAGTGATAGAACCACTGAGCTAAATCCCTGGCCCTCGACAATATCTTTTTGATATATGAAAGTTTTTAAATTTTGATAAAGTTCAATTTGTCTTTTGTTGCTTGGCCTTTGATGTCGTATTCAGGAAATCAGTGCCATGTCCAATGTTGTGAAGTTTTTGCCCTTTTTTGTTTTTTGGGGGTTTTTTTTTTGTTTTTGTTTTTGTGTTTTTTTGGTACCAGGGATTGAACTCGGGTCCTTGTGCTTGTGAGGCAGGCCACCAAACCGCTGAGCTAAATCCCCAGCCCAAACATATTATTATTATTATTTATTTTTGGTACTGGGGATTGAACTCAGGACCTTGTGCTTGCAAAGCAGGTGGCAGAACCACTGAGCTAAATCCCCAGCCTCTGCCCTTTTTTGTTTTGTTGTGGTACTGGAGATTGAGTCCAGGGCCTTCATCTGAGCTACATCCCTGGCCCTTTTTATAATCCTTTATTTTAAGAGTTTTGTAGTTTGGGCTCTTGTATTTAGTTCTTTGACTCAGTGGAGTTAATTTTGTATATACTGTCAAATAAAAGTTCAGACTTCATTCTTTTCCTGTGTATTTGCAGTATTCCCGGTACCATCTGTTGGAGATTGTTCTTTCCTGTTGAGTGCCCTTGGCACCTGTTGGAAATCTGGCTATTGGGAGGTTGATCCTGGGCTACATTCCCTTCCTGGTTTCTATATGAATTTTGGGGTCAAATATTCTATTTGTAGAGATTGTGTTAAGTAGGGTAGAGTGCGTAGAATTGCCCTTTAAAGTCTGAAGTCTTCCATTCCATAAACTCAGCCTGTGTTTAGTTTTTGGTTTTTGTGGTACTTGAGATTGAACACAGGACCTTCATACCCAGCTACCATTCCAGCTCTTTTTCTGTTTTATTTTGGGACAGAGTCTCAGATCACTAAGTTGCCCAGGCTGTCCTTGAACCTGTGGTCTGAGAGCTTGGATTACAAGCTTGCATCACCACCCCCAGCTAACAGTTTTTTGTTCTTGTTTTTTATGCAGTCTTTAGGTTGTCTGTATGTGAGATCCTATCACCTGTGAGCAGTGGTCATTTTACTTGTTTCTTTTCAATTTTAATATCACTTCTTTTTTGTCGTCTGCTTGTCTGGCTAGGATTTCCAGCACCATTCTACACAGGCGTGGCCACCCTGGGCCCCGGCCCAGTTCCTGGCTGTAGATAGTAGCTTGCAGCCTCCAACCATGGTGTGACTTGTGCTCTAGGTTTTTCCTGCAGCCTGACCATGTTGCCATCAGACACTGTTGTAGGCCCGTTTGTTGAGAACGCAGTTTCTCCTGTGTGTCCTCTGCTGGTGGCATAAGTGTTTGTGTTTGTAGACTCCTGAGGCATCTTAGCAAAGCAGATGGTGTTTGAGCAGAAAGTCTGTGGCAGGCTGCTCTGCAGTGGCACCCTCTGCCCCAGCCGCCCTGTCCAGCATATGCTCCTGGCCCAAGCAGATCCACAGGGCCTGGGACTGGTGAGGGGAAGCGTTTCCAGCCTTGGGAACATATCATGGGCAGCACATGGCACAGCCCTGGCCTGTGGGTCCTCTGCTTATTCAGAGAGTGGTATGGGGTTTCTCTTGCAGGAACCCACTTCCAGCGGGTGATCCCAGAAGACGGCCCTGCGGCCCAGGACCCAGGCAAGGTGAAGAGGCTTCTCTTCTGCACTGGCAAGGTGTACTATGACCTCACGCGGGAGCGCAAGGCCAGGGGCATGGCAGAGCAGGTGGCCATCACGAGGCTCGAGCAGGTGAGCAAGGGTCACAGCCCGTTTGACCTGTCCCCCACTCCCGAGTGCCCCCTCCTGACCCGAGCCCTGCTCTGTTCCAGCTGTCGCCATTCCCCTTCGACCTCTTGCTGAAGGAGGCTCAGAAGTACCCCAGTGCCGAGCTGGTGTGGTGCCAGGAGGAGCACAAGAACCAGGGCTACTACGACTACGTGAAGCCTCGGCTCCGGACCACCATCGACCGTGCCAAGCCTGTCTGGTGAGGCAAGGGTGGGGCTGCTGTCGCAGGAGGGTGGGCATGCTCGGGGCCTCTGCCCTCACTGTCCCTCTGTCCCTGCTCAGGTACGTGGGCCGAGACCCAGCCGCTGCCCCGGCCACTGGCAACAAGAAGACCCATCTGACGGAGCTGCAGCGCTTCCTGGACACGGCCTTTGACCTGGACGCCTTCAAGAAGTTCTCCTAGACGCTCCAGGGTCCCTCGGCTTGGCCCCTATCACACCACCCTGCTTCAGTAAAGAGTTGAGCCTTGGCACTGACCACCCCTTCACTGCACTGTACCCTCCCTCTCTCCGGCCTTCGGCTGCCACCTGCTGCCCTCCGTGATGGTGGGGAGCAGGAGGATGGCTGGGACCCCGCCTTCCTGACCTCTCACCCAAAACAGCAACAGGGCCTCTGGTGGCTCCCCAGCTCCCCACAGTCTTTGCATTTGGCAAGGTGCAGACACTCCACCAGGACTGGGGGTAGCTGCCTCCCACCGGGCAGACCCAGGGCTTCCCAGAGTGGGCTTCCCTGCGGGTGAGGGCGCCACAGCATGTGGCACAGTGAGGCATGTGCGGCTGTACAGTGCTCATCTCTGCCACCCTCTGAGGGCCCCAGGCTGGGCTCGGGGGCAGTATCCTGTGACCCCCAGCCTTAGCCACTCCTTCCTGCTGTTTCCCTGGAGCACAGCGGAGATGTCTGTGCATCCTCTTCTTCGCTGTGCCAAAGCAGGTCAGGAGCAGGAGCAGGGTGAGGCAGGGTGCGCCAGCGGCCCTTCGTCCCCTTGCTCTGACCTCCACAGGGACAGATCCGATTTATTTATTTTGGTTAAAAAGCAAAAGAACAAAAACAACTTTGCATTGTATTGGCTTGACCTATAAACAAAGTTATCCATGGCTGTCTGCTGCTGTTCTGTGTGCTCTGCCTCCACCCCACACTCCTTGAAGCAGGGTGCACTTGGTGCCTGGCCCTGCCACCCACTCTGCCTGGCATCACTGGTGGGCCTGACACCCACCAGTTAGTGCCTCTCTGAGCAGAAGGAGATGTGTGACACTTGCTCCATACCCCTGGGCACCACAGCCGTGTGGCTGCAGGGCCTGGCCTGTGCGGGGGCGGTCACCTGCCTGTTGCCTGATGTGCTCCCCGACCCAAACGGCTTCTGGAGAGGCACCCAGGGCCCTTATGGCGGGAGACATGGGCTCCACTCCAGCCTGGCAGGGAGGCAGACACCTGAGTGAGCAGAGCTCAGGCAGTCCTGAGGGCCCAGATCCCCTGCCTGCAGCAGGGCTCAAGTCGGTTCCTGAAGCAGCCTGGTGTGGTGGCCCTGGGACCCTGATCACAGGGGCAGGCCTGGCCCAACGGAAGGTGTTGACATGAGGTGGGGGTCTCTACAGGCAGGGTCTGCAGCCCTGACCACCCTGTGTGAGGGACAGTGTGGCACTGCCACTGGGTTAGGCTGGAGTGGCAGGTGGCTCAGCGCTGTCATGCACATGGCTTCCCAGTAGATCTCATTCTGCTTCATGTTCTTGTCAGTTGCTTTGTACCCCAGCCCAGTGCTTCGGTTTCTCGTTGTCCTCTTTCCAAAAGTGGGAAGAAGCGATCATTAGAAGAAGAGGTGAGGTGATCAGGTTGCCCCCACCCAGGGAGGCACCTTCAGAACTGGGCAGCCATGGTGTGAGCCAACAGCAGGTCAGGTGAGGGCCGGGACTGAAGGCCGGAGCCAGCTGACTAGACCCTGGCCCTGCATGGCTCCAGAATCCAGGCAGCCTGGAGCAGCAGCTGCTGGGCAGAGGTTTTGCCCTGTCCTGGTTTGTGAAGATGGTCCACACAGGGAAGGCTCCCTCTGCTCCCTGGAATAAGCCTCGGTGCTGCTGACTGCTCACGGGGGAGCAAGCTCCCCGTCAGAACAGCACCTAGTAGGACTGGCTGGGACAGAGGTGGTGGAGGTTCCCTGACCACTGGGTTTCCACACGAGACTCCTCTGCCATGCCAGTGTCCAGGTGCTACCCTGGGCCCGCTGGAGCCCAAATAACCAGGAGCCAGGGGTCTGTGGGAACCCACTCTGCCTGACCCTGACTGAAACATGCCCTCCTGCTCACACCCTCTTCACACTCCCACCCTAGCCTATAGGAACCCCAAGTTGCCATGGAGACCCGTGTGCCCCCCCCCCGGTACCCAGGTCCATCTGGGGTCCTGCCTGGAGGTTGCTCTTGCCCTCTCCACTGGAGTGGGGGACTTGTGGCCCTGAGACCTGCAGAGACCCTCCCCATCCCAGAGCTGGGGGCCCTTGGCATGGATACCCTAGGCTGTGTATTCCTGCCCATCTCTACCCTGGCCAGCTAGAACTAACCAGCCCAGGCAGGAAGAGGCGCTGCTGAGCCAGAAGCCCAAGCCAGTCATGGCCCAGGGGTGGGGTGAGGCCCCTGGTCAGGTTGTCCCTTCTGTCTGTGTCCCAGGGTCCTTCTGTGGGCCCAGTCTGGGCTGTGGTTAGTTTGGGAATTAGAGAAGCCCAGGCCAGGTAGAGGGTGGGACGGGTGGGGTTGAGATCCAGGTGAGAAGCCTGTGCAGGAAGAATAAGGAAGATTCATCTACCTCATCCCAGAGCCTGAGGGAGCAGGTTGAAAGGAGATGGCAAAAGTAGGCAGAAATGCCAAGCGACACACAGGTCACCCAAAGGATGATGGGAGAGGGGCAGGTCTGCACCCCAAATTTCCCTTGTTAGCAGGCTAGTGATCTGGCAATGCCCCTCAGCACCCTGCATCCCTCATCCCTCCCTGTCAGGACCTGGGTGCCTTTGGCCCACAGTGGGGTACTGGGGAGCCCAATCCCCATGGGGCTGTGGCTTCCCAGCACTCACCTTTCTGTGGGCCCAGCCTGTCGGTCGCTGGCTTGGCTGGCATCCCCCACATGGGACAAGTGCCTATACGTTGAGGGCTCCCTTGGGCCCCCAGACAAAGGGACCCACTTGTCTAGTGGGAAAGGGGAGAACATGGCATTGTATCTACAGTCGCCTGGCTTCCTCCTCCCAGGAAACACATAGGGCTCCCTGGGCCAAAGTGAGCCAGAGCTTCTGGGATTCCCCAAAGCTAGGGTGGGCACCCTTGTGACCCACCCAGGAAAGGGTCTGGGGCCAAGTCCCTTGCCAGGTGCTGGCTGAAGAAAGGAGTGTGGGAGGCAGGGACTCAGGTGCCTCAGGTTGTGGAAGTTCTAAGGACCTCTTCCTTCTCGCCCCGCCCAGGAGAGGCTGGTCACCCCACTTCTGGGGGGCCTCGCACAGCCTCTATGCAGCCCAGCCGCTGGAGTCCACTGTAGAAAGGCCACGCTGCGCCTTGCTAGAACTGAGAATGGGGATGTTGCCTGTCTGTGACGGAGGACCTCGGTACTCACTGATGAGCATTTACCGGTTATGGTGAAAGGTTCGGGGTGCTGTCATTGAGTGGGGAGAGCAATGTCCTCACCTTTGGGCCATTGCAGGGAAACCACAGGGCAGCACATTCACACTGCACATGTGTGTGCTGCAAACCATAGGCAATGAGCAGCTCAGGGCCAGGGAGGCAGGGGCCGCATGCACCATGCCCCATCTAACAGGAGCCGCTGCCCTTCCCCTTCCCTGTGAAGGACCACAGCCCTCAGACCACTGAGGCTGCTCCCCACTCCCACCCCCAGCCACTGTCACCTCTCTGAAGCAGTGGGGATATTGCACCTGATGTGACTGAGATGGGGGGGCTAATTATGAACACCCCAGGCTGCCCCCAGCTCCGGTGATCCAGCCAGCTCTCCTGCAGATGACCCTGATTCAACCCCGCCACTATTTGCTGAGAGTGACAGCTGTCAAAGAGCTCCCTGTCCTGATCCCTGTCCTGGACACCAGTACCCACTCCCCTGGAAATGTATGCCTTGACCACAGAAGGCTCAAATTTGAACCTAGCAGCAGAATTGAATTTAGACCAATCAGTAGGCTTGTACAGAAGGCATGAATTTAGGTCAGTTTGGGCCAATTAGCAGGCTCAAATGTAGGCCAATCACAGGCCTGCAGCTGCTATATGAGCTACACTGCCCTCTTCTAACAGAGCTAGAAGGTTCTCTCTGATGTCCTGGTCCCCCTTGGTCCCAGCACAGTTTCTGCTCAAAGCCTTGCTCCAGGGGTCCAGCCTGATTTATTTCCTAGGTAGTTTGGGCCTAGAGATTCCTATGAAACCACCTGGGCTTCTTACCCTGAGTAGTGTGGACAGAGAGGCTGCTTGAAAAGCTCTTAAGCACTCGGGTTTCAGCCCCCGAAGAGCAGCTGGCAGAGTGCCGACCGGGAGTTGAGTGAGGACATCCAGCCTTAGCTGGCATCAACCTGTAGCCAGCAGCAGCAGCAGACCAGCAACTGGCCCAGTCATATCTGGCATCAGCTGGTATCACCTGGCAGTGCCAAGGCCCAGAGCTGTCAACACTGAAGCTGCTGGCATTTGGCATGCAAAGCCCAGGGTGGTGAGAGAGCTGCTCTTTGGCAATTTGTAGTTTCTGTCTTCGTTGAGTGAAAGAACCCATAACCCATGGGGACAGGGAGCCAGGTTTGGGAGGCAGACGGTTGGGGAGCAAGGCCCGCCTGCACCCTGAGCTGCATCCCCAGTGCTTTTTATTTGGAGACAGGGTCTGGCAAAGTCACCACATTGCTCAGATTGGGCTCCAACTTGGGATCCTCTTGCCCAGCTTCAGTGTGGATATCAGCACTAGCAGTGAGAAGGTAATGTGCCCATGAGCCCTGTAGGCATGAAGCACCGAGCCGAGCCGAAATGTCCCTGCCTATCCATCCCTGCCACTCCCGCACAGGCCCTGAAGGAAATCAGTTAACATGAATCGCTGGACCATGAAGCCCAATTAGCAGTTTTATGACATCTCCACCCCCACGTCCAGGACATTTTAAAATCCTGTGGCAGAAGGGGTGGAAATGTGCCAGGTGTGAAGCCAGAATGTCGCCTCTGGAAGACCCCCGTGCAGTTCCTGCGTCCAGCTGGCCTCTTTCCTCTTGTGCCATTTCCACGAGAAAGGACAATTGACTGATAAACTGACATACAGACCAGTTATTCATATCCAGGTATGTGGCCAACAGTCTAAAATACTAGCAGTGAGCCAGCCACCTCAAGGAAAACAGCCAAGCATGTTTGCTACCGATAAGATTCCAGCTTTTGTGAGAAAATTCAAATATTGGAAAACGTGTTCACCACCATGATCTTAGCAGTTTCCCTGGATTTAAAGAGTATTGCTGAGCCAGGCATGATGGCACAAGTCTGTAACTCCAGCACTCTAGGAGGCTGAGGCAGGAGGATCACTACTCATTTGAGGCCAGCTCTTGTCTCTTTTTTGAGACAGGCTCTTGCTGTGTAGTTCAGACCAGTTTTGAACTTGCTGTGCAGCCTAGGGTAGCCTAGAACTTGTGATCCTCCTGCCTCAGCCTCTGGAGTGCTGTGAATTCTGGGCTTGCACCACCATTCCTGGTGGTTAGTCGATTTCCTTGGTGTGTAAATGCCACAGAGGGCACTTAACACGAACCAAGATGGCAGCAATAGCACTGGCATTATGATCTTGTGGGATCCTGTCACATACGCAGCCCATCCTTGCCCAGCATGTTGTCTGGCATGAACTGTACATGTCAAATCTCATGGTCTCCACAGCAGAAGGATGAGCAGTTAGGGCTGGGTCAGGGGACAATGTCTGTCCAGCACAGTATCCCCAGCACCCCAGCTCAGGCAGGCAGGTCCGCAACCACCTGGCTAAGGATGTTTGGAGCTTACCTCAGCCCATCAGAGGCTTAGGCAGGTGAATGCCTGATCCCAGGAGTTGGATACCAGCCTGGGCAACACAGCAAGACCTTGTCTCAAACAAAACAAAATGAAAAGACTGGAAAAATAAAAATAAAAACATAAGAAAACTTTTTACCAGTATGATTAAACTCATATCATTCGTACTGAGTTACATCCTCCTAGCCCTTTTTAAAATTTGGGACTGGGTTTCATTACATTATTAAATTGCCTGAGTTGGCCTTAAACTCAGGATGCTCTTGCTTCAGCCTCCCCCTCCTGGAGTGCTGGAATTATAGCTATGCTCCACCCCCATCAGCTGACATAAAACAATATTTTTGAGCTGGGTGTGGTGGTGAACACCTTGATCCCAGCACTCCAGCCGCTGAAGCAGGAGAACTGCCTTGAGTTCCAGGCCAGCCTGGGCTGGGTACTGAGTAGGAAGAGGCCAGGAGCAGCATCTGAAGGCCGGGATGACCACAGTGACAGCCTCTCCCACCCCAGGCCCTGGAAGGTCACCTGTGTACATTGCTTTCTGGATAATGGTTTGTTTTTTGTTTGTTTGTTTTGGTTCTTGAGATAGGGTCTCACTTTTTAGTGCAGGCTGATCTTAATTCCCTGCAATCCTCCTGCCTCAGCCTACCAAGTGCTGGATTACAGCTGTTTTCTGCCATGCCCAGCTGGATAGTGTTACTGATTTCTGTTATGCATTATTAGGAAATCTTCTCCAGTTACTCGAAAAAAAAAAAAATCTGCTTTCCTGAAGACTTCCTTATAAAACCATGTAAAATAATCCCTACTTTGCTATTTATGGCAGCTCTTCAAAAAGTTTAAAGTTAAAAAAAAAACTTTAAAAAAGATATTTTGGCTTTTTTTTTTGTACTGGGGATCGAATTCAGGTCCTTGCACTTGCGAGGAAGGCTGTGGAAACACTAAGCTAAAATCCCTGGCCTGATACTTTGACTTTTTGAGATAGGATCTTGCTATGTGGTCCAGACTGACCTTGAATCCACAGCGGTCCTCCTGCCCCAGCCTACCAAGTGCTGGGATTGCAAGTGTGCACCACACCTGGCTTGTAGGG